>NC_054829.1:9769101-10079360 GCF_018345385.1 Vulpes lagopus | reverse complement strand
GGTTGTGATTTGTGTGGATGAAGGCTGTTGGTTTTCCATGTTGATGCCATAGCCTGACGGTTTGCTGAATTCTTTTGTTACATGAGTTTGTTTTATCACTAATTTGTGAGAGTTATGCAGCTATGTGACAGGCCATCTGCGTGTAGTGTTGTACTTCACTTTTTTCCAATTCCATCCCTCTGTTTTCTCTTGTCTAATTGTATTGCCTAATACCCCCAGCACGATGTGACATGGTGGTGGATATAACCAGCCCTGTCTTACTCTTGACCTTAGTGGGAATGCATTTAGTGTTTTCTTATTAAGTAAGGTGATATATATATACTATCTATATAATGTGTGTGTGTATATATATATATACACACTATATATTTTTACTATATATACTCTTTATATATTTATATATTTTATATATATAAAATCAGTCATCTTCCCAGCTATCTATAAATTTAATAATTATTTATCTATTAATATCTATCTATCTATCTATATCTCTTCCTTCTCTCATTTAATGCTATTTGCCCTAAACCAGGAGGGTAAGCCTCCTCCTCAGGCAACGTTTCTCTCGCGCCCTCTATTGACAAAGCTTAACATCATGTCCAGATCAGTTTTTGCAGGGCAGGGATAAAGGGAGCACAGGAGCTTGAAGCAACAAACTGTTAACTACTTTTGCTTTAGACAGTTAATTATACTTTACGTTTTCTATTTGTTCACGTATTTACCCTTTCCAGGTAAATTCATTCTTCATTCTTTTGTGTGGGTCCAAATTTTCACTTAGAATCATCTTGTTTCAGGGACCCCTGGGTGGCTCACTCACAACACTGCCAAAGGCAGCAGTTGAGCGTCTGCCTTTGGTTCAGATTGTGATCCTGGGGTCCTGGGATCGAGTCCTGCATCAGGCTCCCTGCATGGAGCCTGCTTCTCCCTCTGCCTGTGTCTCTGCCTCTCTCTGTGTGTCTCTCATGAATAAATAAATAAAATAATAATAATAAAGAGAATCATCTTGTTTCAGCCTGAAGAGCTACTTGAAATTTTTCTTATAGTAGGATGGTGACAAACTTTCTCAGCTTTGGTTTGTCTGGAAAAAAAAACGTTTATTTTGCCTTTGTGTTTGAAGGATTGCTTTGTTTCCTTCTTTTTCTTTTTTGAAGATGTTACGTCATTCTCCCCCAGCACATCAGAGATGTCTTTCTGTTGGGCCTTGCGTGATTTCTCCTTTTAAATTAAAAGATTAATTTTAATTAAAAGATTTAATTAATTAAAAGATTAAAGAAATAATCTCAGACTTCGCAAAAATTTACAAAAGCAATCGTGTTTCTGTTACACCCTTCACCCAGCTTCCACACATTACACACCCACAGCACAAGGATCAAGACCAGGAAATTCTATCACGTTGCGATATCGCATTTCTATCATTCCGAGTTTGCCAACTGCCCCACTCCATCCGCACCTGCCAGTGGTTGCAGTGATGGTTATTTATTTGGACAGAAGAACCTGGAGAAGACGGGGGGGGGGGGGGCATTGCTGCTCCTCAGAGCATTTCTGTGGGGTCCCTGGTGCACAGGCTCGGCTGGGGCTGCGGCTTCCCGGGGTGGGGGATGCACCCTTAGGTCGGATTCACAACCTTTCCCAGGAAAAGGCTGCTCCATGTGAAGTGGTCGAAGATCATGACAATGAAGGGCCGGTTGAAGTGGAAGGTGAGAGGCTCAGATTCCACGTTTGGCGTGACCCCGGCGGGGCCGGCTGCCTCCAAGCCCTTCTCGTGGAGTTGCAGCACAGCCTTATGGACCACCTGGTGGAGGCCGAAGGTGAGGCCAGAGGTGAGGGCTGAGCACCTGCTGCGCGTGGGACCTTGCCACCCTCCCACCCTCGCCTTCACGGGGGGCAGAGCCGAAGCTCAGGGAGGGTCACTTGCTGGCTCCACGTCTAAGTGGCAGCCCCGGGACTAGGGCCAAGGCCTGTCCACCTCCAGAACCAGGTCACACCTAGGAAGCGGGCGGACGGGGCCCACCACAGGGAGACCAGGTGTCTCAGGGTACTAACTGGACATCAGCATCCACACCAGGCACTCCTAACTGGGTTTCGGGGGGGTGGGGTGGGCCTGGCTCCTTTTGCACCCTGCTAGCCAAATGGGAGGGACCCCTTTAGGCAGAGCGCCCGCACCTGCTCAGAACCAAGCCGGGCTGTGGAGCGGCCTCTCGCTGTGACCACAATTAGGAGCAGTTCTGAGACCAGCTCTGCAAACCCTGGAGGAGCTTGTGTCAAAGACCTTCCATGGATCAGAACTGGCTGATTATCACCGTCCTATGGGAGGGGGAACCCTCCTTGACTGTACAGTGAGGAGCCACAGGCTCTAAGAAGCTCCATAAGCAGGTACAGGAAGAAGCCGAGCTGGGATGGGGAGCCCTGCAGTTTGTCTTGGGAAATGAGGTTTTGAGTCAAATAGACCCTAAGCTGAACGTCAGGGTGTCACTTACTACCTGTGTGGCCGGGGCGAGTGGTCTACCTTTGCCAAGCCAGAGGCTCCTCCTTGGAGAAGTTATGCTCCCCCTATGAGGAGGCGGCTGTTTGCCTCAATCCTTCGCATACCATGTGTTTTATTGAGCACGTACTGTGTGCACCGCGATGGTCCACGTCTGTGCGCTTGCGGGAAGGGCTGCCGCCACGATGGCTTTCTCCTGTCCCCTCTCTTGTTTTGTCACCCACATGACCATGAGAACCCGCGAGGGCAGGGCCATGTCTCAGTATTGGAGGAATACCCAGTGCCTCGCAGTGTGGGGTGCAGAGTGGGTGTCAATAAACGTTTGCTGAGTGACTGAGTGACCGACAGAGCATGAAGCTAAAGACTGAAGGTAAAGAATGTAGTGGGTAGACGGTGTGATATGACTTTATTCTGACATTTCCCATGTTCCTGGATCCTTTCTGGTGGGGGCCACACACGGTCCTGCCATGACCACTCTGTTTTCCACGCTGCATGCTCTGTATGACCTGACACAATGGGTACATGGGCTTAGAGACCTATTCATGAGTGGGCTCCATGTTGCTAATTATTATGCATAATAAGGGGGGGGGAGATGAGAGGGGAAAGGATGGGCTCTACCGACACTTACCTTTGACAACTTCGGTTGGGCCTCTCGGGTCATGCCGGAGAAATCTGCCCCTTTATCCAGCAAGTCTGCAATGCCCATGTCCCTCAGGATGGCCCTGAGGTCGTAGGCTCCAGAGAGGGACACTTTTGGGATGTACAGGTTTACCTGGCTGCTCGGGAGGTAAGTAGACAGGGTTAGATTTTCCTGGGTCTGGGCCTAGCCAGCCGACTTCTGTTACCCCTGTGATCCCTCCAGACCCTGCCTCACAGCCGGACACCACGATCTTTGGGGAAAAGGGGAAAGGACAGGACTAAAGGCAGGGTTTACCTCTCTCTGCATCACTCAGGCAGCTTCCTCTCGGGGCCTCGTTCATTGAGCAGATTCCACTGTGGTCTAGCTGGACCACTGGACATTGAAGAAAAGCAATCCTACAGAAGCCCCTGGGGTACCCCAGGCACCCCCAGGGCAGACACAGAGGAGTGGAGGGAACACCCACTGGGAACAGGGGTGCCATGAATGCTGTGTGGCTTTAACCAAGTTCTGTCCCTCTCTGTGCTCATCCTCATTTACACAGCAAGGCAACGCAGGGCAACAAGGGCACTTCTCTAGATGGAGAAGAGCAAACAGCAGTTGGGAATCCTGGCCGATACCAAACACCGGCTGGGTTCCTTTAGCTTCTGTATCACAATCAAATGCACACATGCACACGCAGCCCTGGGAAGTTGGGGCCAGTATCCTCAATGTCCAGACAGAGAGAACTCAAGAGGAGCTGAGGGATTCCCCCAAAGTCACACCACTGGGAAGCAGCAGAATTGTGAAGAGGCCACAGACCCATTGCTTCAAAGCTCCATTGCCTTGTGGGAAAAGGTAGAGGGAGGGAGGGAGGGAGGGAGGGAGGGAGGAGGGAGGGGGAGGGAGGGAGGGAGGGAGGAGGGAGGGGGAAGGAGGGAAGGAGGAGGGAGAGGGAAGGAGGGAAGGAGGAGGGAGAGGGAAGGAGGGAGGAGGGAAAGGGAAGGAGGGAGGAGAGAGAGAAGGAGGGAGGGAGGAGGGAAAGGGAAGGAGGGAGGAGAGAGAGGGAAGGAAGGAGGAGGGAAAGGGAAGGAGGGAGGAGACAGAGAGAAGGAGGGAGGGGGGAGGAGGGAGGGAGGAGGGAGGGAGGGCACCCACTAGCTCTGTGTGGGGGGCAAGAAGACTTCCACAGGAGGCGAGCTAGCTGGACCCTGAGGGATGACACTTCAGGGCGGGGAGGGAGGAGGTGATCCCAGGATGGGTGAGGTGGGAGGAGGGGTGACAGACCCGGAGGTGAGGAGCACAGCGTCTGCCTTCTGGGGCTAGGAGAGCGTCATTTGGATAGAGTATTCATCTCCAATCATATATGACGCCTAAAGGTACAAGAATCTGCCTTGGATGTTTATTATTTTTTTAAATCTAGATGAAAATGGCATGTATTATTGATGTTTTTTTAAGCTAAAGTGTTTTAGTGAAAATATCATTTTTGGTGTAAAAAGAAAAGATGATCCTTGTCATTTACAACAGAGTAGGAGCCGGAGTGGCACATAATCACCCCCCTGGCGGCGCTGTTCTGGAATCACAGGCTCCCTTGGAAGGGCAGGGGTGTGGGGGGGACGGGGCAGTTGCAGTGGTGAGGAGCCAGCCAGGGATCCCTCACGTGGCCCAAACCAGGCCCACGTGCACACCTCCCCACCCGACCCCCACCCCCATGCTCAAGGTTAGGTGCGGTGGCTCCAGGACTCTAACAACACCGCTGGGTCTCCACGTGGCTGTGGCCAGTTTCTAGGAAACACGGAGCTGACGGCTCAGCTCGACCCTGCAGGGGTGAAGTCCAACTCCTGGCTCCTCCCTGCAGGGGTGAGGTCCAACTCGCAGGCGCCTCGGCCTCTATTCATGGAATTGGACCAACCTCTCCAGAAGCTCCAGCTGAGCAGCAATCTGAGGCTGCAACTCAAAATAAAAATAACTGGAAACCGTAAAACCCAAAACCTGCATGTGTATTAAAGTAGAAGAGCTTCTTTCTAGATTTTTTTGCCTGCAAAACTCGGATGACGAATTGCGTTCAAGTAGAATTTGCCTCGTTCTTGGCAGCTGCTGCCCGGCCCTGCTGGTGCTCTGGGTGCGGCCTCCTGTGTTTGGTTTGCGCCCTTTCCTCCTCCGTGGGCGCTCGTGGCCAGGCCTCCCCACCTTCCTCCCGCATCACACTTCCTCTCCTGCTCTGACACAGCTGACGTCACTGCACACCATCAGCTCCACCAGAATCTGGTTTTCTGCTCTGGAGTGGAATATAGTCCGCTCGGGAGGCCTTCCTGAGCCACTGCACATCCAAATGCCCACTTCCCCTCCTGTGTCCTCTCCGCCCTTTGGGTCTCCACCACCACAGCCACTACCAGGTCCCACCCTGATGGCACTGCTCTGATTGCTTGGGCACAAGCAATCTCACAAGAGTGAGGATCACGTTCAGGAACACCTGGCCCCTCCTCCAAGGAGTGGGCTGGGGCTGCGCACATGCTCCGCCATAATTTCAATCGCTGTCTGGCTCAGGGGTGCCTGGGGGCAATGGGTTCAATCACTCATTTATTCATCATTCATTCCAGGCCTCCCTGTGTGTGTGCTTGGAACCTGCCCCTGGTGTGGGCCTGAGGTTGGGCATTCACGGGCTGGTTCTCCTCCCGACCACCAGCCCCTCTACATTTACACCCCTCGCTCCCTTTCTTTTACTCATTTATTACCTACTTATGCCTTTCCTTTCTTACGTATTTACTGATGGATTGATAGATTGAAGAAGGGCTACCCCCCTGAGTGACTTGAGAATCATTCATAGGCTTTGTGCTCTTTCTGTCATGGGCATGACTGCCATTTCGTTAGATTTTGGCCTCTGCCGGGAGTCCTACCCATACCTGGTAAGTATCTTGCTTACCCATCCAGGTAAGCAAGATAATAAAAAAACAGATAAGCGAGGGGCTGGGGGGTTGGGGAACTCAATTTAAGCCGATGATGCAAAAATGTGATAATGCAGAGGGGTCTCTTAGCCTTCCAGGAAAGGGGACCTCCCCTTGTGGAATGCCCCAAAGCATCTCAGTGACAATGGACAGGTGGGTAAACCGAGGTGACCTCTTGGTCAGAGAGCCTCAAGCCCTTGGGGACCCTCAGAAGAAAACATATGAGCCCTGCAGGGTGAGTCGGTGGGGACAAGGAGAAGGACTTACCTCCTGGTAAAGGACTCAGACCACCTCTGAATGGTGTCCCTGCTCAGCGCGGCGATGACCGTGTCCATCTTCCCCTCCTCTGGGAGGATGAAGAAGACAGTCCCATTGCCCATATACTCCAGCTGGACCAGCTGGCAGGGGAGCACCTGGTCGTTAAGGTGCTTGATGTTGCTCGACTGGAACATCATGGGCACTCTCACCACGGTGGTCTCGTTCACGTAGAAGTCCTCCTCCCTGGTGCTTTCTGGGTCAAAGGGGTGTTCCCAGGTGCCTGGAAAGGAAGGAGAGGGGTGGCAGGAGACAGGCCCGTGAGAGCCCCAGGAGAATGCAGTTTGGGTGGTGGCAGAGTGCTAAGCAGGTGTCACGGTGGCTGCTCCCTGCGAGGTCCCCACCAGAGTGGCTAGGATTTCCTCGAAAGTTGTGAGATGCCCAGCACTTTAAAGCCACCTCTGTCCTCCATTCTCCGAAATGGATTGAGGATTAATTCTGTGTCTGAGCCTCTAAAAATGGAAGAAGGGCGACAAAGGAGAATGCTGGCCCTTAGATTTGGGGGTACGACTCAATAAACCAGACTTTGCCTCTCCCTTCCCCCGCAACTGCCTGGAGTGGATCCTGGGCAGGAAGGCTCTGGACGGAAATGGTGCCAAATGGAGCTTGGGCTGCAGATTCAAGGTCCGGGTGGGAGAGGTTTGGAGAAACAGACCACGCATTTCATGCCCACGCCTTGACGTCTGGCCGCAGAAGCCCAGCTGCCCAGTGGGTTGTGTCCCCTCCCCCGAGGGAGGCTCCTGACCTCCTGTGGGGCCCCAGGGGCCACACCACATTTCCTGGAGGCAAAGTCAGGGTGAGAAGACACCTTCAAGGTCACAGCCTCCTCCCCACAGCTGGGCTTGAATCCCTCTACTGTGTTCCGGGGTGGCATCACACAGCCTCTTTGTCAGCCTCGTGATGGGGAGCTCACTACCTTCACAGACTAGACTTTCGGCTACTGGTCAGCTCTCATGGGAGGAAAATTGCTCCTTAGAGCCAAAGCCTGCCTGATTGTGAGGCCCATCTGCTGAGCCTCTTCGGCCCCTCTGGGTTTATTCCAAGCAACTGTGAGTCCTCTGGTGATAGGACTCTGAATATTTAAAGACATGAGTTGACCTCACCAGGGCCTCTGGTGCTCCAGGTTTAACACCTCAGCTCTGGAGGTGAGTGAGGACAGTGTGTCCAGGGGCTCTTGGCTGTTTTGACCTCAGAGGCCTTGGCAGCTGTTTCCCAACTGAGGCTGGTTGGGGGGGGGGGTGCTGGTGCAGAGCTCCAGGCAGACCCTTCTCCATCACACTGCCTGGGATTTAGGGACCCCAGGGTCAGAACTCTTATTCTGAGCCCGCCTCAATCCCCTGTAAGGGCCGCTAAGGGAGGCAGTAGGGAGAGGCAGGAGGACGGAGGGAAAGGCTGTGGATGCAGAGCCTGGAGGCCCAGGACCTGTGTCTGCCCCGTTCCTGATCACTAATGTGATGTCATAGTCTGGCTGCCTCACAGCAGGTGAGATAACTTGAAGGTTCTCAAACCATCCTCCAGAGGGTCTGGGATCTCCTAGGCTGAAGGCTGGTGGTCAGTTGTGGCTAACTTGTCCAATTCACAGCAAAAAAAAAAAAAAAAAAAAAGAGTATTTTTCAGTGTTAAGTTTTTCATCCTTAAAAATTTGCTGTTTGCTTTTTGCTGAGTATTCCTTTTCTAGAAGAAAGTGTACCATATCTGGTTTGGCACAAAACAAAATGCAGGATGGGGCCTAACCTCTCCTTTAAGGGATTTCTTCTTGAAAATTCTTCGCTCAGGAGAACTCATGGTAGGGAAGCTTAAGAATTTATGGAGGCAAATTGGAGACAGCAAGGATGATTCCTATGGAAAATCTTTCAATTGTATTTTTCATGTTCTCCAAAAAAAAAAAAAAATTGTCAAGATAGTTCACTAAGTAAGAAAGGAACGTGCCAGGGATGCTTTACATGTCTGAGGCTGAGTGATGATAGCTACGTGACTCCTCATTGCTATTTGTTTTGCTGGCTTGCTGGAAACATGGTAGGGGATCCCCAGCTTAAGGACGGGCCTGCCAGTTAGTTTTTCTGCGTCCTAGAAAATCCATGTACAGCAAGGCAGCACAGAGCCTGGTTGGTGGCTGGTCCTGCCTCCAGAAGTCCAAAGCCTCTCTGATTTTATTACTGGGAGCGATCATTTCCTTCAACTCAGCCCTAGTGTGGTCATGAGAATGCTGGCAACCTGTGAGAGGAAAGCCCTGTGCCAAATGACACTACAAATGATGTGCTGGCACTTGGCCCACAAACCCCCTCTCAGGCTCAGGAGTACCCTCGCTTTGTACCTGGGTTTACTGTCCTTCTCTATGCCAGAATCTCTATGCAGACACTATGGAGCTCCTTCCCCATCCCATGCACTGTGCAAAGGCACTGGGGTCTTGAAAGAGACAAGGATATTGTGCATGAGCACATAGTCTGTGGGAGAGATGACCTGCGGAATTTGGAAGCACCCAGGAACATTTCTGGGCACACATTCCCAGGCTCCTTGACCCCCCCATGGTCAAGGGTAAAGAATGTTGCCTTTTGTATGGAAATATAAAAGACCCTGAGTACCCAAAGCAATTTTGAGAAAGAACAAAGCTAGAGGCATCATGCTTCCGATTTCAAACTACATTATAAAGCTATAGTAATCAAAAGGGTATGGTACTCACATGAAAGCAGACACAGAAACCAATGGAGCAGCATTGAAAGCCAAGAGATAAACCTTGCACATACAGTCAACTTATATTTGACAAGGGAGCCAAGACTACTCAATGGGGAAAAAAATAGTCTCTTCAATAAACAGTGTTAGGAAAACTGGATGCTCATGCAGAAGAAAAAATTGGACCATATCTTACCTGACTTGCAAATGTTAGCTCAAAATGGATTAAAGACTTAAACACAAGGTGTGAAACCACAAAGCTCCTAGAAGAAAACGTAGGGAAAAAGAAGCTCCTCAACATCAATGAGGTTTTGGTGTTGAGTTTTTGGATGTGACTCCAAAAGCAACAAAAGAAGATATAAATAAGAGGGACTACATCAAATCAAAAGCTTCTGCACAGTAAAAGACACAGTCAACAAAATGAAAGGCACCCCACAGAATGGGAGAAGATATTTGCAGACTGTCTACTGGATAAAGGGTTAAGGAACTCATGTAACTCAATAGCAAAAAAAAATCCCAAATAATTCAATTAAAAATGGGCTGAGAACTTGAATAGACATTTTCTTTTTCCAAATAAGACATGCAAATGGCCAACAGGTACATGAAAAGGTGCTCAACATCACTAGTCATCAGGGAAGTAAAATCAAAACCACAATGATTTATCACTTCACACCTATGCACATGGCTCGTATCAAAAAGTAGAGAGATAACAAGGGTTGGTGAGGATGTGGAGAGAAGGGAACCCTCCTGCAGTGTTGGTAGGAATGTAAACTGGTGCAGCCAACTGTACTTGGAAAATACTGTGGAGGTTCTTAAAAAAATTAAACATAGAAATTCCATCTGATCTAACAATCCCGCTCATTGGAACATATCAGAAGGAAATGCACACACTGTTTCATAGAGACATCTGTTCTCCTCTGTCCATCACAGCGTTATGAACAATATTCAGGATGTGGAAGCAACCCAAATGTCCACTGATGGATGATGGATAAAGAAAACATGGTGTGTGAGTACACACACATACGCACACACACACAGTGGAATATTATTAAGCCACAAACAAGAAGGGAAACCTGCCATTTGTGTTGATATGGATGAACCTTGAAGGTATTATTGTAAGTGAAATGACCCAGGCAGAGAAAGACAAATACTGAGTGATTTCACTTATAAGTAGAATGTGAACTCTGGAACTCGTAAAAACAGAGTAGAATGATGGTTTGTCAGGGGCAGGAGGTTGGGAGAAATGGGTGAAGTGATCAAAGTTATAAACTAGTTATAAGATGAACTAGTTCTGGGGATCTAACGTAGGCGTGGGAACTAAAGTCAACAACACTGTATCATATCCTCAAAGTCGCTGAGAGCACACCTGATGGATTTTCACCACACACACACACACACACACACACACACACACACAAAGGTAACTATGGGAGGGGGTGCATGTGTTAACTCCAAATGATTTTGGTAATCATTGTGCAATTATGCATATATCAAGTCATCACCTTGTACATCTTAAACTTATGCAGTGTTATAAGTCTATTATGTCTTAGTGAAGGTGGAGGAAAAAAATGATGCCTTTGTCTTGTCAGCTTCACACCCTCCAAGGTCAGCATCATGCCTGCCTCTGCCAGATGGGTTCCCAGACTTGTGCAGAGGATGGAGGATAGAAGGCGGGGGGAAGGGGGCACCAGGATGGTAAGTCTGACAGGTAACAAAGAGCTGCAGGGTGCTGCTGGCTCATGGGAGGCCTCTTTTAAGAGAAGCCACCATGCTTGCAGTAATTTGTTACAGCAGCCATAGGGAACTAATTCAGGCTTCCATGAGGACAGTCATGATTAAGGACCTGGTAGAAATTTGGTGTGGTGGAAGCTGGGGAGAAAAGGAGGGTGTGTAGAGATCCTTTCTGGAGACTGTGCTCTGGATGAGCTTAAATGTTATTGAGAGATACACTTTAAATGTGGTCATTACTTTTTTTTTCCTCTTTCACATTCATTTCTTTGAATATGACTATTTAATTGAAACCAAACCACGTTGGTCCAGGGTTACAAGGTCTAACAAGATGATTGTTAAGATGAGGTGTGGGAAGACTGTAGGGGGTATGGATGAGAAGCCAGGATTTGACTGAGGGAATCAGGGAAGCTTCATGGATGAGGTAACTTTAAGGCCAAGACTTGAAGACTGGGAAGAAGTTTTAGGCATAGACTAGTTGGGGGAGGGCTCAGGCGACAGAGTAAGGGTTTTGTGGCAGCAGAACGGCCCTCCGAATATGCCCATTTCCTAATTCGTGGAAGCTGTGACTATGTTATGTTGCATGGCAATAGGACATTGAGGTTCCTAATCAAATGATCTGGAGATGAGGAGATTATTCTGGATTATCCACATGGGCCCAGTATCATCATAAGGGTTTCCTTAAAAGTGGAAGAGGAGGGGCAGTGTCAGAGGAGAGGTCATGGGGATATGATTACTGGCTTCAAGAGGAAAGGGGCCACATGTCAAGGAACACAGGTGTCTTCCAGAAGCTGGGGAAGGCAAGGAACAGGTTCCCCCTTAGAGCCTCCAGAAGGAACACACCCTGCCAACACTTTAACTTTATCCCAACATGACCCATTTTTGGATTTCTAACCTCCGTAATTGTAAGATAAGCCACCATGTTTGTAGTAATTTGTTACAGCAACCATAGGGAACTAACTCAGGCTTCCATGAGGACAGTCATGCTCAAGGACCTGGAAGAAATTTGGTGTGGTTCCACACTGTGTGTGTGTGTGTGTGTGTGTGTGTGTGTGTGTGCTGTGTGTGTGCTGTATGTTGGGAACTTGGAGGAGAGAAAGTGTTGAGACATGAGGCTGGAGAGGACAGAGAAGCAGATGACTCTAGGCCAGGGTTTCTCAGCCTTGGGATGATAGCCATTCTGGAGCAGATATCATTGTGGGGTGCTGTCCAGCTCACTAGGAGGTGTGGCAGCCTCCCTGGCCTCTACTTACTAGGTGCCAGGAACACACCCCACCTCACCCTCAATCGTGACAACTCCAAGTATCTGTAGACATTGCCAAGCGTCTCTGAGGCTAGAAGGGGGGGAAGATCACTCTGGGTTGAGAACCAGTGCTATAGACTAAGGGCTGTAGATTTTCTTCTCAAGGACAATGTATCCCCAAATTGTCTGATCATAAAAATGATTGGGGGAGGGGCCTTGTTAAAAATACAAATTCTAGGACTTGCTTGCAGGAGCTTTGCCTCAGTAGGTATGGCATGGGCTCTGGAATCTCTAATTTTAACAAGTTGAAATGGTAATTTTATGAACAAGAACTTTGGAAAACCCTACTCCAAATTGGTGAGGAAGGGCTGGAGTTTGGAACTTGGTCAGAGCTGGCTGTGAGCACTGGGGAAGTGTGTGGCATAGGGGCAATCTAGGGGAGTTCCTGGGAGGGGGCAGGAGCTGTGTCTGTCTGGGTGGGCTGTGTCTGTCCGCTTCTATGCTGGGCTTCCAGCCCCTGACTGACTCACAGCCAGAACTCAGCCAATATTTGTAGACCATGAGGCAGTCAGTCTGTTCATGATTACATAGTTGAGCTTCAAATGAACCTACATGAGCTTGGGCAAATTGGTCAATTCTTTTGGGTGTCATTTTAATCACATGTAAGAGGATATAGTCTACCTTCCAAATAGGATTATGGTAAAGATGGAGATTCACAGATGAAAACATGCTTTGTAAAATCAAAGGCTTTGCCCAAGAATGCACCCTGGGTTTTGATGACTCTTACTATTCTTGGCAATGAGATTGGTAGAAGGGTACCTTTGAAGAAGATGTAGTTGACCAGGATGAGCATGGCTGAACTATCCAGCTTCGATAACAAGTCTACAATTTTCCCTTGTGTCTTATTTTTGATGTACTCATTGATTTGTCTGCTGGCTCCAGTCCCATCCTGGAAATCTGTAGCCCAGGCCTCCAAATCATAGTAGTGCTTGGTGTCTGCAGAGAATGGCTCCAGGAGCTCCAGGCTGCGGTCAAGGAACAAGGCATTACCCATAGTCATTTCCAACATGGTGTCTGACTTCTCGAGGAGGTGGCGGAGGTGCCGAAAGCCCTGGTGGATCTCAGCTTCAGACATCTTGGTGAGGTTGAAGCCCAAGCCCTGGAGAAGCTGGACCCGTGTATAGCCACAGGCACCCAGAGACAGCATAGCTAAGGCCATGGAGATGCTTACAGGGGAGATAAAGACATTCTTGTCAGGAGATGAAGCCACTAGATGCCTATACAGGTTAAAGGCAAAGTCAACATTCTTTGGAGCCAAGTCCCGGTGAGAGCTACTTTTGGTCACGTCAGTATCTGGGTCCTTCGCCTGGACAGTCAAGAGGTCACTGGTGGACAGCCAGAAGAAATAGGTGCACAGAGCAAGCAGCATTGTTCAGGATGATCAGGCCCTGGAAAATCAGGAATGCTCATTAGGTAATGTAGGGCCTCTGAGGCAGTGGGGGCATGGTGAAATGGTAGGCAGAAGACCCTATGGAGGATCCCATTCAAATCTCAGTTCCTTCCTCCACATTAGCTATGTGACCTGGGACAAGTCAGGACCCTGGACCTCAAATTCCTCATCTGAAAATATGATTATACTTCTATGATTTATCAAGTACTCCCAGATACCCACCACCGACCTATGTGTTTTGCCTATATTTTCTCATCTAATCTCCTCATCAATAGGCTAATAAAGTAGGTTATTATTATGAATTGAGGTAGGCAGAAATGGAGACCCAGAAAGGTTATATATGCAACAAATTGAAATATTCAAAGGACTGGAAGGAAAAAAAACCTGTCAACCAAGAATCCTGGATCAGGCAAAACCATCTTTAAAAATTGAGGGAGAAATCTAGACATTCTCATATAAACAAAAGCTGCGGGAGTTCATTACCACTAAACTCACCCTACAAGAGATGCTAAAGGGAGTCCTTCTGGCTGAAATGAAAAGGACACTAGAGAGTAAATACAGTCTATAGGAAGAAATAAAAATCCCTGGTAAAGGTAAACATATGAACAATTAGAAAAACTCATATTATTCTAATTTTGCCTGGTAACTCCACTTTTAATTTTTGATATATTTAAAAGACTAATCCATGAAAAGCAATTATTAGTCTATGTTTTTGGATACACAATTAATAAAGATATAATTTGTGACTTAAATAACTAAAAGGATGTGTATGTGGATGGGGCTACATAGGAGAGGGGCTTTTGTGTGCTACTGAAGTTAAGCTGGCATAAATTCAAATGACAGTGTTATAGCTTTAGGATGTTAAATATAATTTCTGTGATACCCAGAAAGAAAATAGCTATAGAGTGTTCACAAAAGGAAGTGAGAAGGGAATTAAGATGTTTCACTACAAAAAAAATAGACTAAACCTAAAAGAAGATAGTAATGCAGGAAATGAGGGACAAAAAATCTGTAAGAGTACAAATAGGAAATGGTAGAAGCCCTTCTTTATCAGCAATTACTATAAATGTAAATGGATAAAATTCCCCAATCAAAAGACAGAGATCAGCAGAATGGATTTATTATTTATTTATTTATTTATTTATTTATTTATTTATTTATTTTTAAAGATTTATTTGTATTTATTTTTGATAGACATAGAGAGAGAGAGATAGAGAGAGAGAGGCAGAGACACAGGCACAGGGAGAAGCAGGCTCCATGCAGGGAGCCTGACAAGAGACTTGATCCTGGGACTCCAGGATCGCACCCTGGGCCAAAGGCAGGCACGAAACTGCCAAGCCACCCAGGGATCCCCAGCAGAATGGATTTAAAAAGTCATCCAACTATATACTGACTATAGGAGACACGTTCTAGATCCAAAGACATAAATATGAAAGTGGAAAGATGGAAAAAGATATTCCAATTAAATAGTCACAAAAGAGAATGGGGTAGCAGAAGGAAACAATAAAGATTAAAGCAGAGGCATATAAAATAGAGAATAGGAAGACTAGAAATATCAATAAAACCAAAATCTACCTAATCATTATAGTATAATAAAGTATAATGATATACAATATAATATGGTCTTCAAAAAGATGAACAAAATTTACAAACTTTTAGCTAAATTGAGTAAGAAAAAAAGAAAGGTCTCAAACTACTAAAACCAGAAATGAAAATGGGGACTAAAACTAACAATTCTACAAAAATTAAAAGAATTATAAGAGAGGCGCCTGGGTGGCTCAGTCAGTTAAATGCCCAACTCTTGATTTTGGTTTAGGTCATGATCTCAGGGTTCCTGGATCAAGCCCAGCACTGGGTTCTGTGCTCAGCAGGGGGGTCTGCTTGAGATTCTCTCTTTCTCTTCCTCTGCCCCTCCCCCCAACTCTATCTCTAAAGTAAAAATAAATAAACTCTAAAAAGAGGACTACAAGAGAATATTATGGAAAAAATTACATACCAACAAACTGGATAGCCTAGATAACATGAAAAAAAAACATCCTGGAATCACAAAACATACCAAGACTGAATCACAAGAAATGGAAAATTTGAATAGATCTATACATAGTAAAAAAAAAAAAACAGAATCATTAATTGAAAATCCACTAACAAAGAAAGCCCTGGACCATATGGCCTCACTGTTGAACTCCACCAAATGATTAAAGAATTCACATGAATCCCCCTTCCAAAAAGATCAAAGTGGAGAGAACACTTCCTAACTTGTTCATTGCCCCGATAGCAAAACCAGAGAAAGAGCCTATAAGGAAAGAAAAGTACAGATGAATATTTCTTATGAACATTGATGCAAAAATTCTCAACAAAATACTATAAAATAGAATTCATCAGCATATTAAAGGGATGATTATACATGACCAAGTGGGATTTGTTTCTGGAATACAAGGATGGTTCTACATACAAAACTCAACCAATGTGCTATACTACATTAACAGGATGAAGAAAAAAAGAACATGATCATCTCATTTGATGCAGAAAAAGCATTTGGCATAATTCAACACATCCTTCCAAGATAAAAACACTCAACAAACTAAGGCTAAAAGGAAACTACTTCAATATAATAAAAAAAAATATGTGAAAAGCCCATAGCTAATGTAACAGTGAAAGATTGAAAGCTTTCATCTAAGATTCAGAACAGGGCAGGATGCTTACTTTTGCCTCTTCTATTTAACACAGCACTGGAAGTTCTAGCCAGAGAAAGTAGGCAGGAAAAAGAAATAAAAGGCATCCAAACTGGACAGGAAGGAATAAAATGATCTCTGTTCATAAACAACCTGATCAACATCACAGCAACATGTAGAAAACCCTAAAGTTTCCACAAAAACCCTGCAAGAGCTAAGAAATGAATTCAGAAAAGTAGCAGACTACAAAATCAGCACACACATACATATCAGTTCTGTTTTCATATACAAACAATTGAACAAACTGTAAAAGGAAATTTACAAAGCAATTCCATTTACAATAGCACCGAAAAGAATAAAATACTTAGGAGTTAACTTAGCAGGTACAAGGCTTGTGCTCTAAAAACTACAAAACATTGCTGAAAGAAATTAAGAGATTAATACATGGACAGGCATGCTGTGTTCATGCATTGGAATACTTAAGATGTCAGTGTCACCCTAAGAAATCTACTAATTCGATGCAGTCGAAATCCCGATGAAGCATTTTGCAGAAATAGGAAAATCCACTCTAGAACTCATATAGAATCTCAAGGGACCCTGAATTTCCAAAATAGTCTCGAGAAAGAAGAATAGAGTTGGAGATCTCACACTTCCTGATTTTTAAATTCAATATAAAACTACAATAACCAAAACAGGGTGGTACTGGCATGAAGGCAGATATGGGGACCAATGGAACAGAATGGAGATCCCAGAAATAAACCCTTGTATATATGGTCAAATGATTTTTGACGATGGTGCTAAGACTATTCAGTGGGAGAAAAAAATAGTCTTTTCAACAAATGATGGGAAACTGGATTATCCACATGCAGAAGAATGAAGCTAGACCCTTACCTTATATCACCTGCAAAAATGAACTCAAAATGGATCAAAGACCTAAATGTAAGGACGAAATAAAACTCAGAAGAAAACATAGAGGGAAAACTTTATGACACTAGATTTAGTGATGATTTCTTGGATACAACATGAAAGTTATGAGCAAAAAAAGGAAAATTAGACACATTGGACTCTTTAAAATTAAAAACTCTTGTTCACTAAAGGACACTATCAACAGAGCGGCAACCACAAAATGGGAGACAATATTTGCAAAGTCCATATCTGATAACGGATTAACATCCAGAATATGTAAAACTCAAGTCCAAAAGATTGATCATTTTAATCATTTTTAAGTGTATAGTCAGTGGCATTAAGTACATTCCCATTGACGTGCAGCCACCACCACCATCCATCTCCAGAACTTCATCATCTCAACCAGAAGTCTACCCATTAAACACTAACTCCAGGAGGGGTTGGTCCTCTCTAACATGGCCTGTGGGGTCTGCATGACTCCATGCCTGGTGACAGCCCCACCCCAGCCTCTAATTTGGCCCCTTGAGGGCTGAGGCACAGCACTGCCAGGTGTGTTGAGGTTTCTTCCAGCACACACCAGATTATCATCCCACTGCCAAGGTCAGGGCAGGGCAGGTCATCTCAGTTCCTTGCTTATGGAGCTTGGCTCTGACTCGGGAGCTAGGGACAAAGATGGACCTGCCCCCATCCTGTCTGTGTGACTCCACTCTGTAGGGCCATCCCTTCCCCGCCTTGCCCTGCTCACTGCCTTGTGTCCTTGGAGACACAGGTCCCAGCTCTCCTCCAACAGCCCTGCTCTCTGTGCTTCCCTGTGGCGGTCCCCCTTCCTCCCGTCACACTGCAGTGAGATTTCTGCTAGCCCTGTCCCCTTCACAGCTGTCTGGAGCCCTTTTGGGCAAGGACCTGGTCCCGCGTGCAGGCCCAAGCCGGGTGCACTTGCCCCGTTACGAGTTCTGCTTTCCCCTCCTCTTCCTGCTGTCTCTGGGATTTCGTACCTCATTCCCTTTTGTGTCAACCCCCCAAGGTAAGGATGAAAACTCCATCCAGCTCCCGAGATTGTCATGAACATCAGGCACGGTGGTTATGAGTACTTTCCTATGTGGCCTCGTTCAGCGGGTCATCCTGGGCCCACTTTACAGATGAGAAGACTGGGGCCCAGGGAGGTAGAGGGTAACCTGTTGAGAGCTGAGATTCTAAGCCCTACAGCCTGGCCTCAGGGCCTGTGCCATGCCGTTCTGCCGTTCTCTAGAGAAAGGAAAGCAACAAGAGTCAAGCAGATCTCCACAAAGTACCCAGCAAAATTACAATGCAAAATATTGATACTCTTCATGAGTTTCACTTATGTCCTCTTGTCTCTCATTTTTGAAATGAGGATCCAAGTAAATGTCCACTGGGTTCTTTTCTTTTCTTTTCCTTTCTTTTCTTTTCTTTTCTTTTCTTTTCTTTTCTTTTCTTTTTTTTTTCTTAAGATTTTATTTATTTATTCATGAGAGACACAGAGAGAGAGGTTAGAGACACAGACAGAGGGAGAAGCAGGCTCCATGCAGGGAGCCCGACATGGGACTCGATCCCGGGACTCCAGGATCATGCCCTGGGCAGGCACTCACTCGCTGAGCCACCCAGGGATCCCCTGTGTTCTTTATTTTCACGAACACCCCTAGGGGTGGGGTAGAGTCTTGGGCCTTCTGCACTTAAGCCTCAGGACATGTGGTGTGATGCAAGGCATCCTGCTCCATCTGCAGTATCCTCGCCCCAGGTGGACCAGCGAGGAGCAGGCGTGTGCGAGGCTGAGGCACGCACAGTCCACTGTGCCAGTGGGCACACTGTCCCTGCCTGCACCCCCCAGCAGGGGTGTGCCCTGCGGCCATCCCGCCCAGCTGTCAGTCTCGCTTATGTTACTTGGCTGGGCTTTGGAGCATCAGTGGAACAAGGGATGGGAATGGCTCTTAGCTCAGTGCCAACCCCTGCAAGGCTGCAGGCCGGGGGGAATCAAACCCCCAGGGGTGACCCGCGGACTGTGAGACCCTCTGCATGTCACTACTCATACGCCCGGCCTCAGGTCACTGCTGGCTGCCCTACTGCTCAGTGCCCATTAACAAAATCAAATGAGCAAGAGGTACATGGCTTCATTCTGGCAGCCGGGCAGCAGCAGGAGGGATGGACAGTGTCCAGGTGCTACTCACGGTCTGCAGAGGGCTCAGGCTGCAACCGCTGGCTCGCCCGGCTGTCCTGGGTTCTAGTATGTGTAGAGTAGGCCTGCGGGGCACCACCGCTAAATCTTGTTTGCCGGCTTCCCTGCTGGTTAATGGTTAGAGGGGGGCCAGTGGCCTTCACCATTTGGTGGTCCCCTCCCCCCAGACATTAACCAATGGGAGTCTTTTCCAGGACATTTGAGCAAACACAGCAATGCTGCAAGTTAACTTTCCTCTGCGTTCAGTTCCCTGAAGTTGTATTTTTAATATCAAAATGAGCCTGAAGTTGCGTCACTGCTTGTGGTTGCCTGGCGGCAGTTGGCACGGAAGCCACAGGTGCCCTTAACTGGCCCAGTGGCACAGACATCTGTGAAGAACCCGGTGCTAAGCGTGGGCTGGGGATGAGTCTAGTGAGGTCCTGCCTCCAGTGGGACCTCCTTCTGGTAGGAAAGAGACATGGAAGAAAAGCAACCAAGTGCTTCCCATGGATTATCTCATCTAATCTTCCAACGACATTACAAAGTAGATACTCTTATTATCACTTCTGTGTAGATAACAAAACTGAGGCACACGGAGCTCAAGTGAGAGCTTCCCTTGAGATTCAAATCCAAGACCGTTCCACTCGAAAGTCTAGCACCTTCCCTCTTTCTGCATTTTTATTAGTTGTCTTGATTGGAAGTGGCAGACAACAAACTTTTTTAAAGCGAAAAAGAATATATATTGGGTCTCATGGAGGAGATTTCTGAAGGGTGGGGAGGCCTTCAGGCTTGGCTGGATCCAGGGCTTCCAAGTTGGGTGCCATGTCACTCTCTTTTTAAAAAAACTTCTTTTTAAGCTCTTTATTCAGCTTTCCTGCTTTAGCCTGTATGGTGGAGACAAAGGTGGCCACTGCAGCTCCAGGTTATTTGGTTCTGACTGGTTATGTGATATCAGAAGGAGAGAAACTCACTTTTTCTCCTTGTTCATATCAGTCGCCCAAAGGACTCCGGGCAGGATGGCTCATCACAGGCCTGATCACAGCATGCAGAATATGGCCTCGCGTGAATGCCCAGGGTCCTGTGCCCTCTACTGGTTGATGACATTATTACTTCCTTCCAGGGATGAGGGGTGCTGTTTCCAGGAATAAAGAGAAGTTCCATCCAGAGCTGGTTTAGAGTTTTAGGGGCACTTCAGTTTTATCAGTCCTTATCAGTCTTTTGAAGTTTCTTTATTTATTGAGCCGATTTTGGAATTTATATCTAGAAATTTATTATTTTTAAATCTCTGCCATAACAGTAATTTTTTTGGTTTCTATATTTTATTTACGTATTTTCTCTCTCTCTTCTTTTTTCCCCTTGGTGAGTCTTATTAGGGAGATCTGTCCAGTTAATTAATCTTTTCAAAGGGTTAGCTTTTAGTTTTTAGTTTTATTAATCCTTACTGGTTCTTTTAAAATCTATTTTTTAAATGGATTTCTTCATTTATTTATATTTTTTACCATCCTTTCAAATTTCTTGTTTTTTAATCTGTTCTTTTTCTATTTTCTTGAGTTAAATGGTTACCTAGCTTTCCTACTTTTTAACATTTCCAGTCTCCCTATAAATGTATTTAAAATTAAGTCTTCATCTAATTTTTGATGCCCCTCAAGTTTTTGATATTGACTGTTATCATTGTCATGTTCTGGTGTGTTTCTTAGTATTCTTTATGGTTTTATTTTTAACGCCAGGGTAACTTAGCAATAAGTCATTTAGTGTATTTAGAACTTAGGCTACTCTTTTGTCATTTACTTTTTAAAAAAGGATTGTTTATTTATTTGAGAGAGAGAGAGAGAGAATGGGGAAGGGGCAGAGGAGAAGGAGAAGCAGACTCCCTACCCTGTGCAGAGGGCCCGATGCAGGACTTGATCCCAGGGCCCCGAGATCATGACCTGAGCTGAAGGCAGATGCCTAACCAACTGAGCCACTCCGGCGCCCATCTTGTTATTTACTTTTATTTCATTATGGGCAAAAAATATTACCTACAAGGCATACCTAATAGATGTGTTTGGTTTGGTCCCAGACCACCACAATAAAGTGCATATCACAATTAGGTGAGTCAAGTAAAGGTTTTGGCTTCCCAGTATATAGAAAGTTATGTTTATACCTCACTACAGTCTATTAAGTGTCCGACAGCATTATTTCTAAAACAATGTATATACCTTAATTAAAAAGTACTTTATTGCTAAAAAATGCTGAACATCATCTGAGCTTTCTGCAGGTCATACTCACTGATCAGATATGACCCTATGAAATATAATAATAGTGCAAATGTTTGAAATATTGTGAGAATGACCAAAATGTGACACCGAGACATGAAATGAGAAAATGTCAGGAAAATGGTGCCAACAGACTTGCTTGATTCAGGATTGCCAGAAACCTTCAATTTGAAAAAACACAGTATCTGTGAAGCATGTAAAGTGAAGCACAATAAAATGGGTTATGTCCATATATGATATTGAACATGTGGAACTTATTTATGATGTTTTGCAATCATATATGCTTTATCTTTATAAATGCTTGATGTTTTCTTAAAAAATAATGGGTAGTATCTGTTCAGTATGCATAAATGTGTATACATACATGTATATGTATAATTACTTGAGCTTACTCTTTTTTTAAAGATTTTTATTTTATTTATTCATGAGAGACACACACACACAGAAGCAGAGACACAGGCAGAGGGAGAAGTAGGCTCCATGCAGGGAGCCCGATGTGGGACTCGATCCTGGGTCTCCAGGATCACACCCCGGGCTGAAGGCAGCACTAAACCGCTGAGCCACCAGGGCTGCCGAAGCTTATTCTTTTATTCATCATCTATGCTGATTCTCTACTTGCTTGACCTTTTGGTTTCTCAGTGGAAATGTTAAAATCTCCTATCACAATTATTCATTCATTTATCTCTGTCAGTTGTTGGCTGATGTACTTTGAGGCTGTTAAAGCAGAAGTTTTGATAATTATATTCTCTTTATTGCTTATTTTTCGCTTATCTTTGTTTCTCATGACACATTTTGCCTTAAATTCTATTTTGTCTATGAGGATTGCTTTCCTAAGTTTGTTTTGGTTTACACTTGTCTGTTATATTCCATCCTTTCATTTCCAAGCGGGTTTTTTTTTAAAGATTTTATTTATTTATTCACGAGAAACACAGAGAGAGAGAGGCAGATGGAGAAGCTGGCTCCCTGCAGGGAACCTGATATGGGACTTGATCCCCGAACCCTGGGATCATGACCTGAGCCAAAGACAGAAGCTCAACCACTGAGCCACCCAGGTGCCCCTGTGCTTTCTTGTTTTAAAAATGTCTCACTTATATAACATTTGGTTGAATATATTTTTATGAACCAAAAATGAGAGTCTCTGTCTTTCAATTGGCAAAAATCACCTATTTACATTTATTTTTAATTATTGTTGTATTAGCACTAACATACCATTTTATTTCATATATTCCATTTACTATCTATTTTTTTCTTTTTGTGTCTCTTATTTATTTGCCTGGAAGAGATTGAATTTTCTCCTATTGGTTCAAAAGATATTTATTCTATTTTTGGTATTATGGTGGTTGCCCTTTACTGAAAAACCTTCAGCAGGGGCCTTTAGCCATCATGAGGACAGGGACAAGCCACTCCTGCCATGCCTTGCCTGAATTCCTCTCCTTAGAATACAAGAGCATGATAAACTGTTGTTTAAGCTATTAAAATTTTAGATAATTTATTATTAGACTATAGTACCTAGAATAGATTTAGATACCTGGGAGTGGGTGAGGTGCTGCATAACAAAGAGAATGAGGTAGTAGTTTTGGGGCAGCTGAGTTGGAAAGGTCTTATAATGACAGTTAGTGGACGCCTGTGACCCTTTTGGAGGTTGTTGTTAAGAGCTTAATGAAAAGTAGGGTCCAGGCTATGGGAAGGAGGAAGAGCATTCTTACTCCACAGAGTCAGAAAGTTTAGCAACGCTGTCACCTGCGGTAACATGAATGTGGAAAGTGGAACAAATGAGCTAGTAGATGATGAGATTTCCAGGTGAACTGTGGGAGGTATGGTCTGGTTTATACTTTCTACTTGGAATAAAACATGGGAGAGCCAGATAAGCTTAAACATTTTTGTTAAATATACAAGAGCTGGAAACCCCTGGGTTAAAAGATAATATAGTTTCTCCCTCTTAGCTAAGGGTGTTGTCTTTTGAGAAGTACCCTGTTTAAGCAAGATTGGGGAGAAGTGACTGTTTCTGTCAGATTATTGTTTTCTATTGATTGGTAGGAGTGCCAGGGAGAGAGATAAATATATTGCGAAAAAGCTTCTCTAAGTTTGTGGCCTGACTTTTTGCTATCTGTATGGAATCTTCCGTGAACATAGTGCATAGTTCCAGTGGGGCCCAATCCTTCTGTTTATTCTGCAGTCAGGGCTGCTTATGTCCTGCTTAAGAAATCTTTGCCTCTCCTGATGTTGTGAAACCTATTTTCTTATTTAGAAAGCATTTATTTCTTTATTTTATCCCATTTAGATCTGCAGTCCATCTAGATCTGGTTTGTGTACATGGTGTGAAGTGGGGGTCAAATTAGTCTTTTCCCATATGTATGTGCCATTTAATTACTTCAGGGGTTGTGTTCTTTAAAAGTGTCAGTGTCATAAAAGACAAAAATGCGTTACCACTCGGAGGAGATCAAAGAGGCATGGCATCTGTAATGGTGTGATTTCAGAGGAGGAGGCGGTGATTCTGGGAGGTCTTCAGCAAGAAGCTTCTCCCCAGGGTTTGAGGTGACCCCTGAAAAACCATCAAGTCATCCCTGATGGCTACATCAATGCATCCTCCTTAACTGTGGGAATGTGTGCTACAAAGGGCATTATTGGGACAGTTGACAAGATTGGAATATGAACGGTACATGAGAGGAAAGGGTTGTAGCATGGCTGACTTTCCTGAAGTTGAGAGCTTTACTGAAAAAGAATATCCCAAATTCTTGGAAAATAAACATGGAAGTATTTAAGAGTCAAAGGTTATGTGTATAAAATGGATTCTGAAAGAATTCTGAAAATACATATACATGTATATACACATGGTTAAGGCTGGATGCACCCGTGAGCCTAGCGCAGCAGTGAGCGCGTGGTTAGGCCTCACTCAGGACAGCCAGAGCTAAAATTGTTGTTATTTTATCTCCTTAGTGACTGGCATCTACCAAGGACTGGCTATTATTAGCCTGACTGTCTTTAACCATGAACATGAGGACCTTAATGTGGGGGACTAATTTTCTACATGAACGTTTCTCTTAAGTACTTTTGAGTCAGATGTTCATTTGTTAGTTTCGTGTTCCCTGAACCTCTGGTCTGTGTGCCAGACCATGGCTCATGGCCTTCAGGTGAGTGAGATCCATTCCCTCCATACCAGGGGGCCCTGTTCAGCATTGATGCATCTGAGTCTCATTCAGGAAAGATCTGCTGGTCTTTTAGGGTTCACCTCAAATCCTGGGAGGAGCTTCTGGCTAGAGTCCTCTAAGAGTAACCATCACCCTCAAGTGAAATCACTCCATCACAAATGGGTAGCTTGGGTTCCTCTTGCCCAATTCTGCGAACCATAGAAGGTGGGACTGGCATGGTTGCTTAGGGCCTTCTAACTTCTATAGATTTGTGGATAAGGCAGTGCTGCCTGGAGTCCCATCTGGTGCGGGACAGGTCAGGTCAAGCCAGGGACCTGTGGTGATTAGAATCACCAGGTGGGAGTCTTGGCTGGCCTTTGCTGAGCACTGGCTGGCTGTTTACCCAAGGAATCATGAGCCGTGTTGGCATCCTACTGTGCCTACATGTTGGCATTCCAACACAGCACAGTAGGATGCCAACCTGTACTGATGGCCAGCGTGGGGGTGGGATGGGCTAAATCTTGAGCTTTGCAGACTAACCTGAGATGGCCCTTGCTGGTTCCAGAGCCTGCCTTTTAGTTGTGGTAGGTCAGGGGAACTGCTTGACCCCCTTTCTTGCAGCCTTGCTGGCCCACATTGCTGAGGCTACCTGTTCCACCTGTATGCTCAGCCTTCGGGCTTTTCCTGGACTAAGCAGGACTCTAACTCTCTCTGGAGCTGTCTTCTCCTGGACAGGCAGGAAATCAGCCCAGAGAAGCCATCAATTCACCGGTAAGTTTCCCTTTTATTTCCCTCTAGACTTCCTACCTGCCAATTCCTGCTCTGCTCTGGTTTCATAGCCATGTGTAAAACACTGAGCATAGGGTCCAGTGCCCAGTGAGGACAGCAGTCAGCATTTATCAAGTCCTCACTGGTGCTGGCTCTGGTGTTTTCTGAGTATTCATCTATTCGATCCTCACAAGAACCCACAGGGTATTATTATCATGTAGGACAGTACAGTAGTCAAGAGCATGGATCTGGGTTCAAATCCAGACCCCAGCTTTGTGATGTTGGGTACCTTACATAAGCTCTTTATACCTGAGCTGAGGAACAGAAATCCTAGTATCTAGAATCTATTAGGTTGTTGTAAAGAATGCCTGCAGTAATATGTGGAGAGAGCCCAGAACAGTGCCTGATGTACTCCAAGGCATAGGAATACTAGTGATGATTGATATTCTCATTTGCCAGATTGGGTGACTGGCAAGAGACAGGTTGGAGGGCTTACCTGAAGTCACGCCAGTACGTAGAGGAGTCAGAATTTGAACCCAGGTGCCTTGGCCAAAGTCCTCACCACAGAGTTCAGCTACCTCCAGCTTCATGCATTCCTTCCCTAGCCGGTCCCACAGCAGAGCAGGGATTATGGGCACTCCAGTCTAGATCTGTAGGAATTCTGCAGGGCAGATTCCTAAACCCAGGAGGTTGGCGCACGGTGTGGGGTGGTGATGGGAACGCCCTCTGGCGGTCCACGTATGGCACACTTGGCAGTGGCTTGAAAGAGTCCCAGGAACAGGGGATGCAGTGGGCCAGTTCTGCATGTCCTTTGCAGGGGCCTGGAGCACAGTCCCAGCCTGCCTCTTGCTCTGTCCCCAACTTCTTTTGTGACCTTGAGCAAGTTGCCTGACTTCTTCAAGGCTCCGTTTCCTAAGCTTCTGTCTTCCCTGAAGTCAGAGAAGGCAGGAGGCTAGAATTCAAACAGTAAAAGGAACTGCCAGGGACCTTTGGAATTTGTCAACCCGAACTCCAGGGTTGCTCCAACAATTACTCATTACGTGATTTTGGCAAATCCCTTACTGTCTGCAGACCTCAATTTTCTGGTCCATTAAGCGAGGTGAAGAATTGTGCCTGCCTACAAGGGGTATCGTGCTGATAAGTGGAAATAATCAATGCAATGTGTCACACACAGCGGTCACAAGTTGCCCTTTGACTACTGCTCTGGCCATGTTTAGGTATCAGTTTCAGGCTGGCCTCATTGAACAATTTGGGAAATGTACCCTGTTATTCTAAAAATCTGGAAAAGTGTGTATATTTGGTGTTACTTTTTCCTTAAATGTTTGGCAGAATTTGCCAGAGAAATCATTTGGGCTTAGAGTTTCCTTTCAAGAAATTTTTTATTTTTATTTTTTTTATTTTTTTATTTAAAGATTTTATTTATTTATTCATAGACAGAGAGAGAGAGAGAGAGAGACAGAGACAGAGAGACAGAGACACAGGCAGAGGGAGAAGCAGGCTCCACGCAGGGAGCCCGATGTGGGACTCGATCCCAGATCTCCAGGATCAGGCCCTGGGCCGAAGGCGGCGCTAAACCGCTGAGCCACCCAGGCTGCCCCCCAAGAAATTTTTTAGACATGGACTTAATTCCTTTCATAGTCAGAGAGCTACTCAGATTTCCTATTTATTCAAGTAGGATTTTAAAAAAATGTCCATTTAATCTACCTTTAAAAATTAATGTATATACAGTTTCTATAAATACTCATACTACTTTTTTTTTCTTTTTAGCATGTTCCGGATGCACAGGAATGGTCCATTTTTCATTTCTGGTCTTAGTTATTAGTGTTTCTCTTCTGTTTTTCTTGATCAGTCTCACCAAGGGGTCATTAATGTTATTGTATATTCAAAAACTGACTTTTGAGTTTCTTAATCAGTCTTACTCTATGTTGCTTTCTATTTCTATTTCAATAACTTCTGTCATGTTTATTATTTCCTTTCTTCTACATTGTTTCATTTGTCTTTTTTACACTGTTTTATTTTATTTGTTTCATTTGTCTTTTTTACACTGTTTCATTTTATTTATGGTTCTCCTTTTAATGTCTTCAGATGATGATGATTTTATCATTTTTTTAGTGTATATGGTGACATATGCATTTGAAGCAGTAAAATTTCCTCCTCAATGCTGTTTCATGTATCTGTAAAGGGTTGTTTTAAACAGCTTTATTGAGATATAATTGATGTACCACAAGATTCACCCACTGACAGTGAATGATTCAATGATTTTTAGTAAATTTAGAGTTGTACCAATGTCATTAGGTTTTGGATCATTTCCATTGCCACAAATAAAAAAAAATCCCATAAACCATTTTGCTATCAATTCTTACTCTGATGTCCAACTGTCGGCAACCATTGATCTGCTTTATGGCTCCATACTTTTGCCTTTTCTGGTTAATTTGTATAAGTGGAATCACATATTTTTGGTCTGGCTTCTTTCTTTTTTAAATTCTTATTATTTTTTTAAATTTAAATTCAATTTGCCAACATATACTATAACAGCCAATGCTCATCCCATCAAGTGCCCTCCTCAGTGCCTATCACCCAGTAACCCCATACCCCCATCCACCTCCCCTTTTGCAACCCTCTGTTTGTTTCCCAGAGTTGGGAGTCTCTCATGGTTTGCCTCCCTCTCTAATTTTTCCCCATTCAATTCTCCTCCTTTCCCTTATAGTCCCTTTCACTATTTCTTATATTCCCCATATGAGTGAAACCATATGATGATTGTCCTTCTTCGATTGACTAACTCCACTCAGCATAATACCCTCCAGTTCCACCCACGTCAAAGCAAATGGTGGGTATTCATCCTTTCTGATGGCTGAGGAATATTCCATTGTATACAGACTACATCTTCCTTATCCATTCATCATCGAAGTGGTCTGGCTTCTTTCACTTAACATATTGTTTTTGAGATTTATCCACATTGTAGTACACATATCAATAGATATTTTTTTTGTTGGTATTCCACTATGTTGATAGGCCACAGTGGTGTGTATGCTGGGGGTGGGGAGTGATTATATTTATCTATACTTCTATATCTATCATCTATCTATCTATCTATCTATCTATCTATCTATCTATCTATCATCTATCATCTATGTTTGTGGGCTATATCTAGCATCGTGTGTGTGTCTATATACCTATACCTAATCTATGCATGCATGCATGCATCCATCTCATGGAAGAAATAGGAGCATGTTTGCATCCTGATAGAACAAGCCCAGTAGATAGGGGGGATTTGTGATTGAGGAGGTGGAGGGGCAGGATTGCTGGTGTGGTGTCCTTGTGTGGGTGATATAAAATAAAATACAGCCAGTGCTGTAGGTGAAGCGGTGGCCTCGGCTAGGAGCACAACCAGATTCTCCATGCTGATAGAAGGAAAGGTGGAGGTATGAGCAGAGCTGCAGGTGGTGGGCAGATGAGTATTGCCTATATTTTGCCAGGGAAAATGGAAATGAGGTAATCATCTGAGAGTGATTTGGGGCAGGAAGCGTTAGAGGTGAAGGTATGAAAGCCAGGTTATGAAGTATTTACTTAAGGCAGTGGGAGAATAAAAGGGCTCATGTAGAGAGTGATTGCTCCTAGGATCAAGGCCTCTTTTGAGGTTTAGTGATCATGAATTTGAAATGACACCCATCAGTGTCAGCTATATTCAGCAATTTGCATGTCGGCTTGGAGCAAGGGGAGAATTGGGGAGTTTTGATAAAGACAGAGAAGGGCAAAGGAGCTGAGGGTACAGCTGGTTATGGGATTTAAGCAGGGCAAGGAGGAAGCCAGGGCCCGAGGAAGAGAGGGAGGGGGTAACTGGTAGGCTCCATGGATCATGCATCCCAGTGGGCTGAAGGCTTGTTGGGGTTGGGTGCCAAAAGGAATGAGCTGGAAAGAAAGAAGGCGGTGGTCAGAGAGGCGACACTTGAACCTGAGGCAGGGTAGCTGGTGATAGTAGTCAGTGATCCCAATGACTATGGGATCAGAGTTCCCACGGACTCCCACCAGCTTGCTGTGATCTTCTGGCTCCAGTTTGCCCTCAGGCTACACCTTTACCATCTTGTTATCATGATTCAGATTCTGGCCGACCTGGGCTCCTTGACCATTCAGCTTAAAATTCCACTTGACATGCCTCCCAGGGAGGACATGTATCCTATTTGTAGCAAAAGAGAATATATTACAATCCCAGACCAGGAGTGGTTGCAGTGGGTGGTGTGCCCCGTGCACACCTCCATGACGAGCTCTTTGAGGATGGGACTGCCTCCTCTGTTCCTTTCAGCCTCAGGACCATGCCTCACACACATCAGGTACTCAGTGGGTGTTTACTCAGAAGATTTACATAGGACTGACTGGTGGACTGGGTCTAGGGAGCATCGGGCTGGCTTAGCCTTTGCAGGAGCATTGTTGAGGCATGCAGGTGCTTCCAAACACAAATAATATTAAGTAGTCTTTCTTGCCAAAGAGAACCTGAGAAGTTCCTTGAGTGCTTCCTTCTCAACCACTTGTGGAAGGATGTGAAACTCAGCTGGCCCCTCGTAAACCTCTGGGCCTGCTGGATGCCAGCAGGTGGTGTTGATGACACAGTCCTACCCTCTATGTCACACAGATGGCGCCTGCGCCACTCACAGTGGGTTCCCCAAGTCATGTGGGGGAACCACTGGCCCAGTGGCACCAAAACACCCTCACAAGGCTGCATTTGCTGCTTCGTTGAGCCACTTCTCCAAAGGAACACAGGTCTGCCACGGTTTAGGCAGCAGGGCATGAGAGAACTGCAAGCAGAGGAGGAAGTCCAGATGTGAAGCTGCCAGAAGGTCATGAGAGCGATCTGAATTTGCAGATCCTCCCAGAAATGTTGGTGTTGGGGCAGTGAGTTTGGCTTGTGATCGCGCAGCTGTTCTGGACCTTGGTGTGCTAATCTGTGCAATGGGGATAATGACTCAGAGGGGTTTTGTGCAAAGCCCAGAAGATAGACCCATGAGCTGTGTGCTCAGTAAACTTCGGTCTTGTTTTTCCTTTCTCCTCAGGAGCCCAGGATGGTAGAGGGGGAGGGAGGCAGGTCCTCTGGCCACCTGACTATGGCTTTGCTATGGGATTCATCACTTTCCCCATGAAGAGGAGGCTGCGACTGCCTTCCTCAAACATTAATAGCAGGAAAGTCTGGTTGAAATGAAAGAGGGTGGGGCATGGGACCTGGGGAGGGCCTGGGATCTGGGGAGGGCCTGGAAGCCCAAGGTATCCTGGGCCTCTTCTCCTTTCTCATCCATGGTCAGCTCTGCTGTGTGCACTGCCTGCGGGGACCGAGGTTCAGAGCACTGATCCAAGCAGGAGCTGCCCCTCCTCCAGGGGTGGCCACACCGCTCCTCAGTCTGAGCTCTGACCCTCTGTCTGCCAGGGAGAGGCTGTGTCCTGGGGCACACAGAGTACCGCCAGTGCCCAGGAGACTGGCAATCGACTCCCCATTCTATCAAGACGAGATGCATGACCTGGGGTGTTCTGTCCCCTGGTAGAGACTGATTCCTCATCCAAACAGATGGAGGATGCTGTCTCTCCCCATCGGGCTTGGCACCCTTGGTTGCAGGGCTCGCCGTGCTGTTCTATGCAGTCCCTCCTCTACGGCAGGGTCCCCTCTGCCCCTCCACGGTGTGTGTTCATGGGATGCTCTTGCCTTGCATGGATTTCCCCTCGCCTCTCAGACAGCTGATGTCCTTTTGGTTGACTCCCCACCCCCAAGCCAGCCACAGTCCTGGCATTTCCACTTGCAAATGCCTCTTCTGCTCAACGCTTCTCACTGTCCATGTTGCCTCTCTCTGAGCCCTGCCTGTGTTGTCACCGGCTAGCTTATCCACCTGCCACCCTCGGATCCTCAGGCTCTGCTGTGATCTCCTTCCTTGGGACATCGGCCTGAGTTCCTTGAAGCTCAGATGCAATCCCATCCTTGCTTACAGCTCCCTGGTGGTCTTCCTTCTTCCCCCAGTTCACAGGGTGACTGTCCCAGCACCTTAGCCTGGCTGACAAGGCTCCTCTGGAGCCAGATCCAGCTCACTGCAGCCCCACTTCCCATCCTGCCTGTCACCACTCATGCTGCACCCCCCCCCCCCAGTACTTGCCTTCTCCTAAAGCTGGTTAATATTTCCAGATAATTCCCCTTTCTACTCTCCGGAGATCCCACAGTGGTATTAGGACTTCAGGACTCAGTCTAGGCACCACAAGGTGACTCCCCTGCTCTCCCGGGGGTGGGGAGAAGTTGCAGAAACACACCTGGTCTCGTGCTCTCCATAGCTCCTCTCGGCTCCCCAAAGCAGGAGTGCTTGCTTTAGTGGAGAGCTTGGGAAGGAGGCATTACCCCTCACTCTCAAATGAGGCTCAGCCCTCTCCTCTGGAGCAGCTGTCCTCAGGACACCATGGGGGTGTTGTAACTCACCATTTCCACGTTTGACTTGCCCACCAGCTAGGGAGCCCTGTTTACCCCCCGACCATGGCTCAGACATGGCATCGCCACCTCCCCGCCCCGTGCATGTTGAATGAAGGAGGAAGAGAGGTGCGTTACAAATGGCCCAGACACCTGGGGTGTAATTTAACTCACCCTGGAGATCCTCATGGGGATGCTTTGTAGAGAAATGCCTGTGATTCCTGCGTGGTAATGGGACATACCCACCATGTCCATTGAGGGCAAGAGTTGGTCCAGTTGACTGTTCCCAGATAAAAAGAGTTTTGGAAAATATTGCCTCCTTCTGCTATTTAGGGGAATGAGAGGCGAGAAGAGAGCTGAAATAATATCACCTAATAAATGGCCCTGGCCAGCAATTTCACCACCTGTCAGTTAATAGCATAAAATCCAGGTCAGCTGTGTCTACTTGGTGTCTTCAATGAACAGACCTGTGCTGGGTACTTTATAAGGTGATTTCATTTGTTCTCACAGTGGTTCTGGGAACTGGGTGCTACCAATACCTGCTTCTCATCAATGGGAATATGGAACACCCAACAGGCTAAGTGATTTTCCCCAAGTCATACAGTTTCTAAAGAGCAAGGAAAGAACCCACAGCCAAAGCTTGCCCTCCAGCCATGCTGCTGCCTCTCAGACTGGCCTGCACTGGGCCTCATAGTCCAGGAGGCTGTCTGTCTGTCTTAGGCCCAACATATAGCCTTGCCCTGTGTCCCTGCCTGAGGGTGGCTCTGGGGCAGGGCGGGGACCCAGGCTTTCCTATTTCCTCCTGGCTCACCTTTCCATGTCTGCCCCTGAAAAGCACACAGGGGCTCTGCCCATGGCATGGCCTGATCGTGGCTGTCTGGGTTCATGGCTGCAGGGAGAGACCGAGTGCTGAGAATGCGTCTGTCCTTGGCCTCCTTGTCTCCACTGGTAGCTGAGCCAATGGTTTCCTCACCTCTGCTGGTGCCTTGCAGGGGGCCAAGCAATGGGGAGGAGAGCTGAGTCTCAGTCCTCTCTAGGGGCAGGACTGAGAAAGTTCTGTGGGGGTGAAAACCTCAACCCTGAACTCAGTGTGGTTCACTCCATGTATAGTCTTGGGCCAGGTCTTGGGTGGTGCTGAGAAAGAACCCAGGGAGGGCAGGGTGCAGGAGCCCACAGTTTGCACCTGGGTTCATCCTGTAGCACAAAGGAGACTTTGTCTTCCAGGGGATAGCTTGCAATGTTTGGAGACTTTTCTGGTGGTCACAACTGAGGGTGGTGGCAGGTTGTACGGGCATCCAGACATGTTGCCAAACATCGCATGATACGCAGTTTATAGCACCCCCCTCCCCCACCCCAGTGGAGAGTGTCTGGCCCATTATGTGCTGAGACAAAATGATGGCTGTAGAGATGGCTCATGTGAGACAGCACTTGGTGATTTGTAACGGCTGGGGATCTTGAAGATCTATCCGGAAGCAGTGGGACTTCTCTGGAGTCCCAGTCTTCAAAGTGCATGGGAATCCCTGGGGTCTTGGTAAAATAAAGACTCCGAGTCAGTAGGTGTGGGATGGGGCCTGAGGTCCTCTATTTCTGACAGACTCCCAGATGAAGCCAATGATGCTGGTCCATAGACCACATTTTGAGTAGCAGAGGCTTCAGGTACCGTAGGGGAGCAAGTGAGTGGATGAAGGACATGGCAAAGAGGAGGGATAGGAAGTGTGGGTGGCTCATTACACCATGACCAGGTGTAAAGGGGCCTTGTCTTGGCTCCCACTGGGACATTCACTGGTCACAAAAAATAAATCAATGAATAGCTGGGAGGCATCTCTCTCCAGCCATGGCTTCCATAGTAGCATAGTTGGTTTCTAGGTCTTATGTGGAAATGCATGGCATGTTCAAATCTTCTTTGGGAAACACTGGGTAAAGCTAAGTGAAATGCTGCTCAGTCCTTTACAACGTCTTAGTGCTTTGAAACCCTCACATGAACTGTAAATCCCTGAGAGGAAGATTGAATGTTTTATTGTGACAGCACACTGCTTTCCATGGCTTGCAGGAGTGTTTGGCTGAATCCTGCCTAATGGTTAGGGTGTGAACGGGCCCCACTCCCTCCCATCATGGGCCCTAAGACCAGAAGGGTCACAGCCTCCCAGTCACAGGGGTGGAGAGGGTGGCCATTGAGGTGGGTTCACTACATTCGGGAGCAGAGACAGCTGGGGTTTTACCTTAGTGGCAAGGGCTGAGTCCATGTGTCAAAATGCTCTGTCATGAGAGCCTCTTCTGTGTCCCTGGCTTTTCCTGTGTCAGGTAGGATGAAGACAGCAGTGACGTTGCAGCTGCATGGCAGCCAGAGGACATGGCTGTGCAGGTGGTAGAAATGCTTAAGCTGGAACCGGCCCAGCTGCTGCATCATGGGCACCAGGATCTTGACCCCCTCACTCACTGAGAAGGGTCTGGTCTTGGTGAGCTTTGGGTCAAAGAGGATTTTCCATTTCCCTGGTAAGAGACAGGACACCGCCAGCATTCCCAGCAGAGGGCATCTGATGCCAGGGACTTCATTCATTTGGGAGGTAGTTTGGGAGGGGCTCTTGTGTGCCAGGCATCATTCTTGATGCGGGCAATACAGTCGTGCACAAGGGACCCGCTGTCAGAGGGGAGCTCTACGTGTCAGGGCAAACAAGGAACAAGTAAAATAAGGAAAAATATGTTTGATGGTGGTAGTGCTGAGGAGAGAGATAAAGGGAAAGGAGATAGGAAATGTCAGGAGAGGGGAGTTATCGGTTCGCATAAAGCCTTCCTGGAAGGGTGATATGGGGGAAAGACCCAGTGGGGTGAGGGAGTGATGGAATGAATGGTAGGGAGAATATCCCAGAGAGGGGATGCCATGTGCAAAGGCCCAGTGGCAGGAATGAGTCTGGCGTGTTCAAGGGACATTGGGAAGCCTGTGGATCTGGAGCTGAAGGAGTGATGGAGAGGGTGGTAGGAGGTGAGGCCAGAGAGAGAATGAGGACCACCCACTTCTTCATGCGTAAACCGGAGGTGTAACAACGACCTCGTTGGATATCTGTCAGCATTCAATGAGATGCCCTCCGTGAAGCCTGAGCCCAGTGTCTAGTACATAGTAGTTGCTCAGGAATTGTTAGCTGTTAATTTTACCATTACGGTGCTCACTGCAACTCTCCAAAATATGACACTATGCTCTCCCCTAATATCAGTTGGGTGCCGTCTACAGGGAAACGTGGGCTAGAGGGCCTGAGGAGCTTTGTCAGGGTTGGGCTGAGCCCACCCCTCCTCCTTTGGAGCTGGCTCCCTGCCTTCCCTTCTCGTCTGGCAGCTGAGGCTCCCATCTAGAAGTTGAGGGGTTCAGCTCTGAGGGGCCCATAGCCAGCCTTGCAGTGCAGGAGGTGCCGAGAACCAGGGAGCTGAATTTCTGAACACTAATCTTGACAGTGTCTGGATTCTGGGTGTGATACAGAACAATAGCATCTCCCGTATGAAGAAGCCCACAGTCTTGCGGGCTAGAAGTAAGTAATTAGAAAACTCTGATACTGCGTGTTACGTCTTCAGGTTAAGGAAAGGAGGTGGAGCCATAAGGACACAGAGGAGAGAGAGGCATGGGTCCCCTCCAGCAGCTCTACTCCTCCTGTTCACTGAAGACCTCCAACTCTCTAAGCACAGCCCACACCTCTTATGAACTCCAGACCCAAATCCCCACTGGCCACCTGGTCACCTTCATCCAGATATTCTAGAAGCATCTCATGCTCCGCATGTTCAAAACGAAAACTGGTTCTCTCACCTCCACCTACTTTGGGGGGACGGTGTGTAGGGTTGCCAGACAAAATTTCAGAGAAACAAATTGTTTCTAATATAAATATAGGGGATGCCTGGGTGGCTCAGCAGTTTGGTGCCTGCCTTCAGCCCAGGGAGTGATCCTGGAGATCCGAGATCAAGTCCCAGTCGGGCTCCCTGCATAGAGCCTGCTTCTCCTTCGGCCTGTGTCTCTGTCTCTCTCTCTCTGTATCTCTCATTAATAAATAAATTAAAAAATAAATATAATTATGCCCATGTTTTGTTTTATTTCTAAATGTGGCGACCCCAGTGGTGGAGGATGTTAAGGAAGGCTTCCTGGGGGTGGTGACTTTGAAGCTGAGCCCTGATGGGTGGGTACCCAGTGGTGGGGGAAGTGGAGAGGAGATGGGGGGCAGAGGAGTGGGTGGCCTGTGTAGAGAGACCCATAGAGTGGAGGGATCACACAGTTCAGAAAAGGGGTATTGTTTCATGCGAATAACCTGTGATGCTCTCAGAAAGAGGGGAGTAGGGAGGGTGGCAAGAGGTGCGGTTGAAGCGATCAGCGGGGAGCAGGTCACTGGAGGGCCTTGGCGTCTGTGCCAAAGATGTGGAGCACGGTCCTAAGTTGGGCTGGGGCGACTCACAGGTGTTCAGCAGTGGGGCTACAAGGTCAAATCTGGTTGATGGAATGGTTACCCCGACAGCAGCATGGAAAATGGGTGAAGGGAGACAACAGGAAAGCCAGTTGAGAAGCAATTGCAATACTTCTGGTAAAAGGTAATGGATCCCTGGGTGGCGCAGTGGTTTGGCGCCTGCCTTTGGCCCAGGGCGCGATCCTGGAGACCCGGGATCGAATCCCACGTCGGGCTCCCGGTGCATGGAGCCTGCTTCTCCCTCTGCCTGTGTCTCTGCCTCTCTCTCTCTCTCTCTCTCTCTCTCTCTCTCTCACTGTGTGCCTATCATAAATAAATTAAAAAAACAAAAAAAAGGTAATGGAGCCCGATGAGACTAGTGGCAGCGGAGAGGGACAGTGGCACAGCCTGGAGAGAGATTAGAGAGGAGGTCCCCACAGGTCGTGGCTTCTGCTTAGAAGTGTAGTGTGGGAGGGGTGGGAAGAGATAGAAGATCTGCCCAGCTCATGGTTAGAGCTGGTTTGGCAGATGCCCTGACACTTAAAGGAAAAGAAACAGAAGAGGGGGATTTGGGGGGTTGTAGGGTCAGTGGGAAGGGATTCTTCTTCTTTTGAACATGCTGAACTTAGGGCATGTCTTGGATATTTGGGTGGAGGGGACCTGATGGCCTGTGGAGGTGTGGGTCTGGAGCTCATGAGAGGTGGGGGTGGGCATAGAGAGTGCAGGAGGGGTAGGGGCCGCTGGAGAGCCAAACTTGCCCAAGGAAGATGACCAAGGGAGGACTCTGTGGAACACCGTCTTTAACAGGCTCCACATGACTGGGAGATACACAGAAATGGCAGAGCTAAGAAAACCAGCAAAGCCACGCTGAGCCCACAGGAGGAAGTGTCAGGGAGGAGAGTCCACAAAATAGAGTTAAATGTAGCAACGCTGGGGGGACGCCAGGACAGATCCTCAGGATCCAGGGACATCCTCAGGACAGGATCCCCAGCTCAACAAGGAGTTTCTTTTCAAGGGTGGGCGAGAGGCAGCTTGCAAAAACTCTTTGGGATGAGCCCTGGGCCCAGAAGCAAGACCTGTGATGGGTGGCACGGCCGGTGAGCCGGGATAGCCCGAGGGGGCAAGGCTGTTACAAGGGCCCTGAACGTAGCTTCATGTTCTGCAGTTACAACTTGAAAAAAGTGAGTTTTTTGAACAAGGAATACTGAACGGGAAGTCAACAGAGAGGCAGAAAAACCATGAGAGACTCTTAACTCTAGGAAACACACTGAGGGCCATTGGAGGGGAGGGAAATGGGGGGACCGGGTAACCGGGTGACGGGCAGTAAGGAGGGCGCGTGATGGGATGAGCACTGGGTGTTGCACACAACTGGTAAATCGCTGCACACTACATCTGGGACTCAGTGTGTACTTTATGTTGGCTAATTGAATTAAAAAAACAAACAAACCCAAAAAGCACGTGTTCATTCGCTGCGAAACACCCAACTTATGTACCTTCGTGGGGGCACCCCGACCTAAAATTTTGGTTGTGATGGGGCTACCGCCTGAGACAGAGCTGGGATGTTCAGGAGAAGGTACCAGAAGAGGGAGGGGCTGCAGGTGCAGGAGAGTTAAGTGATTGAATTCTTGGAGGGGCAGCAAGAAGGTGGAGGGAAATACTCCTCTTGGGCAAAAGACGGATGAACTTTGTAGCTAACTGCAAAGGGATCTAAATAATCTCTAGAGGATCCCTGGGTGGCGCAGCGGTTTAGCGCCTGCCTTTGGCCCAGGGCGTGATCCTGGAGACCCAGGATCGAATCCCACGTCGGGCTCCCGGTGCATGGAGCCTGCTTCTCCCTCTGCCTATATCTCTGCCTCTCTCTCTCTCTCTGTGACTATCATAAATAAATAAAAATTTAAAAAAAATAATCTCTAGAGAATTTCTTAAAGAAAATATGATTGGCCAGGATCAAGACAGTGCCCAGCTTCCCAATGGGTCCTCTTGCTTATGAGGTGGTCCATCTGCTGCCTGGCCCTGTGGTTGTTCCCGAAGGGAGCGAGGAAGACCTCAGTGTGGTACAGGTTGTGGGCAGGGTCGGCAAAACCGCGTGCCAGGCTCTGCCCGTGACTGGCCAGCAGGCCTCCGGGGCCAGCAGGAGGGCAAGGAGTTGCTGGCTGTAGTGCGCACGACCCCGCTGTCTGGGACCTGGGCGGGGGCGAAGCCAGATCCTCCAGGACCTGGGTGAGCACTGCCCGCGTGGCCAGGAGAGCCAGCAGGGTAGGGGGCGTGGAGGAGCTGTGGCGGGGGGGAGGACGTTCTTGCTGGGTTTGCAGCCTGTACAGGCTGAAGGCAAAGTGGGAGTTGTTCAGGGAGATCGGGGAGGCCGACAGGGTCACTGGGCTCCCGTGATTTTCTCGGTCAGGAGCCCCTTGGCCACAGGCATGAGGACCCAGCCTGGCCACCAGTAGCCAGAAGAACAGCGTGGGGTGTACCGTCCCGGACAAATAGAGACGCAGAACGTGGCAAGCCAGTCCAGCAGGACTCGGCACCCCGGAACGCTCCCTGCTACTTTCCTCCACTGAGTGCCCTGGGGTGAGACACAGGCTTTGGAATCAGGTGGACCTGGGTTCGAGTCCTGCCTCTGGACCTGTGTTAAGCTTGATGTGAGCACATGGTGGGTGAAACACAGGGGGGTGTTTGGTAAAACTATAGTTGTTAGGGGAGAAAAGTCCTAGCTGTACCCTTTAGGCTTCTTTAGATTTTTTTTTTTCTCTTGAAATACAGAATTTTATTTAGAAACTGTTTAAAGGGGCAGCCCTGGTGGCTCAGCAGTTTAGCGCCACCTTCAGTCCAGGGCCTGATCCTGGAGACCCGGGATCGAGTCCCACGTCAGGCTCCCTGCATGGAGCCTGCTTCACCCTCTGCCTGTGTCTCTGCCTCTGTCTCTCTCTCTATGTCTCTCGTGAATAAATAAAATCTTAAAAAAAAAAAAAAAGAAACTGTTTGAAGTAGAAAAAAAAAAAAAACCCTGTCAAGAAAGACCAGGTGGAAAATGGGTTCCAATAAAATGGAATTTTAGGGCAACAAAAGTCTAAAAGGCACAAAAGAGAAATAGCACCACTGTTATTTGAATAATGGCTAATTACTTGAATTTTTTGGCATTGTTAATCACTGAATCTGGGTTTTCCTCTGAATTCCACACAGAGCATGCACTCCACAACAGTTTTATCATAAAGTATCTGCTTTCTTTAGATTTTAGTTATAAGAATACATTCTACTTGAAATATAATATTCACTATATAAAGATTCAGCTCCCCACCTGCTCACCCGATCCTGCTCCCTGCCTCTAGCCGTGCTGATTGATGGGAAATGGGCACCTGATCCAGGATGTCCAGACTCTTCCTTCAGAATTTGTACTTGGGACTGAGTGGGCCTGTCCTCGTCCCGTGGGTGACTTCCCTGTCCTGTGAGCATGGGAACAGTGGTGTTTGTCCCCATGGAATGGAGAGAACCTGGCTGCTTGGTCTGGAGAGACGGGGGTGGGTGGGGAAGGACTAAGTAGGCTCCCTGAGTGAGGGAGAGAGAGAACTCCTGGTTTTCCCATACAGTCTAGGTCCTACCGTGGGGATCACGGTGCCCTGCCTTTTTTTTTTTTTTAAGTAAAAATTGTCTTTACTACCCAAGAGGTGGGTTGTAACAAATGAAAGGAACAGTTTGAGGCAGGTGTATGGTTTCCTTACAGTCATGGTCACACCATTGGGTTCTCGCCCTCCTCCCCCTCAGGTCAGGGGGCAGCAGCGAGCGGTGGTCCAGTCAATAGTGCTGCACTGGCAGTGGCATGTAGTTTCGCCCCGGATATCCCAGGAACCACAGCCATAGCCACAGGCACAGCCAGTGACAGTCATCCCTGCAGGGCAGGAGGACAGTCTGCCTGAGTTCTTGATACTGACACATGACGTCCTTTGTGTTGGGGAAGGATGTAACTCTAAGCCAGTGAGGGTTTCCTTTATCTTTGTATCCAGAATGAAGTCCAAGGAACACGGAGCAGTCCCTGGGATCATCGGCTGGAGGAGGAAGAGAGGGAGAAGGAAGCAACAAGTAGTCTTCATCCTGTGGAATGGCAGTGTCCTGGGCCTATAGACTTCCCTACTTGATCATGGCGGTGACAGGTGGGGATTCTCAGGAAGAACTCTACCAAGAGACTCCTCTGTCCCTCTCTGGACTCCAGCCCATCCCCCCACTGTCCTCTGCTGCGGTCGTGTCTCCCCATCTTCGGAGACCTTGCACACAAGGCTTTATGATTTGGTAAAATACACACCTCATTCTAAAAAAAGTTGTTAAGGAAAACTTGGGGCTAGGGGTGTGGTGGGGGTCACTGGTTCCCCCATTTCTTAAAAATGTCCAGGATCTGAATTCGCCTTCCAGGTCAGTGGGAAACCCCATTAAACCAATAACACAAGTTATATTGTGGGGAGCACTTATAATGCTCAGGGCTAACCTCCTTGTGAGTCAAAGTTAAATGAAATAGTGTATGTGCTCATGGCATGTAGTAAGCACTTGGCAAAAGTTGGCTGTTCCTGCCTCTCCTGGCCACTGGCTTCTTCTTATGTTTGGTATGGGTGGGAGTGCTGGGCAGGAGGACAGGGAGGCTCCCTGCTTCAGCTCCACGCCTCTTGAGCAGCTGCATCCTTCTACCATCTTGGGTCCTTCCAGAAAGCACCTCCTCTGTGGCTCCTGCCCTAACCATTTCTTCCTTACTGCCTCACCTCTGGGCAAGTGAGAGCTCCTTGGTTTTGCTAACCTTTGGGTGTCTCACCAGAGACCCTGTTGTTTTCTCCTCCAACTTTTCCACACCTTTCTATGCAGTCTCTTCATAAAAGTCTCGTCCTTTGAACCAATACTCTGAGTAATGCTCTATTTAATTTTCACAACCAACTCCTGCAAAATCTCAAGATATCTATCTCCCAGGGAGATAGTGTGGCTTGCTCAAGGTCTATAACTGGCCAGTGACTGAGCCAGAACCTTTGATTCCAGGTCTGATGCCCCCAAAGGCTTGGTTTTATCTTTCACTGGCTCCCTATTTCAGAACAAGGTGACCTTCTACAGTAAGACTCACCTACAGGTAAGCCACCTGTCCTGTGGCACTGCTCTGTTCCCTCCCCATGCCATACCCCATAGCCATACAGAGACAGCTATGCCTCAGGTGCTAACTGGGAGCTAAAGAGACCACACATGAGGCTAGAGGAAGGAAATTTTTACTTACAGACCCAGTACCAGTATCCACAGCACCCTCCAGGCTGGTCCCTGTGGGCAGCTGTCCTCAGCTGAGGAGAAGAGAGGGTAGCCAACATCGACAGCTGATTCTGGTGGTCATGGAGGCAGAAACACACAGGAAGGGCAGGTCGTACCCTCCTTAGGCAAATATTCCAGACCTTAGCCCACTGCACCTACATCTTTTGGGTGCATGATGTCCGGTGCTCACTGGTCTGTGGGGAACTAGAGGAACAAAGAATGCTGAACTGACTTGGTCATGGAGGGTGGCTTTGCTACACTGTCAGAGAGGTTAAGGGGGAAGGAAAGATGCCACATTCCCCAGTGAAAGTGTTTTTCCATCCTTCCATCCATTATCTATCCTCCCATCCATTTATCCATATTCCCATCCATCCTCCCATCTATCTTTATCCATCGCCCATCCATCCTGCTATCCTTCTGTCTACCCATTCTCCCATCCATCCATGCATCCATGCATCCAACCATCCATCCATCCTCCCATCCATCTATCCATCCTCCCATCCATCTATCCATTTTTCCATTCATGCTCCCATCCATCCATCCATCCTGAAAACATTGTGAGGTGGCTACATTGGTAAGAAGAGAATTGGAAAGGTGGTTTGAAGGCTTACCTAGGGACAGAAAAGAAAGCTTTCATATGGCACTGGTTTGAAGCTGGACCTGTCAACACACACACACACACACACACACACACACACACACAGAGCTAGTCTTGGTTCGGTAATTTCCTCTAGAGTATCTCTGCACATATTTTCCTGTGATGAAATGGCCAGTGGTTTTTATCTGATGCATCAATTTTAAGCAATTGGTAGGCCGTAGTAGAGACACTGAATGCAGAAGGCATTCGAAACTCCATCTTTCTGTATGAGAGTGCCTTAATCCATTAACCAAGACTGTCGTGGGCATGGGCAGAGGAAGCCAAGTGACTTAAAATAATGGAGACACCAACATCTAGGACGCTTGTGAGGATGTTGGATATTTGGTCTGGGAGGAGGTAAACTGAAGCCTAAGGACAAGTCAAAATATAAGACCCAGGCAGTGAAATGTCCCAAATAATTATCAAATGAAAATCTTGAAAAATGCAAAACAACGTCATCTCTGGCCTAGGAAGGAATCAGACTGGGCAAACAGAAGAACTAGTAGGCATCGTAGAGATCATCTGGGACAGGACAGTGAATGGTTTCTGTCCCTGCTGCCATCTTGGATTTATTTTTAGTGATTCTCAGAATCTTATCTTGAGAAGGATTCTGAGACTGTGCCTGAATGAAGATGAAAATAGGGCCATGGCTGACTGGTGATGGCTGTGTGGATGTGAGAGCAGAAGAAATTGTGCATGGTTACATGTTTGTCTTTTTCAGTCTAGGCCATCACTCTCATTGTATCAATGAGGAAGTAGAGGGTTGGGAGAGCTAGAAGGAACTTATCAAGGGTTACACAGTCCAGAGCACAGTGAGAATTAGAATCCCTTCCCTTGGCTCACAAGCAAGTGTTCTTCCTACTCCAGCACACATTCTGTCAGGATTGACAATAAACCATAGTCAATTCTTACAGTGTCTAATATGGAAAAACACCTGATATCAGCCAAATATTGATTTTGCCATCCACAGCCTTGCTGACCTTCACCGGCAGCCATTTGTTTGTTGTACAAACAAGCCTTTGAGCCTGTTTGTTAGTCCTCATGGGGCTTATCTCAATCTTGTCTCTGAATTTTTGCCCTCATTTCTTGAGCACTTACTATGTGCTTAAAGCTTTACATGTAATACCTTTGTCTTCCCCAAAACTTGTGTCTTTGCAAATGAGAAAATTGAGTTCAAGTGGCTTACCCAAGATGGCATAGCTCATGAGTGGTTAGTACCAGGAACAGAACCAGGCACTAACAAATCTTTTCCCTGGTTGCCAGGTCTGGTTGATTGTTTGGGTTCCTGTGTTGTTGTTGTTGTTGTTTTCAACAACCCTGTCTTGTGTCTTTATATGTGGAAAACTGTTGGGTGTCAAAAGTCATCAGTGGCAAAACCCTCTGCTTGTAGCTCCATTATTGGACAGCAGCTGGTCTTTATATGTCAATGAATAATGACTTCTTTTCACTATCATTCACTTCTTTCTGAGGCAAACATTAGCTCACGGTCAATTCCCAGCAACCCAAACCCCACAGTAGGAAGTCTCCCCACTAAAACACTAAACCCCAAGCCTTCCTTACATTTGTGTGTACTCTAGGAGTTCAGGGTGAGGATCTAGTCTCTGCTACCCTTCAGTGACCTCCCTCAGTGCAGATGAGGAAAAGGCACCTAAATTAGTCTGCTAGGACTGTCGCAACTAAGTACCACAAACTGGGCTCCTTAAACAACTGAGATTTATTATCTCACAGTTCTAGAGGCCAGATGTCTGAAATCATGCTGTTGGCAATGTTGGTTCCTTCTGAGGGTTATGAGGGAAATATCTGTTCCAGCCTTTTCTCATTGGCTTGTAGATTGACTATCTTCTTGCCCACATGCTATTCTTGCTGTATTTTCATATTGTCTTTCTTCTGTTTCCTCTGTACTCATGGCCCAGTGACCAGATTTCCCCTTTTTATAAAGATACCTGTCCTATTGGATTAGGGCCCACTCTAATAACCTCATTCTAAGTTGATCACCTCTATGAAGACCCTATCTCCAAATGAGGTCACATTCTAAGGTACTGGGGGTTAGAGCCTCAACATATAAATTTTTGAGGGGGGGCACAATTTAACCCATAACAGCATCTTTCTGGCCCATGCATTATTTGGCAAAGAATGACATGCCACTTTTCCCTGCCTCAACATTTTATTATGAAAGATTTTTACAGTGGCCACTTTAAATCTACCATATCGATTCAATCATTAATATTTTACTATACTTATTTTATCACATACTCTCTGAAGTAATAGCATCTTTGTGTAAAGTAAAAAGAATACATCTCATAGCAGATGGATGTCACCATATACCAGGATGTACCACTTGGCAAGTGTAGCATGGCCTGGATTTCAGGCCCCATTCTCTCTCCGTCGGACATCCATGTGCGGTGAACAACTTGTCCCACCGCCCTTTATGATGAAGACAATTTGCTAAATAAACAGCAGTGCAATAGAATATCTACAAAGCCCTTGCTTCTTCTTATAAAGAAGTTTGAATTAAAAGTTATTCACTGAATTTGCATGGAAATTACACATAGCATAATGTGTAGCCCTGGACTGGCATGTGCTTGGAATTTAGTATAAGATGGTTGGATAAAAGAGTGATTAACTTAGTATTAGTTGGTTGAGTAAAAGAATGGTTGACTGAATCTACTTCTTCCTAACTTTAGTTTATGTGAACAATGAGTAGGAGTCAAAAAATTATTCAGATACCAAAGAAAGGGGGTGCCCACCAGGAAAAAATACGTTTCTAGGGGAAGCTTTGATGGCACAATTATTGAAATGGATCAAGATGATAATTATCCTGAAGCCCTTTGGTTGCCCATTCATGTTGCTTCTGCTGGGTTTCTACTTCCATTTGGGCCTTAACCAGATATTGTCCTGTCCCATGGGAGGAATGTTCCCTGACATGTAATCATAGGGGATTAAAGCTGCTTATTTATGGGGGATTCAGCAGGATCACAATCTTAGGCCAAGAGACAATCATTGAAGATCCAACCAAGAAGATGAGCAAAACAATATTTATCAGGGCAGTGACTTTAGAGATTGCCGGTGCTCCCCCAGACTAGAGATTGAGTTAATATTAACAAGCCCAAGGTGATGTGGGTTTGTGCAATCCTGGGCTTGGCCACCTCCTCCCCACCTGACAATCCTGTTTGTCCACTCTGCCTCTTGCACCTCAGCTGCCCTCCAGTTAATGCCCAGGGAAGAGGTTGGTAGGCTGGGTCTCCAGGCAACACCAGATGGTGCTGTCACTCTGAAACAAAAATGTCAAATGCCACTCTGCTGCATCAGCGTGCTTTCAGTGGGCGCCACTGAGTCTCTGGGTGCAGGGGCATCTGGTATTCAAATCACTATCTTCAAGCAGAGGGGCATGTTAGCCCAGAAGGGACAGTGTATCACAGGGGAGTAAGCTCTCTGACCTCCTCACCTTACCTTCCCTCGCCAATTGATTCCCCTGATCACTGCGTGAGTGACCCAACTAAATGCAGGTATGCCCTTGTCACGACCTCACCTAAGAGCCTCCTCACCCAGAGCAGCATTTAGCAAAGTGTGTTCCATGGAACCCTAGAGATGATTCATAGGGAAAAAAGAGGGGGCTTCATGGTCAAATAAGTTTGGGAAACACTGCATCTTCTCCCTCCCACTTGGATGGTAATATTTGAAGGATGTTGAGAAGTCACACTTGTCCAGAGTTTTCCAGATCCACTTCACCAAGGACCCTTTTCCCCCATAATACGACAACACATACAACACCATGGGGAAATGTTTTGGAGGGAATGTCCTTCTTCAGGACAGGTCCCCTTGCTTCTTTGTTTAACAAAGAACTGCCTCCTTGAGCTTCTTCTTGCCCATCTTCCTAATCTCCTAGCACCTCCTTCCATTTGATTCTTAAATTCATATTTAATACTTTAAAAAATTATTCATTTGTGAGAGAGAGATTGAGAGAGAGGAGAGAGAGTGCACAAGGGGGGAAAGGAGCAGGAGGAGGGGGAGAAGCAGACTCCCTACTGAGTGGAGAGCCTGATGCAGGGCTTGATCCCAGAACCCTGGGACCATGACCTGAGCTGAAGGCAGACGCTTAACTGACTGAGCCACCCAGACACCCCAATATTTAATACTTTTTAAATATAGAAAACCATAAAGAAGAAAACAAATGGTTTATGACTCTATCACCCACATCTTTTTATGATTCTGTCAAAATGTAAATCACTTTGTGCCTCTGCTGGATTCCCTCTTGGGGTTCTAGCTCATTTAGAACAAAAGCCAGCCATTACAGGTGTTCAATGTATGACCCCCCCATCCCCGCCCCAAGCCAGGGATTGCAGTTAGCATTGTAGCCTCTTCTGTTTCTCTCTCTCTCTCTCTCTCTCTCTCTCTCTTATATTCTCCCCTATTCTAGGCAAACTGCCTCCTTGCTTCCCTTGACCATGCCAGACATTCCTGCCCCTGGGCCTTTGCATCACCTTATTCACTATGCCTGACTGCTCTTCTTCCAGATACCTGCATGGCTTACTTTCTCATATGCCTTGGGTTTCTTGGTGAGGCCTTCCCTGATCACTCTGAGCTTGTCTCACATCCAACACTTCCCATCCCATGTACCTGCATTATTTTTTGCTCTAAGATTTGTAACCTTCCCCTATTCTACACATGGTATTGACTTGCCAGGATTATTGCCTATATCCCGCATTGAGCTCCTGTGGGCAAGGATTTTGTCAGTCTTGTTCACAGCTGCATAGTAGATGCTCAGTAAATAATTGTCAGATGAATGAATGTATGTGTTCACAGGAGAAATCATACTTTGTACACTATTCTGTATTTTGCTTTTTACCCTATTTTTCTCTTTATTTTTTTAAATTCCTGTGACTTTTTAATTTTATTTGTATATTTTTTATTGGAGTTCAATTTTCCAACATAGTTTAACACCCAAATTGGCAAAGAAGAAGTGAAACTCTCCCTCTTTGCAGATGACATGATACTGTATGTAGAAAACCCAAAAGACTCCACCCCAAGATTGCTAGAGCTCATACAGCAATTTGGCAGTGTGGCAGGATACACATCAATGCCCAGAAGTCAGTGGCATTTCTATACACTAACGATGAGACTGAAGAAAGAGAAATTAAGGAGTCAATCTCATTTACAATTGTACCCAAAAGCATCAGATACTTAGGAATAAACCTAACCAAAGAGGTAAAGGATCTATACCCTAAAAACTACAGAACACTTTTGAAAGAAATTAAGGAAGACACAAAGAGATGGAAAAAATATTCCATGCTCATGGATTAAAATAATTAATATTGTGAAAATGTCTATGCTACCCAGGGCAATTTACACTTTTAATGCGATCCCTATCAAAATGCCATGGCCTTTCTTCAGAGAGTTGGAACAAATAATCTTAAGATTTGTGTGAAATCAGAAAAGACCCCGAATAGCCAGGGGAATATTGAAAAAGAAAACCATAGCTGGGGGCATCACAATGCCAGATTTCAGGTTGTACTACAAAGCTGTGGTCATCAAGACAGTGTGGTACTGGCACAAAAACAGACACATAGATCAATGGAACAGAATAGAGAACCCAGAAATGGGCCCTCAACTCTATGGTCAACTAATATTCGACAAAGCAGGAAAGACTATCCACTGGAAAAAGGACAGTATCTTCAATAAATGGTGCTGGGACAATTGGACATCCACATGCAGAAGAATGAAACTAGACCATTCTCTTTCACCATACACAAAGATAAACTCAAAATGGATGAGAGATCTAAATGTGAGACAAGATTCCATCAATATCCTAGAGGAGAACACAGGCAACACCCTTTTTGAACTTGGCCACAGCAACTTCTTGCAAGATACATCTATGAAGGCAGAGAAACAAAAGCAAAAATGACCTATTGGGACTTCATCAAGATAAGAAGCTTCCGCACAGCAAAAGAAACAGTCAACAAAACTAAAAGACAACCTACAGAATGGGAGAAGGTATTTGCAAATGACCTATCAGATAAAGGGCTAGTATCCAAGATCTATAAAGAACTTATAAAACTCAACACCCAAGAAACAAACAATCCAATCATGAAATGGGCAAAATACATGAACAGAAATTTCACCAAAGAAGACATAGACATGGCCAACAAGCACGTGAGAAAATGCTCCTAGTTTTTCTTTTAGAGATCTTTCCCTATCAGCCTGTATAGATCTAGCCCTATGACTTTGAAAGACTGCATGACATTCCATTATAGAGATTGTACCCAATTTTATGTAGTCATTCCTTTATTGGTGGACATTTAGGGTTTTGTTGTTGGTTTTTGTTGTTGTTTTGTTTGTTTGTTTTTCTCTTCAAACAATGCTGCAATTAAAAAGAACTTTGTTCCCTTACTTTTTTTTTTTTTTTTGGTAAATATTTTCATGGGCTGAATTCCTCGCAGTGGAATTCCTGAATCAAAAACTTGGATTTTAGGCACCTGGGTGGCTCAGGGGTTGAGTGTCTGCCTTTGACTCAGGTCGTGATCCTGAAGACCTGGGATGGAGTCCCACATCAGGATCCCTGCAGGGAGCCTGCTTCTCCCTCTGCCGCTGTCTCTGCCTCTGTCTCTGTGTCTCTTATGAATAAATAAATAAAATCTTTTTTTAAAAACTTGGAGTTTTTCTACTTTTAACTTAATAGATGTCACAAAACTATCTTCCCGTGGGATAACACACATCTCTCCTCCCCCATATATTGCATGAGATCTGTTTCTTCACGTGGAAATCAGTAGAGTATCGTCAACCTTGCACATTTGTGTCGATCTGATAGGTGGCAGGTGGCGCTCTGATTTATGTTTTTTAAATTATGAGTGGGGTTGAGAATTCTTTTCTATTTCCATCAGCCATGTGTATTTATTTTTCTACATTCTACTTGCTTAAGTCCTTTGCCTGTAATCCTACTGGATTACTTCCTGTCTCCTTAGATTTGAGAGAGTTCTTTAAAGTTAAAATGATCCTCTCTTTGTCATATCACCTACAAAATTTCTCAGTCTGTCCTTTGGCTTTTTATGGCATTTTTTGGTATCGCAGTTGAATACATTTTTAAAAAATGAATTAATGTGAAATTATCACTAAAGCCATAGAATTAGGAGTAACAGCTTCATATATCAGGAATTTCACTGGCTTGTTTAGAAAATAGTGGTCTTGCAGTTGTCATTACTATTAAATTTAAACCTGATTTGTATCCTGTTGTTCTTCATTGTGGTAAGACACATTCAAAATTTGCCATCGTACCATTTTTTAAGTGTACGGCTCAGCAATACTAAGGACATTCACATTGTTGTGCAACCATCACGAACGTCCATCCCCAGAGCTCTGCCCATCTTGCAAAACTGAAACTCTGTCCACGGTAAACACTGCCTTCCCATCTCCTCCTCCGACCCCCAGCCCCTACCATTCTGCTTTTTTGTCTCTATTTCGATATTCTAGGGATCTCGCAGAAGTGGAATCATACGGTGTTTGTCCTTCTACGACTGGCTTATTTTGCTTCCCCAACTATGTTAAATGGAAGAGGCCAAAGCAGGCATCCTGGGCTTGTTCCTAATTTTGTTCCTGAAGCAAACATTCAGTCTATCCCCATTGAGTCTGATTCTAGCTGTAGGCTTCTCATACATGGCCTTCATGATGTTGAGGGCAGTTCCTTTCTATTTCTTGTTTTTTTTTTTTTTTTTTTTTTAGTGTTTTTATCACGAGAGGGTTTTGAAATTTTGTCAGATATTTTCTCTGCATCAACTGCGACCATCTTGTGTTTTTTCTCTTCATTCTGTTGAAGAGATGGATTTTAATGATTGATTTCTGTATGTTACCCCAGGTTGCTTTCCAGGAATGAGCCCCACTTGGTCCTGGTGTATGATCCTTCTGTGCTGTTGGGTTGTCTTTGCTAGTATTCTGTTGAGGAGTTTTGCCTCCATATTCATCAGAGATGTTGGTCTGTGGTTTTCTTATAGTGTCATTGTTTGGCTCTGGCATCAGAAGCAAGTAAAATAAATAATTTTATTTTACTCTGATTGGCATCAGAGTTATAAGTGAATTAGGAAGTATTCCCTCATAAAAGGAATTAGGAAGTATTCCCTCCTCTTCCATTTTTGGGGAAGGGTTTGTGGAGGATTTATGTGAATTCTTTTTTGTTCCAGGACAGTGACTAACAGATCTATACATTTCTCAATTCCTACCATGATGAGTGTGATCACTATCTGTCACCATACAACAGTATTACAGTGTTATTGATTGTGTTCCCTATGCTGTATTTGATCTCCTTGACTTACCTGTTTTATAACTGGAACTTTATGCCTTTTAATCCCTTTTATCTGTTTCATCCATCTCTTTATCCCTCTGCACTCTGACAATGACCAGTTTGTTCTCTGTGTTTAAGATTCTGTTTGTGTTTTTGTTTGTCCATTTGTTTTATCTTTAGGTTCCACATAGAAGTGAAATAATATATATTTGTCTTTCTCTGTATGACTTATTTCACTCAGCATAATACCCTCTAGTCTAACCACGTTGTCACAAATGGGATGATCTCATTCTTTTTTATAACTGAATAATAAAAAAAATAACTGAATAATATTCTACTATATATATGTATATACCACATTTTCTTTATCCCCTCAGCTATTGATGGACATCTGGGTTGCCTCCATATTTTGGCTATTGTAAATAATGCTGCACTAAATGTAGGAGTGTATATATCTCTTCCAATTAGGGTTTTCATTTTCTTTGGGTAAATATCTGATAGTGGAATCACTGGATTGTATGGTATTTCCATTTTTAAGTTTTTGAGGAAAACTGTTTTTCGACAGTGGCTGCACCAGTTTGCATTCCCAACAGTACATGAGGGTTCCCTTTTCTACACATCTTCACTAACACTTGCTATTACTTGTCTTTTAGATACTAGCCATTCGGACAGGTGTGAGGTGACCTCTCATTGTGGTTTTGATTTGCATTTCCCTGATGATGAGTGATGTTGAGCATCTCTTCATAAATCTGTTGGCCATCTGGATGTCTTCTTTGGAAAAATGTCTACTCAGGTCCACTGGCCACTTTCAAATTTAGTACATTGTTTTTTTGGGGTTGAGTTGTGTAAGTTCTTTACACATTTTGGATATTAACTCCTTATTGGATATGGCATTTGCATATATCTCCTTCCACTCAATAGGTTGGCTTTTTGTTTTGTTGATGGTTTCCTTTGCTGTACAGAAGTTTTTATTTCGGTGTGGTCCCAGTGGTTTATTTTTGCTTTTGTTTTTCTTGGACATCTGCTAAGGCTAATGTCCAAAGGATTACTGTCTATGTTTTCTTTTAGGAGTTTTAATAGTTTCAGATCTCACATTTAGATCTTTAATCCATTTTTAGTTTATTTTTGTGTATGCTGTAAGAAGGTGGTTCAGTCTGTGTAATTCTTCTTTTTTTTTAATAAATTAATTTTTTATTGGTGTTCAATTTACCAACATACAGAATAACACCCAGTGCTCATCCCGTCAAGTGTCCCCCTCAGTGACGGTCACCCATTCACCCCCACCCCCCACCCTCCTCCCCTTCCACCACCCCTAGTTCATTTCCCAGAGTTAGGAGTCTTTATGTTCTGTCTCCCTTTCTGATATTTCCCACACATTTCTTCTCCCTTCCCTTATATTCCCTTTCACTATTATTTATATTCCCCAAATGAATGAGAACATACACTGTTTGTCCTTCTCCGATTGACTTACTTCACTCAGCATAATACCCTCCAGTTCAATGTCTGGTAGAATTAGACAGTGAAGCCGTGGAGTCCAGGGTTTTCTTCGTTGGGAGGTTTTGATTATTGATTCAATTACCTTCCTTGTTACACATCAGGTATAACTAGTATCATTGTCTATCTTCTATGTCTTTATGATTCATTCTCGATATATTGTGTGTTTCTAGGAATTTCTTTACTGTATACAGAGTATCCAATTCGTTGGCATTGGACTTTTTCATGGTATTTGCCTTTACCCCTTTACACTTGGAAACTGAATGGGAAAAAATCAGAAAGGAAGACAAGCCATGAGGGACTTTTAACTCTGGAAAATAAACTGAGGGCTGCTGGAGGGGAAGTGGGTGGGGAGTTGGGATAGCTGGGTGATGAGCGTTAAGGAGGGCATGTGATGTCATGAGCCCTGGGTGTTATATGCAACTGATGAATTATTGAAAACTATATCTGAAACTAATGATGTATTTATTATGTTGGCAAATTGAATTTTAAAAAAAGAGGGATGTCTAGGTGGCTCAGTAGTTGAGTGTCTGCCTTTGGCTCAGGGTGTGATCCTGGGTTCCTGGGATGGAGTCCCGCAATGGGCTCCTCATGGGGAGAACTGCTTCTCCCTCTGCCTGTGTCTCTGCCTCTTTCTCTGTGTCTCTCATGAATAAATAAATAAAATCTTTTAAAAAATGTTCCCTCTTTCATTTCTGATTTTAATTGTTTGATTCTTCTCTCGTATTTTCTTAGCCAGTCTAGCTAAAGCTTTGTCCATGTTGTTGAATTTTTCAAAGAACCAACTCTTGGTTTTGTTGATTGTTGCTATTGTTTCTTTTAAAAAATTCTTTATTTTGTTTATTTCTGCTTCAACCTTTATTATTTTTTTTCTCTGCTAGTTTTGGGTCAGTTTGTTCCCTTTTTTCCCCCTAGTCTTTTAAGGTGTGAAGTTAGGTTGTTGATCTGATTTTTCCTCTTTGTAATGTAAATGCTCACAGCTACAAATTTCCCTCTGAGTACTGCTTTGGCTGCATCTTGTAAGTCTTGGCTTGTTGAATTTTCACTTCCATTTAATTTCTAATTTCACTTCCAAATAGTTTCTAATTTCTCTTGTGACCTCCTCTTTGACTGATTGGTTGTTTAAGAATTGTAATCTCCATATATTTCTAGATTTTCCAGGTTTCCTTCTGCTACTGATTTTTTAGTTTTGTGGTTGGAAAAGTGCTTTGTATGATTCCAGTCTTTTCAAATTTCCTAAAACTTGTTTTGTGGCCTAATATATGGTCTACCATAGAGAATGTTCCCTGGGCACTTGAAGAAAATGTTTATTGTGCTGTCATTGGGTGGAGTGTTTTGTGTGTATCTATTAACCCAGCTAGGCTCTAGTATGATTCAAGTCATTCTTCTCCTTAATGTTCTTCTTTCTGATTTCCTATTGATTACTGGAAGTGGATTATTGAATCTTCTATTACTGGGTTGCTATTTCTCCCTTCAAGTCTATCAATGTTTGCTTCACATATTTAAGAGCTCTGATGCTGGCTGCATAAATATTTATAATCACTATATCTTCTCAGTGAAGTGAATGACATATTTTGTTGCCATACAGTTTGTATTTTATAAAGTCAAATATATCAAGCTTTACTTTTATGACTTATGAGTTTTCATCTTGTTTAGAGAGGCCTTACCCACTTTGGCATCAAAAGATGCATTAACCAATGCTTCCTTCAAGGGCATTGTTGTTTTTTATGTTTTACTGTGTGATCTAACCAGAGTTTCAAACACCAATATTTACTGTGGGTGTGAGTCTTTAACACTCTGACTGATTGTGATCAATTACAATCCCCCTGGGGAGCCCTGAGCACAGTGCCCCCAGACCGGGCATGAGTGTAGACCCCAGAGCTTCTTCCTTGTTGAGTGATCTACCTGGCTTAGCCTCTCCTCTTTCCTCTTTGTTTGTCACACTCCTACCAATACCTAAACAATTAATTAGGTATCCTGACCCACTTTCAGAGAAGCCAATCTCCTGCCATTGCTGACTTTCCATGTCTGTTATTAAACTGTGGGTTTCAGCCAGCATTTCATCTTGCCTAGCACAGTGCCTGGATGATGTACATGCCCAATGCATATGAATTAAGTAAATACATGAATCTTACTACGATCCAGATCCCACACATATAGAGGGAGACCTCAAGATAAGAAGATTAGGGACTTGCTCCTCACACTCATGCTTGGGCCAGGTCCACAATTCTTTAATGTCATCTAGGGAGGGGGCCTGAAATGAAAGAGTATGGTTGAACCCAGAGAGCCAGTCATTTATGCATGGGGTTCACCATCTTTCCCATGAAGAGGGGAATGTTGGTGTTCTCATCCTTGATAATGCCTAAGAAGGGCCAGTTGAATGAGATGGACAGATGCTTAGACCAGGTGTTCTCTTCTGAAGGGATGACTCCAGAATATTCTGTGACATTCTCATCGATGCTCAGCATAGCCTTATGCATGGCCTGGAGGGAAGAGACAGACGGACCTGTTTGAGGCAGAGACAGGCTTCACCATCTCCCACCCAGAGCGGGGAACAAAGCCCAATGTGATGAGATGAGAGCTGTTCTGGGGCCTCAAGGAGGGGATCTTTCCAAAGCCCCATTGAAAAGCTGGGTATTCCTAGCATTTCCTTGAAATGACAAATGAGCAGAATTGCTGGCTGGGTGTCTACCATTTGAGCATTTTTATTAAAGGATCACAACATTCGCAACTGAATCATCATGCTGTAGTAGAAAAAAATATGACTTTCCATCACAAAGATCTGGGTTTAAATCCCATTTTCCCCCTAACTAACTGTGTCACTTCAAGGAGATGACTACTCTTCTCAAAACTCTGATTTCCTATATGTGAAAGTGAGACCTATCCCGTATGGACGCCCAGGACTACTAAGGTGCTTCATGTGAGGAGTCTCAGTAGCATAGGTGCTCAATAAACATATGTGAGTGCATAATGCACGTGTGCATCTGCGTGTGCATCTGCGTGTGTGTGTGTTTATGTGTATGTGTGAATGGGACCTAATAAGTCAGAGTTCTTTCTCTAGTAATTATGGGCTCCATCAACTGGTTACCTAACATCTTTGAGGACACTTCTCCTTAACCATTTTCCCCTATGGGTCTGGCTCCTTCTTGTGTCTCATGATCATACCCAGGCCTCTCTCCTTCCTGGCAGGTCCTTCCCCATCCACGGCCTCCCTCCCTGCAGGCACACAGGCCTTCACCACCTTCCCAGGCCTCTCCTGACTCCACCGGCCGACCCTCACTCTCCTTCCTCACCAGCCTCCACCGCCTCCCAGGGAAGCAGCCACAGTCTCAGCAGGGAGACTTCCTTGCCCTTCGTCCCCATGGCTCCTGCCTCGGTTCCAGTTTCAGATGTCCAGTGCCCTGGGGCCCAGGACTCGGAGGGGGGCCTTCTCTGTGCCTGGTCCACACCAGCACTCAGATCCCAGCCGGCCATTGAGCTGTGGTTGTGTCTTTGGTCACCTGCAACTTTCCTGAATAAACGGCCTCCTTAGGTGAAATCCCTCGTTAACTCAGACTCAGTGGTTGGCCAATAGCTCCTGGTGTCACTGACACAGGGGACAAAAGTCCTTTGAAATCCCTGAGCCCAAGCCTGTCTTTGTAAATACGGGTCCATGGAGGCCCAAAGGAGGGAAGGCCCTGGCCAAAGATGACACAGAGGGTCAGTGACACAAGCACAGAGGAAATCCCCAAAATGCCAGAAGCTCTTGAGGCCACCTCCTCCAGGGTCACCTGCCCACACTCCTGTTTGAGTGGCTCCAATGGCCCTCCAGGGGGACCTCAGTCTGCAGGTGTGCTTGTGTCCCTCTGTCCCTTCCCCCAGACCCCCTGTGAGCTGTGTCCTTGGACACCCGGCGACAACCCACCTTGGAGGCCCCTTGGTGGAAGGCCCCATCAAGGGCCCTTCTTCAGTGATCCCAGAGAGGTCAGCCTCGGCGCTGAAGACCTTGGTGATGCCCATTTTGCTCAGGACGGTTTTCAGAGATGGACATTTTGGGCAAGCACAAACTGGCAGACCTGTCAGGACGGTTGGGAAACAAAAGGGTTTTACACGTTGAGTGTTTCATTTCTGGCTCTTTCTCCCCTCAGTGGCCCCTCTCCCTGTCCACACGAGGACTGGGGTGTGCGTGGGTTTATCCAATTTCTAGCTTCTCCAGCCCCTGGGGCCAGAGAAGCACAGGGGTGGGCTTGTCCTGTAAAGTCTCAGGAGCTGTGTCCCGCCTCCTCTGAGCAGCCCTCCAAGGCACTCCCTGGGGAGCCCTGAGCACACTGCCCTGCAGGGTCAGGTGCCCCCAGACCAGGACTTCTCTACTTCTCTGGGGGGAACGTCGGTGTGGTGCGGGTGCCTGGGGACATTTGCTCAGTGAGGCATGTGTGAGTGCAGGGGCTGAAAGCTCAGCTGCCCCCTCCCGGGGGGACAATGTGTGGTCCCCAGAAGGGTCTTCCAGAGTGAGGAGGAGGCTTGACGTGACCAGATCTGGGTTGTGCCCCACCTGGTTCTCCTTCCTCGACCTTGGTGCAAGGAGCACAGGACTGGGGGCCAGGGCTGGGGGTAGGAGAGGTCTTCAAATGCTCTTTCAAGTGTAACCTTATGCTCCTTGTATTTTCACATTCACTGGTGTGTGTGCGTGTGTATTATGCGTCCTTCCGGATAGTAACTGTGTTCATTCTACTTGCAATGTCTTTGATTCCTTTTCTGTGTTCATGCACCTCATGCTTACGTGCAAGTGCGTTGTGGGGCACACATGATAGAGTGTTCCGGGGCTTGGGCGCCGCATGGCTACAAGCTGTGCACTAGTCCGGGCTGCAGGCTCTCGTGTTGCTTCACTCCGGTGACCTCATCAAACTGCCCTGGTCTAGTGACAGAGGAACCCAAACCTTGCTCTGTGTCCCCCTTCTCGCTTCCCTGAGGCATGTGCTGGCCCTGGGACAGGGGAGGTCCATGTCTACGGTGGGGCAGGGAGTCCCCCCGGAACAGGCCTGGAGCCCTGTGCCACGTGAGTGATGCAGGCCCGTGTCTGGAGCACGGAGTCGGGCACAGTGGTGCGGCCCCCGGGGTGTGGGTCCAGCCTCCCCCCCTGGCCAGGCCTGCCGTGGCCACTCCTGGGTCGTTCTCCAGTTTGAGGATCACCTGGCTTGTCTCTTTTCCAGGAACTTGGCCAGGACCTCCTTGCCCAGCTTGCTCTCCAGCTGCTGCCTCTTCCTGAGTTTGGGCAGGATCAAGAAGGCGCTGACTCTGCCCTGGCAGCGCTGCCTCAGCAGCCAGCTGGAAAGCTCCTTTTCCCAGTGGAGGTCAAACATGCCCAGGCGGCTCATCATGAGCACCTTGATTTTGGTGTTTTCACTCACGTAGAAGTCTCCTTCCACGATGTGCTCAAACTTGAAATTATCCTCCCATTTGCCTGGAAAGTTGAAGGTGGGAGATGTGCATAAGTGTGCCAGGAGGAGTGCCCAGGTCAGGCGCTTGTCTCTGAGGCTCAGCTGCATCACCTGTAAATTGGGGTTACAAGGATCCCATCAGCTTACTGAAAGGCTTCATGGGCTTGTACTGAGGCTAGAGGAGGTTCTAGAATGTATATACTGCAGAAGCGACATGGCACCAACTTGGGTGGACAGAGCAAGCATTTTGACGTGGATTTGATGTTGGCTTGTGAATGGCCTGAAGATGATTAACGAAAATTATTAGGTGTAGTGGGAAGCTCCCCAAGTCCTACTCAGCACCTCCCTGTCCACATACCCCTGCCCCTTTTTGTGGGAGGTTCTTGTCATTCAGGGAACCCCTCTCGCCCCCACTCCAAGGCTTTCCCTGGACCACTGTGCAGGACGCAGGTGCCTGGGCAGGCTCGCCCCCCCACGCCAAAAAAGCCGCCTGTCTGGGCAAGTCAGGGTGGGAGGGTGCCTCAGGGACCCCTGCGCCCAACTCTCCCATTGGACAGAGATGGACACGGAGGCTGGAGAGGGGCCAGACCCTCCAGAAGCCCCCCAGCAGAGCCAAGAGACCTGCCCACCGTGGCCCCAGGCTCTCCATCATCCCGCTGTCTCCAGAGCGAGGAGCCCGCACAGTGAAGGAGGCAGCCCTGGCCTTGCTCTTCCCTTCCCCGCCCCAGCCCCTGTTTCTCTACCTCAGAGTGCCCTCTGGGGCCTCTCATGCCCCCCACACGGCCATCCCTCAGGGAGGAAGCCAGGCTGGATTTCAAGGTCAGCTGAGCACCTGCTGTGTGAGCATGAGATCCCGTGTTCCTTGTAAGGTGTTCAGTCCCCACAGAAACCTGACAACAAGGGCACTATCATGCCCTTATTGCAGAGAGGAAGCTGGAACCTCAAAGTGGTACAATGACTTGCCCACAGTCACGTAGCTAATAATCGGCAGAGGAAGGATTGGAACCCTGGTGTTTCTGCCTCCAAAGCTGTCCCTCCTCCCGCTGCACTGGCGTTGTCACAAATGTGACCCAAGAAACCTCATTCCCTCCTACACTCTCCTAAAGCTGCTTATTGGACCTCCCTCCTTGGTAGAGATTGACAAGGCACAGTGGGACATTAAAGGCTCTGAAAAATCCTGCAGAGAAGATGACAATAAGACTGTCCAACTCGTCATCGCCTGACCTTAGTTGATCACAGAAAGTATGACAGTGGTCGTGTGTGGGAAACTGAGTCACGCATGCAGAGATGCACCGCCATATCCCATCCCACACTTCCCAGGAAAGCTTAGACCGGTTAGATTATTTTTGCGTGTTTCCTTTCAAACCAGCTCAGGCTGGTGGTAAAACCTATCGTGAAAGACAATGTAATTCACCAGAATAAGAGTTGGGTCTCTGTCAAGATCTTGGACCAAATCCACAATTTTTCCTTGGGTTCCCTTCTCTATGTGCTGGTTGATCTGTTTCGTGGCCTCCTCTGTGTCTCTGAAGTTGACGGAGAAGTGATACAGCATTGTGACATCCTCCAAAAACTCATGCACTTGCTTCAGATTCTTATCCATGAAAACCACCCTTGTGCTGGTCAGCTGGAACTGGCTGGCTGACAAGTTGAAGGTGTCAAGGAAATGCTGCAAGCATTGTGGGTATTGGACTTAGGTGTCTCCTTGAAGTTAAAATCTAGGCCCTGTAGGATCTGGGTGCCAGTGTTCCCTTTGGTCCCCAGGGAGAGCTTTGTGAAGGCTGTAGCGATGCTCACGGGGGAGAAGAAGGTGTTGTTGGATTTTGGGGCCAGTTTGTGGTACAGGCTGAAGGCCAAGTTGTCCAGTTTGGTGGCTATGTTGGGGAAGCGTCCATGCTGATGGAGACTGTGATCCTGCCTGGGTGCGATCAGGGAGCCAGGAACCTGATAGCACAGACCTGTCAGCAGGAGGAGAACCCAGGGGATGGAGGATGGCATTGTCCTGCAAGAGAGGGAGAGAGGGAGAGAGGGAGAGAGAGAGAGAGAGAGAGAGAGAGAGAGAGGGAGAGAGAGAGGGAGAGAGAGAGAGAGAAGGGGCACCCACCCAGGTCAGGCCACGTGGTTGAGTCCCCCGGCCGCTGACTGTCACCATGTAGAACACAGAGTTTGCTGAACCTCTACTGCGTCCCGGCCCCGGCCAAGCACTTTCCTACGTCCTCATCACAGGACAGAACAGTAGCAAGGCCCTCGCAGGGCTTGCCACGTGCCGACCCCCGTTCTAGGCACTGTGCCATCTCATCTTGTTGCCCTCTTGTAATGACCTATGACCTGGGACAGTTGTCCATTCACTGATGAGGAGACCGAAGGCCAGAGAGGTTTAAGCCACCTGCCCAAGGCCACAGAGCAGGAAAGTAGCAGGAGGAGAATCACAGACCCGGGCCATCTGGGTGGTGGGAGTTCACGCTCTTCATGGCCGTACAACCACCTGCAGTGGCCCTTGCCCTGTGCGCAAGCGCCATGCCTCTGTTTTGCGTAACGGGAAATTGAGGCACAGTAAGCATGATGTATGGGTCCATGATTACCCAGGAAGCAGGTACAGGGATGACTGGATCTGGAATAGGCCCCCGTTGGCCCCCATTGGCATGAGGCTGTTGTCCAGAAGGGGTAAGCGCTTGCCCAGTGACACAGAGCCAGAAACCCAACCTGGCTGACTGTGGCCCAAACTCTCCCTGACTCCCTACACTTCCTGCTCCCTTTCCTTGCAGCTGCTGCAGCCCTCAGGGTAGGGGCATCTGAGCCTGGCGTGGATTATGATCTGACCCTACAATGTTCCGAGTCTGGGGGATGCTGCTGACAAAAGCACTGAGGCCCCTTCCCCTCAAGGTGCTCAGAGGCATTAACTTTTATTTCAGTGACTTGGGGCTTGGAGAGCACACAGTTCAGGGACTTTCTGAAGGCCACACGGCTGGCCAAGCAGCGCTGGCACCAGGCAGGTCTGCAGGCTTTGTGCCTGGTGCTCTGTACAAGGTCATGTTCGCCTGATAACTACCTCCCTGAAGCGGGAACTTGGCTGCTTCTGAGGCTGAGCACACCGGCAGTCAGGGGTCTCAAGCTCAGTACCATTGATACTCTGAGCTGGAAGATTCTATGCTGTGAGGGGCTGTCCGGTGCATGAGAGGATGTTTAGACGCATCCTAGACAAAACTTGATGCCAGTAGCAATGTCCCCACTTGCAGGTATGACAATCAAAAAATTTTCAGACGTTTCCAGTGTCCCCTGGGGTCAAAGTGCCCTTGTGTAGGGGGAGGAGGGATTCAAGGCCGTGTGTCCTTGGGAGGCCTCCTTTTCCCTAGGTGGACAGACGTCTCATTTCAGAGCAGGTCTGGGTCAAGTGAGTTCATTGTTCATTGGGGCACAGAGTCCACTGGTCCCAGTTAGTTTGGGGTGTCCATGCTTCTTGGGTGGGAGCCCTGTCAGTGGGGAGGTCTCAGGATTCTGCTATGACATTTTGTGGCAGGCTTTCAAGACACCACAGCAAATCTCTTCACCTGACACTGTGGGAACTCAGATGCCCCTGTGGTTCTTCTGCCCCTGGGAGTTTAATGACAAGCTCCTCTGAGTGTCAGGGCTGTTCCTCCTAAACACTCACGCACAGCTATAGCCTCTAGGAGCCTTTCCTGAGCTGGCCTCACGATGAGTCCCAGATCTAAGCCCCCAAATCGTCTGTGGTCCCCACAGCCAGCTCACCTACACCCCTGGACACCACCCGAGTCCCTGTCTGTGCTTGGATGGCAGCGGCTTTGGAGACGCTGGTCCCTCCAGGGACAGAGGGGTGACGTGGTGGGGAGGAAGTGGTTAAAAGCCCACTTTTTAGCTTCAGACAGACCTGGGTTCTAACCTGCTTCGCTCATTCACTAGCTGCGGACCCAGAGCAAAAATTTTCCATCTCTCTGATCCTCCTCTTTAAAATGAGATTGTTGGAGAAGCGAGGGAAGCAGGGCTAGCGGTCAAAACTCAAGGCCAGAAGGGACCCGAGAGATCCACTTTTGGGGGGAGGAGGGTGGTGGGTTTCGCAAAGGAAAACTTTTACAATCAGTAAGGGGCCAACGAGTGGGAGAAGGGCCATGAACCCAGATAAGAAAGGGGAGGAGGTGACAGACAAGATAGCAGGGTTATCTGAGGAGTTAATGAATACACTTCAACCTTGCAGAGGAGGAGTTCCAGTGACAAGACCAAGGTCCACTGTGCTGGGGGTGGGGGTGGGGCGCAGGGAGTGGGTGAGGGGTACCATGGGCCATCCTTTGGAAATCTGGGGAGCAGGCTACCCTGGGGGAAAGCTAAAAGGGCATGGGCATTCTCCAGTAAGATAGTTAAGTGAAGGGCATGGAATCTACAGGGCAAGGTCAAGGACTCTGGCTCTGGCTGGAGTTGAAAAGGAGCCACGTAAGACAGAAGGATCCCGAGGCATGTTGAAGAAGCGTGTTGAGGAGCATGAAGGGACCCTCCAAGGGGACTTGTCCCTGCCACCTGCAGGTGGGAGAGACACAGGTGAAGACCACCTGGACCACAGGGCTCCTTTCCAAACCTGGGGAGGGTGGGAGAAGGCGAAGGTAATCCCCCAGCAGCCCCACCCAGCAGCATGCATCGCGATAGTCGGCCTACGACGTGCTGGGGGCCTTTGAATGGCGTGATTCCATCCTCCCCACTGGTGGTGCTGAGCAGAACGGCCAAGGCTCCACTGCCTGCCTGCCAGTCCTGAGCCCGGCAAATCAGAGCCAAACCTATCAGTGCCTCAGTTTGCTCCTCTGCTGAGTGGACATAATAATCCTGGCACAGGGGCCCCCGCCTCGCTGACCATGTCAGCTCAGGAGGAGGCTGATGGGAAGGGACTCACTCAGTAGAATGCACTGGTTGCCCAGAGAGGCTGGCTGGGCTGGCCGCTCACTGCAGGTGTCTCACAACGGCTCCTGGGGCTTCCCCTATTTATAGGGCAGTCTCAGGGGACTGGGACACCCAGTCCTGTGGGCCCACAACCATGTCCACTGCAGGAAATCAGCCTGGGGGGCTTCCAGAGTGCAGCCTGGGCATGCCTGATATCATCGGAGGGCCTTGCTGTTCTCCTTTGAAATGGCCTAGTCCAGCGGAACCAGCAGGTGCAAGAGCCATTGGAAGGGTGGGGTGCTGGGAGCCCCATGGCCATGCAAGACTAAGTATTTATTTTGCCTTGATGCTGTCCTCACAGAGCTGTTGAGAGGAGAAAATGAATTATAACCACCCCCCCCCCCAGAGCCTAGAATTGTGTCTGATACATGATTGACCTCTGCTGAGCATCAGCCTTCTGATGTCACTGGACTTGTGACTGCCAGGGACTCAGCCCTTGGAGTCTTCACATTGGGAGCTGGAGTCCACGTCCTTTGGGCTCCAAAGTCTGTCAGGGCACAGAAAGGAGGTGACGGGCACCTGCCAAGTGCCGAGGCTCAGGAGAATCATGGGGAAGATCTGCACTGGGCTGCCCTGAGGGGCTTAGTATCTTGAAGAACATCAAGACCCTTGGGACCTTAGTGCTCCCATTTTACTGGTGAGAAAAGCGAGGCTCCCAGAGGGGTGGTGACTTCCCCAGCTCCCAGGGCATGTTAGTTTGTGGTAGAGCCTGTGACAAGATCCCAAGGCCATCTGATCCCCAGCTCAGGTCTTCACGAACAAAATGTGCAAATATCTGTCATTCATCCCTCTGCTGATTTTCTGCCCCCAAATCAAGAGTCAGAGGAAGTCAGACATGTGCGTAAGCAATCAGAGCGATTTCTTTTACTCTGCCCTTACCAGCCCTCCTGAAACGCGGCCTGAGTAATACAGCGCAGAAGTGACTTCCAGCACAGAGAGTGGGGACCTGTCATGGAAAGGCAGCTTTGACTTCTAAGAACAAATGTCCCTGGTCACTGGCCATCAGCCCCGCTGGGGCCAGGCCCTCCCTGCAAGACTGTCTGTCCCCCTGTTAACTTGGGCCCCGGGGACTCAGCCCTGCCTCCCGAGAGTCTCTGGCACCTGCTCACCTGGGCAGAGCCCTTGGCCACCATGCCTCAGCTGGCGTTAGGCCAGACAGGTGCATCCAGTGTGGACCGGGAGGTTGGACTTGCCCCTGAGATCTGAGATGGACAGGACAGCCTGGGCCTGAGCACGGCACCAGATTTCTAGGCCTGTGCTGGGCAGATCGTCTAACCTCTGTCTGTAAATGGGGGATAACAAATTGTAGCCTGTGTCCTTCGGGGGCTGGGCTTGAGGGTCAGCCTAGACAGTGAGTGTAGTTCAAAGAACAGGCAGAGCAGAAGCTTCTCCTGTCCTCTTACCACAAGGCTGCCTTGATGGTTTGCCCACCCGGGAATGGACCCTGTTGGTTCTCAGGAGCCAGTCAAGTGCCCCCTGGGGACTTGAATTGGGTTTCTGCCACCAGAGCCCAGACAAATGTAACTGCAGGCCATTCTCTGTAGTGGAATGATAGTTTCTTAGGTGAGTGCTCTCAGCGCATCCACCTTCTTGGTCTTTCCCTGGGTTCCAGGGGTCCAACTGGCCTTTGCATGTGCTCCCTCCCTCCCCAGTGTGGGTGTGTGCAGTGTGATGCAGCCTGTTTGCTGAATGCTGTGAGCTCTTCAACCTCAGGTGGGAAGGGCTCCCACACGTCAGCTGCTTTCCCTCTGGGGAAGAGGGTGTTTTGTCATGCAGGTGTCCTCAGCAGGTGGCTGTGCCCCCCAGCATTTCTCACGCTGGGGTAGGAATCTAGCTTGTGGCTGTCTGGGAGGGAGAGTGGGTGATGCGGTCAGGTGTGCAGGAACAAGTAGCGCTCCCGAAGCCAGCTCTGCCACTTATTAGCTCCGTGACCTTGAGCAAGACAGGCAGCCTTTCTGAGCCTCAGTTTCTTCCTCTGGAGAATGGGCACATGAGAGCAGAGCCGCTCCACAGCGCTGCTATGAGGAGGAAATGTGAAAATGCCTGCTTATCATCAAAAACCTCCCAAGACACAAGAGTCCAGGGCCAGATGGCTTCCCAGGGGAATTCTATCAAACGTTTAAAGAAGAAATCATACCTATTCTACTAAAGCTGTTTGGAAAGATAGAAAGAGATGGAGTACTTCCAAACTCGTTCTATGAGGCCAGCATCACCTTAATTCCGAAACCAGACAAAGACCCCACCAAAAAGGAGAATTACAGACCAATATCCCTGATGAACATGGATGCAAAAATTCTCAACAAGATACTAGCCAATAGGATCCAACAACACATTAAGAAAATTATTCACCACGACCAAGTAGGATTTATCCCCGGGACACAAGGCTGGTTCAACACTCGTAAAACAATCAATGTGATTCATCATATCAGCAAGAGAAAAACCAAGAACCATATGATCCTCTCATTAGATGCAGAGAAAGCATTTGACAAAATACAGCATCCATTCCTGATCAAAATTCTTCAGAGTGTAGGGATAGAGGGAACATTCCTCAACACCTTAAAAGCCATCTACGAAAAGCCCACAGCAAATATCATTCTCAAAGGGGAAGCACTGGGAGCCTTTCCCCTAAGATCAGGAACAGGACAGGGATGTCCACTCTCACCACTGCTATTCAACATAGTACTGGAAGTCCTCGCCTCAGCAATCAGACAACAAAAAGACATTAAAGGCATTCAAATTGGCAAAGATGTCAAACTCTCCCTCTTCGCCAATGACATGATACTCTACATAGAAAACCCAAAAGCCTCCACCCCAAGATTGCTAGAACTCATACAGCAATTTGGCAGCATGGCAGGATACAAAATCAATGCCCAGAAATCAGTGGCATCTCTATACACTAACAATGAGACTGAAGAAAGAGAAATTAAGGAGTCAATCCCATTTACAATTGCACCCAAAAGCATAAGATACCTAGGAATAAACCTAACCAAAGAGGTAAAGGATCTATACCCTAAAAACTACAGAACACTTCTGAAAGAAATTGAGGAAGACACAAAGAGATGGAAAAATATTCCATGCTCATGGATTGGCAGAATTAATATTGTGAAAATGTCAATGTTACCCAGGGCAATATACACGTTTAATGCAATCCCTATCAAAATACCATGGACTTTCTTCAGAGAGTTAGAACAAATTATTTTAAGATTTGTGTGGAATCAGAAAAGACCCCGAATAGCCAGGGGAGTTTTAAAAAAGAAAACCATAGCTGGGGGCATCACAATGCCAGATTTCAGGTTGTACTACAAAGCTGTGGTCATCAAGACAGTGTGGTACTGGCACAAAAACAGACACATAGATCAATGGAACAGAATAGAGAACCCAGAAGTGGACCCTGAAATGTATGGTCATCTAATATTCGATAAAGGAGGAAAGACTATCCATTGGAAGAAAGACAGTCTCTTCAATAAATGGTGCTGGGACAATTGGACATCCACATGCAGAAGAATGAAACTAGACCACTCTCTTTCACCATACACAAAGATAAACTCAAAATGGATGAGAGATCTAAATGTGAGAAAGGTTCCATCAAAATCCTAGAGGAGAACACAGGCAACACCCTTTTTGAACTTGGCCACAGTAACTTCTTGCAAGATAGATCCACGAAGGCAAAAGAAACAAAAGCAAAAATGAACTATTGGGACTTCATCAAGATAAGAAGCTTTTGCACAGCAAAGGATACAGTCAACAAAACTAAAAGACAACCTACAGAATGGGAGAAGATATTTGCAAATGACATATCAGATAAAGGGCTAGTTTCCAAAATCTATAAAGAACTTATTAAACTCAACACCAAAGAAACAAACAATCCAATCATGAAATGGGCAAAAGACATGAAGAGAAATCTCACAGAGGAAGACATGGACATGGCCAACATGCACATGAGAAAAATGCTCCGCATCACTTGCCATCAAGGAAACACAAATCAAAACCACAATGAGATCCCACCTCACACCAGTGAGAATGGGGAACATTAACAAGGCAGGAAACCACAGATGTTGGAGAGGATGCGGAGAAAAGGGAACCCTCTTACACTGTTGGTGGGAATGTGAACTGGTGCAGCCACTCTGGAAAACTGTGTGGAGGTTCCTCAAAGAGTTAAAAATAGACCTGCCCTACGACCCAGCAACTGCACTGTTGGGGATTTACCCCAAAGATTCAGATGCAGTGAAACGCTGGGACACCTGCACCCCGATGTTTCTAGCAGCAATGGCCACAATAGCCAAACTGTGGAAGGAGCCTCGGTGTCCATCGAAAGATGAATGGATAAAGAAGATGTGGTTTATGTATACAATGGAATATTCCTCAGCAATTAGAAACGACAAATACCCACCATTTGCTTCAAAGTGGATGGACCTGGAGGGTATTATGCTGAGTGAAATAAGTCAATCGGAGAAGGACAAACAGTGTATGTTCTCATTCATTTGGGGAATATAAATAATAGTGAAAGGGAATATAAGGAAGGGAGAAGAAATGTGTGGGAAATATCAGGAAGGGAGACAGAACATGAAGACTCCTAACTCTGGGAAACGAGCTAGGGGTGGTGGAAGGGGAGGAGGGCGGGGGGTGGGGGGGAATGGGTGACGGGCACTGAGGAGGACACTTGACGGGATGAGCACTGGGTGTTTTTCTGTATGTTGGTAAATTGAACACCAATAAAAATTAATTTATTAAAAAAAAAAAAAAAAGAAAATGCCTGCTTAGCCCCTTGCAGGGCACCAGGCTTACAGGGGAGCTCATGAATGTCACCAATGTTGTCCCTTACATCGGCACCTGGCTCTGCTCCCCTTTGAAAGGTGTTTTGAGTCCCTGCTTGGTAGCATACACCAACTCGAAATGGGTGTTTAACCGTGATGAAGATGCCGAGGCCCAGAGAGGCTTGGCGACTTTGCTAACGTCACACAGCTGGGACGCTGCCGACTCTGAACTTGCTCTCACTCTGGCCTCGTTCCAGGTGTCTGACAACGGTTGTCTTGGGCATGGAACTTGCGCAGATTCGCAGTGTCCAGCCAGAGAAAAACAGGATGATATTAGACTTCCCTGGGAGGCAGCTGAATTTTTATCCATTATATTGAATTATGTGGAGTTGCACACATGTGGCCATTCTGACTTAAAAGGTTTAAATATTAAATAAATAAATAAATAAATAATAAATAAATAAATAAATAAATAATTTAAATATCATATGATTCCACCCAGTTGTGTAGATATACATTCGGCCCCCATGAGTGACTTAGGTGGGAATTACTGGTTTTTTACGGGATGGGGCAGTCCTTCCCAAGGACAAGGGCTCCCTCAAGCTGGGTTCCTGCAGGACCTCCTGACCGCCGTAATAACTCTTCAGTGGGGACTCTGTAGGATGAGAAAGAGCCACATGGCCCTTAGTGAAAGGGCTGCTCCTGGGATGGCCACTAGCTGTGGTGTGGGAGTTGTGGTTTCCCTCTGAGGACTAGGGGGAGGGCCACGGGGCAAGATCAAGGCAAGATGAAAAATGTCTCCTGTCAGAGCTTAGCCAAGGGAGGGCAGATAGGGCTAGTGGGGCTGATGGCCTACTTCCCCTCCCACGACCATGAAATCATTAGAATAACTTTGCAGAGCCACAACTTGGCCACATGATTGGGAAGAAGACGACACACAGGGTAAGTGTCTTGGGGGTGGGGCTGGCAGTTCAGGATGAGTCTGAGCAGGTGACGCAGACCAGGACCCAGAGACCCACCTGGAGAGAAGAGGAAGTGGAAGACCGGTATTGTGTCTGAAGGTCCCTGAGCAGAGACTGAAGGACAAAGACGGAAGATGTGTATTCCCAGCCTAGCCCCATGGAGAAAGTCTCCAGGAAGAATCAACCCTGGCGGGGTGCCTGGGTGGCTCAGGTGGTTAAGCCTTTGCCTTCAGCTCCGGTCATGGTCCCAGAGTATTGAGATCAAGCCCTATGTTGGGCTTCCTGCTCAGCAGGGAGCCTGCTTCTCCCTTCCCTCTGCCTTCCTGCCTGCTCATATTCTCTCTCTCTCTCTCTCTCTCTCTCTCTCTCTCTCTCAAATAAATAAATAAAATCTTAAAAGAAAAAAAAAAAAAGAATCAACCCTAGCTTTTGGCAGGAAAGACCTTTGAGTGATAGGAGCCCAAGCTTAGCTTAGGTGACAGGGTGGGATGAGAAGGGGAACGAATATTATCTCTTTACGGCTGGAGATGGGGCAGCTCTGAGCCCCCGTGTGAGCTAAAGGCTCTGGGAGCCACAGGGAGGCAGCCTCGTGGTCGGTGCTGGCAGCCCTGCAGGCCGAGGGGCTCTCAGGGGGTGTCACTCTGCACACAGCGGGCCTGGGGGGCTTAGCAAGAGGAGGAGGCCTGCAGGTTGGTATCTGAGCCCTTGCCATGCCCCTTGGGGATTCCCAGGTAAGATTCGAGCCTAGAGCTTTTCCACAGTGACTGGGGCAAAGGCAACCGTTCCTCCCAGCCTCACAGGGCACTCGGACAGTGAAGACGCCTCATACAGAATAAGACAGCAGGTGCACAGTGATGGCTGGGAGCCTCCACCCCTGCCCCCGCCCCTGCCACTCGCCTCCTGGGGTTGGAGACAGAGACTCAAGACATGAGGGGCTGAAGGAGTCACACGTCACACTGGAGCCTGGGGTGGGTCACTCTTTAATGGCATCTGGAAGGGACCTGACCCACAAGGCAGTTACTTTTGGGTGGGGTTCACCACCTTTCCCATGAAGAGGGGACTCTTGCTGTCTCTGTCGACGATGGTGATGAAGAAAGGCCTGTTGAAGTCGATACTGGGCGGCATGGACATGGGGATGGCTTCCAGAAAGGTGGCTCCTGCAGCTTCAGTCCCTTTCTCGTCGACGGTCAGCACGGCCTTGTGCAGCCCCTGTGGGGATGGAGCACAGCAGCCTGATCTGAGTGGGGTGCTCCCCTTCCCTGGCCTGGAAGCAGGGCCCAGGGAGGGGCTCACTCAGGCCTCTCTCCCTCCTGGCAGGTCCTTCCCCATCCACAGGCACACAGGCCTTCACCACCTTCCCAGGCCTCTCCTGACTCCACCGGCCGACCCTCACTCTCCTTCCTCACCAGCCTCCACCGCCTCCCGGGGAAGCAGCCACAGTCTCAGCAGGGAGACTTCCTTGCCCTTCGTCCCCATGGCTCCTGCCTCGGTTCCAGTTTCAGATGTCCAGTGCCCTGGGGCCCAGGACTCGGAGGGGGGCCTTCTCTGTGCCTGGTCCACACCAGCACTCAGATCCCAGCCGGCCATTGAGCTGTGGTTGTGTCTTTGGTCACCTGCAACTTTCCTGAATAAACGGCCTCCTTAGGTGAAATCCCTCGTTAACTCAGACTCAGTGGTTGGCCAATAGCTCCTGGTGTCACTGACACAGGGGACAAAAGTCCTTTGAAATCCCTGAGCCCAAGCCTGTCTTTGTAAATACGGGTCCATGGAAGCCCAAAGGAGGGAAGGCCCTGGCCAAAGATGACACAGAGGGTCAGTGACACAAGCACAGAGGAAATCCCCAAAATGCCAGAAGCTCTTGAGGCCACCTCCTCCAGGGTCACCTGCCCATACTCCTGTTTGAGTGGCTCCAACGGCCCTCCAGGGGGACCTCAGTCTGCAGGTGTGCTTGTGTCCCTCTGTCCCTTCCCCCAGACCCCCTGTGAGCTGTGTCCTTGGACACCCGGCGACAACCCACCTTGGACAGCATCAAGGGCCCTTCTTCAGTGATCCCAGAGAGGTCAGCCTCGGCGCTGAAGACCTTGGTGATGCCCATTTTGCTCAGGACGTTTTTCAGATCGTAGGTTCCAGAGATGGACAGTTTGGGCAAGCGCAAACTGGCAGACCTGTCAGGACGTTTGGGAAACAAAAGGGTTTCACACATTGAGTGCTTCATTTCTGGTTCTTTCTCCCGCTCAGCGGCCCCTCTCCCTGTCCACACGAGGACTGGGGTGTACGTGGGTTTATCCAATTTCTAGCTTCTCCAGCCCCTGGGGCCAGAGAAGCACAGGGGTGCGCTTGTCCTGTAAAGTCTCAGGCGCTGTGTCCCGCCTCCTCTGAGCAGCCCTCCAAGGCACTCCCTGGGGAGCCCTGAGCACACTGCCCTGCAGGGTCAGGTGCCCCCAGACCAGGACTTCTCTACTTCTCTGGGGGGAACGTCGGTGTGGTGCGGGTGCCTGGGGACATTTGCTCAGTGAGGCATGTGTGAGTGCAGGGGCTGAAAGCTCAGCTGTCCCCTCCTGAGGGGACAATGTGTGGGCCCCAGAAGGGTCTTCCAGAGTGAGGAGGAGGCTTGACGTGACCAGATCTGGGTTGTGCCCCACCTGGTTCTCCTTCCTCGACCTTGGTGCAAGGAGCACAGGGCTGGGGGCCAGGGCTGAGGGTAGGAGAGGTCTTCAAATGCTGTTTCAAGCATAACCTTATGCTCCTTGTATTTTCACATTCACTGGTGTGTGTGTGTCACTGGTATTATGCGTCCTTCCGGAGTAACTGTGTTCATTCTACTTGCAATGTCTTTGATTCCTTTTCCGTGTTCATGCACCTCATGCTTACGTGCAAGTGCGTTGTGGGGCACACACGATAGAGCACTCCCGGGGCTTGGGCGCCGCACGGCTACGAGCTGTGCACTAGTCCGGGCTGCAGGCTCTCGTGTCGCTTCACTCCGGGGACCTCATCAAACCGCCCCGGTCTAGTGACAGAGGAACCCACACCTTGCTCGAGGACCCCCCGAATGTGCAATGGGCCGCTGCTCTTCCAGCCGGGTCCCGGCGGGCCCTCCCTGTCTAGCCCTGGGCTCTCCGTCCTCTAACTCCACAGCCACGCTCCCCTTGCCCGCAGCCCATGTCCCCCTTCTCGGTTCCCCGGGGCAGGTGCTGGCCCTGGGACAGGGGAGGGGCAGTGCCCACTGGTGGGGCAGGGAGTCCCCCAGGAACAGGCCTGGAGCCCTGTGCCGCGTGAGTGACACAGGCCCGTGTCTGGAGCACAGGGTCAGGACAGTGGTGCGGCCCCCGGGGTGTGGGTCCACCCTCCTCCCCCGCCCCGGCCGGGCCTGCCGTGGCCGCTCCCGGGTCGTCCTCCAGTTTTAGGATCACCTGGCGTGTCTCTTTTCCAGGAACTTGGCCAGGACCTCCTTGGTCAGCTTGCTCTCCAGCTGCTGCATTTTGCCCTCGTCGGGCAGGATGAAGAAGGCAGTGGCGTTGCCCACGTACTCCATGAGCAGCACCCAGCTGGAGAGCGTGGCACAGTGCTGGATGTCGAACATGCCCAGGCGGCTCATCATGGGCACCTTGACCGTGGTGTGCTCATCCACGTGGAAGTCCTCCTCCGTGGTATGCTCCACCTCGAAAGGCTTCTCCCATTTGCCTGCAGAGAAGGGAGGGTAGGCATCAGCCGGAGGAGGGAGGAGGGTTGGATACGATGGTGGGATTAAGAAAAATAAGTGGGAAATATCAGAAAGGGAGACAGACATGAGAGACTCCTAACTCTGGGAAACGAACTAGGGGTGGGGGAAGGGGAGGTGGGCAGGGGGTGGGGGTGACTGGGTGATGGGCACTGAGGGGGGCACTTGATGGGATGAGCACTGGGTGTTATTCTGTATGTTGGCAAATTGAACACCAATAAAAAATAAATTGAAATTAAAAAAAAAAAAAAGAAGCCCTGAGCCTCCTGCCGAGATCCTTCTCTTTGAACCTGTTTGTAAAGCAGGTTCTGTAAAACCGGGGCTACGATGAATGGTCTACTGAAGGACTTTTTTGAGAATGATGCAAGACCAGAGTAGGATCCAGAATGCCTACACTATAGAGGCTAAGGGATGCCCATCTGGATGTGCAGAGCAAGCATTTTTATTTGTATTTTGTGCTCACTAATTTGAGGGCGACTTGGGAGATTTTAAGTGAAAATTATTGGCCTCAGTTCTATTGACCCTGACCACCTCCCCGTCCGAGTCCCCTGCCTCTTGTTTGTGGGAGGTTTTTGTCATTCAGGGAACCCCTCTCGCCCCCACTCCAAGGCTTTCTCTAGATCACTGTGCAGGACGCAGGTGCCTGGGCAGCTGCCCCCGACCCCCATGTCAAGAGAGCCCCCTGTCCGGGCAAGTCAGAGTGGGATGGTGGTCCGGGGACCCCTGCGCCCAACTCTCCCATTGGACAGAGAGGGACACTGAGGCTGGAGAGGGGCCAGACCCTCCAGAAGCTCCCCAGCAGAGCCAAGAGACCTGCCCACCCTCGCCCTGGGCTCTCCATCATCCTGTTGCCTCCAGAGCAAGGAGCCCGCACAGTGAAGGAGGCAGCCCTGGCCTTGCTCTTCCCTTCCCCACCCCAGCCCCTGTTCCTCTACCTCACAATGCCCTCTGGGGCCTCCCAGGCCCCCCACATGGCCATCCCTCAGGGAGGAGGCCAGGCTGGATTTCAAGGTCAGCTGAGCACCTGCTGTGTGAGCGTGAGATCCCGTGTTCCTTGTAAGGTGTTCAGTCCCCACAGAAACCTGACAACAAGGGCACTATCACGCTCCTATTGCAGAGAAGAAGCTGGAACCTCAAAGTGGTACAATGACTTGCCCACAGTCACGCAGCTAATAATCGGTAGAGGAAGGATTGGAACCAAAGCTGTCCCTCCTGCCACTGCATTGAGTTTGTCAGAGACATGATCTAAGCAACCTCATTCCCTCCCACATTCTGCTAAAGCTGCCTATTTTACCTCCCTCCTTGGTTGGGATTGGACAATGCACAGTAGGACATTAAAGGCTCTGAAAAGTCCTGCAGAGGCAATGACAATTTGGGGTGCCTGAGTGACTCAGTCAAGTATCTGCCTTCACTCAGGTCGTGATCTCAGGATCCTGGGATCAAGCCCTACATCGGGCTGCCTGCTTATAGGGGAGTCTGCTTCTCCCTCTCCCTCCGCCTGCCACTCCTCTTGCTTGTGCTCTCTTTCCTTCTCTCTCTCTGTCAGATAAATAAATAAAATCTTTTTTTTTTTAAATGATGATTTGACTTTCCAACCCATCATCACCTGACCTTAGGTGATCATGGAAAGTATGACGTGGCTGTGTGTGGGAAACTGAATAACACATGCAGAGACACACTGTCCTACTCATCCTGAACTACCATGGAAAGTTTCACAACTGGGTGTTTGAGAATATTTTTGGATGTTTTTGTGGGAAATAGCTCAGGCCGGTGTTGCAACCTCACCTTTAAAGAAAATGTAATTCACCAGAGCGAAAACTGTGTCTTCGTCAAGATCTTGGACCAAATCCACAATTTTTCCTTGGGTTCCCTTCTCTACATAATTGTTGATCTGTTTCTTGGCCTCTTCAGGGTGCCTGAAGTTGATGGAGAAGGCTTCTGAGTGGTACAGGTTCTTGACATCCTCTAAAAACTTATTCAGTAGCTTTATGGTGTCGTTGATGAACAGACCACTGCCGGTGGTCAGCTGCAGCTGGTTGTCTGGCTGGTTGAGGATGCTGAGGAGTTGATGGAAGCCTTGGTGGACTTCGCTCTCTGATCTCTCAGTGAGGTTGAAACCGAGGCCTTGCATGATCTGGGTGTGGGTGTCCCCCTTGGTGCCCAGAGAGAGCATAGCAAAGGCTGTAGCGATGCTCACGGGGGAGAAGAAGATGTTGGTGGTATTGGACTCTTGGGCCACCTGGCGGTACAAGCTGAAGGCAAAGTCAGCCAGGTTGGGGGCAATCTTGTGGCAGGCTGGCTGGTGCTCAGGATCATGGTGGGGTGCATCCGTCTCCTGGACAGCGTCTCCCTGGAGACCGTCAGCCAGGGATCCGGGTACCAGGCAGCACAGGCCTGCCAGCAGGAGGAGGCCCCAGGTGATGGAGGATGGCATTGTCCTGCAAGAGAGAGAGAGAGAAGGGGCACCATGCCCAGGTCAGGCCACACGGTGAGTCCCCCAGCCGCTGACTGTCACCATGTAGAACACAGAGTTTGCTGAACCTCTACTGTGCCCCGGCCCTGGCCAAACACTTTCCTACATCCTCATCACAGGACAGAACAGTAGCAAGGCCCTTGCAGGGCTCGCCACGTGCCGACCCCCGTTCTAGGCACTGCGCCGTCTCATCTCGTTGCCCTCTTGTGATGACCTATGACCTGGGACAGTTGTCCATTCACTGATGAGGAGACCGAAGGCCAGAGAGGTTTAAGCCACCTGCCCAAGGCCACAGAGCAGGAAAGTAGCAGGAGGAGAATCACAGACCCGGGCCATCTGGGTGGTGGGAGTTCACACTCTTGACGGCTGTACAACCACCTGCAGTGGCCCTTGCCCTGTGTGCAAGCGCCATGCCCCTGTTTTACATAAGGGGAAACTGAGGCACAATGAATATAAGAGACTGGTGCATGACTACCCAGGAATCAGACCAGATCAGGCTCAGGTAAGATTGGATATGGAAAGGGGACACTTCTACTGACTCCTCCTATTGAATGGACATGAGGCTGCGGCCCAGAGAGGGTAAGACCTGCCCAGGGACACACAGCCAGAGCACACGGAGCTGCAGGATTGTCCCCACTCACCAGTCGTGGTGAGACTTAGCCCCCAGCAGTTTCGTCTGCACGGAAGGGCATCCCCACATGCATCTGCGGCCTCAGCCACACGAATGGGCTGCAGACCCTGCAGTCAGCTTACCGGCTCATTCTTGTCACCACCTCTGTCCCAGTTCTGGGGCTGGCAGTGGTGTGGGCAGCAGAGATAATTGATTCCTCTAGTATATTGGGGGTTGTGTGATTGTGTGTAGGGGGCGCGGTGTGGAAGTCGAAAAACATCTCTTTTCTTCAGATAGTCCTGCGTTCTGATGTGGCCTCTGTCACTAGCAGCCACGCGACCCCGGACAAGCTACTTGGTCTCCCTGGTTCTCATTTTCCCTCATATAGAAAGTGAGGATATGGGGAGAATTTCATGAAATAGGTCCATATGCCAGACCTTACACTTATGGGCTCTAGGGGCTGGTGGGGGTTGCAAAGCAGAAGCCCGCGGTGGGCAGGCAGGGGAGGGACGTGTGTTCCATGGCTCGGGGTGGGAGGGATGCAAGAGGGAGCAGCAAGGCTGGTGGCTGAACCAGCTAGAGCAGGCAGGTCATAGTCTGTGTCACCCATAGCACCACAGAGCCCGCCCTGGTGCTCAGAGCTCCCTCTACTCCAGGGGTGCGCCTGCCAGGGGCCACCAGTCGGCACCCCCTAGGTACAACCTGCTCCCCTGCACAGATGGAGAAACTGAGACCCGAGCATTGGAGAGTGAGCCCGCAGCCGCGTGGTGAGCTGTTTCTCACGTAGCTAAACTCGTCATTTTAGTAAAACACAAGGACAAAGGAATCCTTGCATTTGGAATTAGAAAACCCGAGGGGAAGAAGCCAGAAATAAGTCTATCCTTGCAGACTTTTAAAAGTTTCTTCTGAATAAGACAAGATGAAGCACAAAACTGGTCTGTCTTTGCCACCCTGGCCTTCGTGCCTCTAAACGATCCAAACATGACACACCACACGTTGCGTAATACATGTTTATCTTTTTCTGAGACTAGCCAGTGGGTTCAGAGCAGTCAGTGTTCACACTGGCTCTGTATGTTCCCATGTCCCTAGGCCTCTCCTCGCTTCCCCGCTGTGTTTGGCACCGGCCTCTGTGGTTTGCAGAAACCCCTCAGTTTTGCAGGGCTCAGAGATCATGAGGCCAAGATTTGGGTCTCTGCAAATGGCCCTCTGGTGGGGCCACCTTGGCCGTGGGCAAGCATCTTCTTGTCCAGGGACCTGGTCCCCCCAGCTGTAGAAGTCGAGGTAGGGGAGGACCCCAGTGAATTTCCCCTGCACTAATGTTGGATTCTCAGTTAGAAGGTATCTGGGTTTGATGGAGCAAGATAGATGGAGACTTCCTGTTGGGGGTTGGGCAGTGGGGTGAGGTGCCCCCCCTCTCCGAGGGCTGCTGGCCTGGGCTGAGCTGGGGAGGGGCCACATCCATCTCTGTGGATGTAACATCCTTCTTTTTACAGTAAAAAGTCTGAAGCCAGGGAGGGTGAGGGCCTTGTCAAGGCCACACAGCAAATCGGTGACAAAGTGGGGAGCAACTCTTGGCTTTCCTGCCACTTGAACTGCAAGCGTTCCAGAGACAGCCAAGTCCTCTGGTCCCAGACTCTGTGAATGTCAGAACTGGGCCCCGAGGGACCCTCACATTGGGCTTGAGCCCCCGCTGGCTTCCTCTGGCCTCACAATTATTCTGTACAACTTCAGGTCCCCCATGCCCTTCTATCACAGGCAGCACCGCACCCTGCACCCCCTGAAGCCTAATGCTCTGGAAGGCAGCGGGAATTGATAAAGTAGACAAGGAAACACCCGGAGGTGTACAGACCAAGGGTTAAGCCCAAAGGGTGAAGGTGTCGTGGTGACATTGCCGGGGTCCAGGGCAGGTGGGAGGAGCGCAGGAGGCAAGCCATCCCTTTACCTAGCCGAATTCTAATTTCCACCTGTGAGCATAAAATGAATGATCCGGAGTGAGCCAGCAGGGTCCGGGAAGGCCACAGGGGCGTCAACGCCCTGCTAAAACCTGGCACTGAATAAACCCCGGCGTGACCCAGCCCTGCTGCGGACGGGCAAGTAGCCCTGGGCGAGTGACTTCACTCCCTGGAGTCTTGGCTTCCCGACTGCAGAGGAAAGAACCCCTCACAGGGCAGATGTGAGGGACGAGCAAGGCCATGGGTGGGCGGGCACCTGCCAGGTGTGGAAGCTCTCTCCCTACCTGTGCACAGGTGGGGTTCGTGGGTAGAAATTGGCAGATCTCTTCCTGGCCAGTCGCCACATTGCAAGGACCAGAGAGGCAGCCCCTGCTCAGCCATGAACAGCCTCTTGAGTCTGGAGAATTAGAATTCGATTCTCCGAGTGTGTATTTATTGCCTCTTTGCTGCGAACCCCGTGCTGAGCCAACACCAGCGTCACTGTCACGGTTGTCACACCCCGTAAACACCAGGTGTTTTGCGTGCCCCGTCTCATCTAATGCCCCCTCAATGCTTACCCTGTGGAGCGGGACTGGCCATCAGCCCCATTTTATAAATGGAGAAATGGAAGCTGCCAGAAGTTGAGCAACTTACTGAAAACCACCCACCTGGTTGCTTACGGGTCTGGGATTTAATCCCAGGCATTTTGATTTCAGAGCTTTGCATTTACAAAGGCGAAGCCAGAGACCTCGAAATAGAAAACGCTCGAAAGTGGTCAGGCTAAATGCAGAGGGCAGCATCCCGGGTGGGCTCAAGCCAGCAGCTCTGGGGCCCGAATGCCTGAGTACAATTCCACAGCAGCATGTGACCTTGGACAGGTTAATTGACCTCTCTGAACCTCTGTCTCCTGGAGATGACAAGGGTGAGCTTCCTCACAGAGCTATTGTGCAAATCAAATATGTACAAAGTTCCGAGAAATGCTTGACCACAATCAGCTGTCAGGGAGGCTTAGCTGTTATCAATGGTTACGTATCTTTTGGAGCGCCACTGGGAGTCTGGAGGCCTTGGCTTGGATCGTCTTGGAGCCCCCATCTCCAAGAACGGATAACAGAAAAAACTGTGTCCTTCCCAGAGATCAAGGCTGGGGGCGGGGTTGGGGTGAGGGGAAAGAGGGCAAGGGTTGCCTACAGTTTGTCCAAGGGGACAGAGAGGTTGAGCCGTGGTTCAGGGTCACCCAGCATCAGAAGCCTCAAGGCCAGCCTGGCTCGGTTTCTCCCATTCCCCAGCTGGCTCCTAAGACCCCAGAGAATTATGCTGGCAGGAGGAAGAGGTTTGGGAGCATGAGTTCTGGAGCTAGGTGACCCCAGTTGGGATCCTGGCCAGTGTGTACTGTGGGGCAAGTTAGGAGCGTCTCTTTCTGATTTCTTTAATCTGTAAAATGGGAACACCCTAGGCAACCCCCTCAGAAGGTGGGTGCGAGGCTTCAGTGCTGACCGCACCTGAGGAGCTCAGCAGCCCGCTGGCTACAGTGAGGCCTCAGGAGCACAGCTGAAAGCCCCAAGGACGGGGCCCACCTCTAGGGTTTCTCCTCTTCCACCGCGCATGGGGGTCTCAGAGACCCACTGAGCACAGGCTGGGGCCAGCATGGTTCTGTTCTGGGAGCATCTGCAGAAGACGGAGGCCCGATGAGTGGCTGGAACTCTGGGCTCTGGTGCCACCTGGCTTCCCCACAAGGTCCCTATGGGAGCCTGGGCTCCCCACTGTCCCTCTCTGGGCCTTATCATTCTCTCCCGTAGAAGGGGAAAAAGATACGCACCTGAGCACGGGGAAGGTGGCAAGGCTAGCAGGTGACAACCCACAGGAAGGGCACAGGAGCTGTGCCAACAGAGGCCTGCTCCCTCCTGGGGTCCCCACCTCCACACTGTGCCCAGACGTCTGGTGCATCCACCAGGAGGTACTGGGGAGGCCCTGCAGGGACCTCCAGGGCTGCTGTTGCCATGACAACAGGGGGTCCAGCCTCCTCCTGTCCCCTCACCTGTTCCATCCTCCCTGCCTCCAGGGGCTCTCCCCAGGGGAAGGCATACTTACAGTTTACTGTCCCAGGCCGGGGCCGGTGACCAAGGCTAAGGAGACAGAGCCCCGTTCGAGTTCGTATTTAAGCTGTGGACCCGCAGGGACGACGGGGGTGGTTGCTGGTGAATATTAACCAAAGTCACTCCGGTTATCGGAGGAGCAAACAGGGACTAAGTCCATAGGCCAGCGCCGAGCTGCCCACCCGCCTGCCCGTCTGCGCCCGGCCCTCTGTCCAGCTCACCAAAGGGATCATTGTGCCCAGCTCATAAACCGCGGCGTCCTGCACCCGCGGACGGGTGGCATGACTCACACACTCTCTGCGACAGCAGCCTGCCCTCCCCCTGGGGGGCTCTCAGTGGCTGCTCCAGCAAAGGCTACCCCTTGCTGAGCACCCCCCTGAGACCCCGGGAGGGGGCAGGGAATGTAAAGCTCCTTTGGCAGGCAAGGAAACCCAGGATGCTCATTCATAGTCACCAAGCTGGCCCCAGATTCAGACTCTCTCGATTTTCCAGAGGAGAAAATGGGCCACGGGCAGTGCTGACACAGCTCCTCTGGGCTGGCACGCGGAGGCCGGGGGGCAGAGGGCAAATCTGTAAGCAGGGCTGTGTGAGCTCAGGCGAGCTGCTTCACCTTTCTGAACCAGGAGGTGGTCTTGTCCGCATCGGAGGGGGTTGGAAGTCCCGCTCCCTGGCACAGTTGTCAGCGATGTACCCAATGACCTCCCTGAAGTGCGGGGCGTGCAGTGGGCTCTTAATTTGGGCTGCTCAGCCCTGCTCTCTGGGCTTCTCTGGGCAGGACGGGGCTGCATTCCTGGCGAGCCTCAGCCTGTTACTGCTCCCAGCAGAGGCATGCGATGCGCATGTTGCTTGAATTTTCCTGGGAATGCGGCCCTGTTCTGGGGCTGCTGCAGGTACCCCCCCCCCACACCGGCTCAGGGGCACTGGTGGTGGGGGAGGTGGTGGTACAGGGTTGAGATTGACGGAGATCTCTTTAAAAACGCCCCCTCTGTGCACCCTGGCACCTGCCTGGCGCATAGTAGGCACTCTATAGACACTTAGTGGGGTGGCCAAGTGCTTTTTTTTGTCCCTCCTCTCATTCCCCTGGTCCCAAATGTGGGACCGTGCCAAGGGAACGATCTGCAGCTTCTTCGGACATGTAGGCTCAGACCTGAGAACCCAGCTCCCCTCTTCACTGACTGTGAGATCTCAGACAAGCGGTTTCAGAACCCCGTGCCTCAGTTTCCCCACCTCTAAAACGAGGATTGCAACGGTGCTCCCCTCGTCAGGTTGCCGTGAAGATTCAATGCTGAAGTCCCAGGTTAGCTCAGAGCCTGGTGTCGGGTGTGTGCAGGGAGCCCTTTACGGTGTTGCCCTACCTGTGCCAGCGGGTCCCCCTGGTGTCACTGGGGGAGGGGGCATTCCAGGAATTTCCCTGGTGTCACTGGGGGAGGGGGCATTCCAGGAATTTCCCCCAGGCTTCTCCCATTCGTACTCTCAGTGACCCTGCGAGGGGAGTACGTGCGGCCCACCGCCATGCAGGAGCAGGGACGAGCTCAGAGCGGGGAGGACCCCCACTCCCATCCTGACCGCCCTAGTTCCACAATCTGGCTTCAGGCTCTTTCCCCTCAGTTGGCTGAATGGGCTTCTCCTCACGGGGGCTCTATGTCTCAGCGGCTCAGAGAGCTCGGCCTGGCCTCCGTACCTCCTGGCCATTTCTTCCTCTCCCCATGCCTCAGTGTTTCCATCTGTACAATGGCCTCCCTCTGAACCCAGCTGCCCCTCCCACCTCCTGCAGTGGATGGGCAATGCCAAGTGGTCCACCCTCCACGCTGTTGCCAAGCTTGGCTCCCTCAGCCCGGTGCCCTCAGGGCTGGTGGGAGGGCAGTGCCCTATGCCCCTCTACCTCCAATCCTTGTGCTGCGGTGGCCTCCACACCTCCTACGGCAGCCTCGCCTCCTCCTCCTCCTCCTCCTCCTCCTCTTCCTCTGGGACTCTGTGTGCACCCTGAGCAGTGCAAGGTCTCTGCCAGCCTTGGAGGAAGGAGGCTCTGGGTGTCAGAGGCAGCAGGTCCGGGAGGGGCGGGGAACTGGAACAGGAAGCCGCCTTGCACAAAGCTGTGGGTAGCCAGGCGGGTGCCAGCCGGCCCTTCCTGGTCCAGGCAGTCCTGCCTGTCATCTGCTATTCTAGTTGTGTCCACCCTGACGAGTCACCCAGGTCCTCTGAGCTTCTGTAAGAGGGAGGGTCACATTGGGCTCACAGGGCTAGTGCAGGTAACAGGTGTCACCTTCCTGGCCTAGGGCCTGGCACCAGCATTTGGCAGCTTTCCAGGGCCGGGCATGGAGGGAAGGACTGAGCCACCTGAGAAATGCCCCGTGGGAGCCCCATGGAAGCTGGGAAGAGTCTGTGAAGGGAGATGTGTGTCACAGACTTTGGCTGGGTACAGAAGGGATGCAAGACGTCCCAGGAGGGACTGGGACATTTGGAAGGGAGCGTGTGAAGGGTCCCAGGCCCTGTCCCACCTGAGTTGGGCTTCTATGCTCAGCCCTTATCTCCCCATCCTTGAGGTCCGTGGTCCCCACTCCCCTGGGATTTCCTGCTAAGGAGAGCTCCTCTGGACCCCATATGCAGGAACAAGGGGTGGGATGATCCGGGAAACCGAGAAAACACATGATCCTGGTTGGGGGTCGGGGAGGGCACCCAGTGACATTCTTAAGGACAGTGTCCCATGAACCAAAAGCTATGGGGGGGTGGAAAGTTTCGTCCTCTTGGTTACTTCTGGAGTCATTGATTGTAGCCTCTGAGCTGATTCCCTGGGAGCAAATGCATCATAGGAAGATCCCATAGGCTGGTTTAAAGAAGAAACTTCTGGGGATACCTTACCCTTCCTTGGGCCCCACCTAGGGGTGGGAGTGGGATGGAGAGAAGCCTGAGAGCTGAGCTGTGGGGTCTGCCATGGTGAAATACTATACCATGTATAGGGGGGAGGTTGTGAGAGGGGCCCTGGGCTGAGTGGATCAGGCTGATCAGAAGAGTGGAGATGCACTTTAGGGGCCTTGCAGCCACTGGCACAGCTCCCTGGAGAGCGTGGGAACCAGCCTGTCTACACTGCCCCATGCCCCTGCACAAAGGCACCAGCCTCTCAGACATGCTCCCACTCTCGGGTCCCCCCGTATTCACTATGGGGTCGCTCCCCCCTCCAGACACGGGCTTCCTTCTTTGGTGTGGGGCTGTGGTTAAGGCATGAGCTCAGGAGCTGAACATCTGGTTCAAGCCTGAACTGCACTCCCAACCTTTGTGAGAGCCTCACCACCTACCCTCCTGGTGCCTCAGTTCCCTCATCCGTAATATGCAAGATAAGATCTGTCACTTGTACCAGGACTGTGAAGAGTCCCTGAGATGATTTCATGTCAGACTCAGGGCAGCCTCGGCCCACGTGGGCCCTAAATCCATGCCAACCACCATGGGATCTTCGTGGATGTGTTCTGGGCCTGGAAGCCTGTTCAGATGGGTCCCTGGGGTCCGAGCAGGAGAAACATGTGGGGAACGACGTTCTTTGCCCTGGCACACCTCTTCACATCCGCACTTCCACTGATCCCAGAAGGCCCCGATCCCCTCTCCTGGGTGCTATGCTCATCCCGTCTCCTGGAGGCATGGAGTCAGGAGCAGAGGGCCAAGTCGGGTGTGGGGTGGTTGGAGCCCGGTGGACTTGGTTGCTGATCTCAGAACCTTGGTTTCCTCATCTGTGAAATGGGGATAGGAGTCTTTTTCTCATATAGTTGCTGTGAGGCACAGAGGAGGGGATGCTTGTGGGGTCTTCTACCTCAGGCCTGCTCCAAGAGTGAAACTTGTCTTGTCAGAGCCTGTTCACGTTAGGAGGGTTAGTTGGATGCTCCCACCTTTCCCTCCCAGGACGCGAATTAAGTTTGCACCATGAGTTTGCCTCCCGTTGGCATCTTGCAAATCATCCAACTTACAACACCCTACCGGACCCTCTTCCCTTCTGTATTTGACCCAGTCTGAGCTCACTTCCTCTGTGTGGTTCGGGTCTTGGTTTTTCTGGAAACGTTTGGCTTACTCATGGTTTCTTGTTTTCACTTTTCATCTCAACTCAGAGGAAAAGAAGGCAGATCTATGCCTTTTAAGTGAAAGTAGAGTTAATAGAAGGAGGAAAGAAAAAATCTATAACTTTATCTTCTACATGTTAAAATTAATAAATCCAAGATTTATATCATAACTAACCTTTTCTACACTTGGTTTTAACTTTACTCTCTTGAATGTATGGGCCATTATGGTCATTATGGCCTTTCAGTATTTAGGAGACTCATTTTGTCCTATTTAACTATGGTAGTATTTCCTTTAGGATGGTCCAATCACCACATTTTGGCCAATGGGAGCCTCTAGAAGGTATCTCCTTTCTCCTTTTAGTGACCCTTTCCAAACTTCAGAAAGCATGCACTTGTATTCAAGTGATGACCCCATGTCCCAGACCCTTCCTCATCTTCTCTTGCCCCTGGACATCATGCCAGCAACCCTCTCTGGGAGAGGAACAGCACTCACCCCTATATGGGGCCAAGGGGGACCCCAAAGGACTTTGGGACTTGTTTTCCAGAGATATGAGCTCTGCGTGGGTGGCTTAGATAAGGAGGGCATTAGGGGTCTTTGAACTTGCCCAACTCCGACCTTGGGCTGAAATGGTTCGATTCACCTGGTCTTCTTTCCTGTTGACTTTAAGCATTTCTGTTTGCTCAGTTTTAACAAGCCTTTTGTGGCTCTCATTTGGTGATACAAATCCCCAAACTGACTCCAGCGTGTGGCCTGTCACCACGTGCATCATGGCTGGGAGTTCTCAAATGCTTACTGTCTGCTGGGCTCTGTTTTAATCCTGTAGCATTAATTTCCCCTTAGTACAGATATGGAAACTGAGACTCAGAGAGTTACCCTGATGCTGACAATATGGAAATCTGCCTCCTTCTCCCTCCCTCATCCCTCCTTTAATTCCTCTATCTGTAATCATCTTATGGGGTCATTTTCCTTAATTCTCCCCATCTATTAATGTCTATATTATTGGGTCATTCACTCCCTAAATGTCCTGTACTGGTCACCCACTGGCTCAGAGTTTGCAAAGGTGAAAGGTGTGCTTCCCCCTGCCCGGAAACTTGCATCCTAGTAGGGCTGAGTCTGGGGGCCACAGATCCCCTTTCGTATGTCCCTGTGAGGGAGGATAAGACAGAGGGATGGGGAGGAGGGGTTGGTTTAGGAGATAAGCAGGAGGTGGGAGCCACACATGAGGGCTGACATGGGGGGATAGTGCCAGGAGGCACCGGAGCTGACCCCAGGGCCTCTGGCAGCTGTGTTGGAATCCACATCTCCAAGCTTTCTCTTCAGTGCCTCCTTCTGGCACTGCTCCACCACCCTAGACATAGTCTCCTCAACCCCTGGTGACAGGAAGGAACAAAGACTCCAAGGGCAGGCCCCCAGCCAGCTGGTGGGACCCTGGGGCATGGGCTTCATGGGGCTTTGTGGCAGCTCTCCTACCTGCCTCTCTCTCTACCCCATTTCAGCCCTGGGGCTCAGTCCCCCCATCACCTGCCCCAGCAGCCCTTCCCCTTGCCGGGTACTAGTCAGGCAGCTGATAACCAGCTTCCGCAGGCACCTGGCTTCTCCTGAAGTCCTCTCCAGTGGGGGCTGTTTATTCTCCAGCATCCCTAATCCTGGCTGCCATGAGAAAGTCCAATTCTCCTGACTCACAGCTGTCTCCAAACCTCTCTCCCTCTGGCAATCAGGTAGCCAGGGCGGGCCCACCGTCCTCCAGCCTCATGCTTAACATCGCAGGCCCATGGATCACATCCTACACCACAGGAGAAGGGCAACAGGGGCTTCCTCATCACTCAACATCCCTGTGGATGGCCCTCTGAGCCCCTAGCCTCTTGCTTCCTCTCCATATTACTTCTGGTGACCTTCTCTTTCACTTCTCTCCACCCTCATATGATCCATGATCATCCCTTGGACCTTGCTGTCAGGTCTGAGGCTTCTGTGTCAACTCCTCATCTCCAGCTCCCCTCTTAGCTACACCCTCCTCGCCCATCCTCAGCCTTCATGGGCCTGCCGGTGTAGATACGCGGAGATGCTGAGGTGTGACCAGCATAAACCTCATGAGACATCTCATCAGCCACTCTCCTGTCAATACCTCTGCAGTAGATAGAATAACATCTGCAGAGATGCTCACGTCCTAATCCCCAGGACCTATGAGTGTATCACCGCACCTGGTGATAGGGATGTTGCAGATGTGATTATAAGATGTAATGATGCAATAATCTTGAGAAAGGGAAATTATCCTGGATTTTCCAGGTGGGCCTAGTGTAATGATGAGGGTCCTGATAACAGAGGTGCTAGAGGGTCAGGATCAGAGAATGGGATGTGACAACAGAAGCAGAGGTCACATTGGCGTGAGGAAGGGGTTTATAAATTAAGGAAATTGAGATTCACTGTCCACAGAATACTTTATTAGAACACAACCGTGCTGTTTGTTCACCAACCACAGCCTCTTTCGTGCTGTGGAAGCAGAATCGAATAGTGTTGACACAACCTGTGGGGCCTGCAAAACCGAAGATTAGACCTACATACTCTGGTCTTTCCAGAACAAATTGGCTGATCCCTGCCCGAGACCACTGCCCACACCAGCTCCACGGGTCCCTCATGGCCGTGCCTCGGAGGCTGCCAGCTTTTGTACAGGTTGCTCTGTCCCGGGAGGGAAGCAAGGTGGACTCACTGTGTCCCTTCACATCCGGAGCCAGGACGAACTCACTGACGAGCCTTCCTGCCTCTCTACCCCTTTCAACCTGGCCGTGCTGGGGGACATCTCCTTCCTTGCTGCCTCCACAGCACACTCCGTAACATTTATGGTGACAGCTGACAATCGTTAAGCACCTATAGCCTGCCAAGCATCATCCCAAGCATTTCAGAAGGATCATTTTGGCTCACTCTCATGATAGACCTATGAGATGGGTATCTCTGTTATCCCCATTTTACATACAAGAAAATTGAGGCTTATAGTGGTTAAGCCCTGGAGCCCTAGATCCTGAAGCTGGCGAGTGGTGGACGGGAGATTGGAACCAGGCTGTGTGACTGCCGGACAAGGGCATGGCCCCTGGGGCTCGGTTACCAGACCGCACACAGCCTGTTTTCTGACTCTGACTCTGTGCTGAGCACAAAGCAGGACCTCAAAGGCTTTGATGAACTGAGATAAAGTGAACAAAGAGGCAGAGATGCAGTGTTTCTTCTATCAGATGGTTAAGGTGTCTTGCCAGGGTGAGAGTATGAAAACCCATAGAAGGTTTCTTAACTCTAGGGAGCAAGCTGAGGGATGCTGGATGGGGGGAGGGTAGGGGGGTGGGGTAATTGGGTGATGGGCATGAAGGAGGGCATGTGATGCAATGAGCCCTGAGTGTTGCATGCAACTGATGAATCACTGATTTCTGCCTCTGAAACTAGTATTACAGTATATGTTCCTTAAATCGAATTTAAATTAGGGGAAAAGAGAAAAAATGAGTGGGAAATATCAGAAAGGGAGACAGAACATGAGAGACTCCTAACTCTGGGAAATGAACAAAGGGGTAGTAGAAAGGGAGGTGGGCGGGGGGTGGGGGTGACTGGGTGATGGGCACTGAGCGGGGCACTTGATGGGATGAGCACTGGGTGTTATGCTATGTGTTGGCAAATTGAACACCAATAAAAAATAAATTAAAAAAAGAATTTAAATTAAAAACCAAAAAGAATGCTATAAATGTGCATGGGGTATGCAGCTTCCTAGATTGAAAACCAGTGGTCTGTCTATCTGAGCTGGAAGCCATCCTGTGGGGAGGCCTCTCCCCAGTCCCCACCACAGGGAGGCAGAGGGGACAGGAGCAGTGGGCTCACAGTCAGGACCTAGAGGCCAAGCCTGCCCCCCTCACAAAGCTGTTGCCTCTGTGCCCCCCATGAGAAAAGGGGAAGGGCTCACGGAAGACAACAGAGCGAGGGCTGAGCTGGGATGGTGAAAGAGCACCGAAGGAGGGTGGTTGCGTAATGTCATGTCCACTTCCCTTCTCCTTTGGCTGCCTCAGCCTGGCAGGTGCAGGGGCTGCTTCCTGGTCCCGCTGCCCAGGAGGTGACCCTGCCACTTCCCATCCCCAACTGCTCACAGCCTAATCCTGGCAAAAGCAGCTCATTCCCAGGTGCCAGGTACTATGTACACAAACCGTCTTCTTTCCAGTATTTTATTATATCCACTGTGCAGGTGAGGCTCGGAGAGAATAAATAGGATGACTCCACGAAAGCTCTCCTGAGCCCTCCCTTCCCTACCTCCTTTCTCCACCTGCTAATCACCTGACACGTGTCGTCACTGCCACCCTGTTTCACTTCTTATGTATTCACTTTTACCAAGGTGTCATTTACATGCAGTAAACCATAAATCCTAAAGGCACAGCTCTATACATGTTTACATCTGTGTGCGTCTGCGTAACTGCCAGTCTGATCCCGATACAGAGAACAGATCAATCAACCCGGGAAGCTCCCCGCCTCTGTCTTCCGATCTCCCACTGAAGGTAACTTCTTGGACTACTGTCCCCATAGGTCAGTTTCGCCTCTTCTGGAAGGACGTGGAGAGAATGGGAGGATACACTGTGTACTTTTTTTCGGGTCCGGATCCTTTTGTTCCACATCATGTTTTGGAAATTCATCACGTCCCCGGCTGAGTACAATTGCACTGTATGGGTGTATCACAATTAGTTTCTGTTGACAAATGTCTGGGTGTCTCCAGCTTTGAGACTATGATGAATAAAACTTCTATAAGCACTCAAGCACAAGGCCTTGTGTGAACATGTTTTCTTTCTTTTTTTTTTAATAATAAATTTATTTTTTATTGTTGTTCAATTTGCCAACATACAGAATAACACCCAGGGCTCATCCCGTCAAGTGCCCCCCTCAGTGCCCACCACCCAGTCACCCCCACCCCCTGCCCTTCTCCCCTTCCACCACCCCTAGTTTGTTTCCCAGAGTTAGGAGTCTCTCATGTTCTGTCTCCCTTTCTGATATATTTTTTTTTCCCTTTCTGATATTTCCCACACATTTCTTCTCTCTTCCCCTCTATTCCCTTTCACTATTATTTATATTTCTTTGGGTGGACTAGCTAGTTAGAGGGTGGTATAAGCTCAAGTTTTAAGGAATGGCTTCCTCTCCCTCTCCACCTTCCACCCTCGGCCCCCCAAATCCAGGAGGGCTTCTGGGGCTGCAGTGGGGGCAAGTAACTCAGATCCTGGATCTGCCTTCTGTGCTGAAAACCTGGGGAAAACCTGGGGCCCGTCGCTTCACTTATGTGCAGGATGGAATTGATAATCTTAACCTCTCAGGGGTCCAGCGAGGATCTCCGGAGACACCGATCACAGGAGCCCAGGATCAATAAAATATCACTTTGCTCACGGTCGTGTGAGACGTGTTTTGACAGCAGGTGAATAAAAATGAAATAATTCAATGAAATGACTGGGAACAAAAAACAAACTTGCTCCAGAGATTCAGTAGAAATCAATGATTTCCATTGCACTTAAACGGGTTCTCAGGGCCTCGTATTCAACTTTCCACTTTGCAGAGCGTTGAGCAATTAAGATAAACAAAGCTTGGTCAACACTGCCTTCTGTGAAGAAGGTCTGTGCAGAGCAAACAATGGGGGCGTGTGTTTTCTGGGGCCCTCTTTGCCCCTCTTCCCTCTACTTCTGGCTTCTACGGGGCTAAAAGGGAGGCAGATGGGTTAGGCTCTGCTGAGTGACTTCACTCAGGTGCTGGAAGGTTTGGGGATGGAATTAAGGGGGATGTGCCCTCATCCTGTGGCTGGAGCTTCAGGCCCACAAGGGAGGGCTCACTGGAGGGTTGAAGGCAAGTGTCTTTACACACACACACACACACACACACACACACACACACACACACTACCACCACCCCAAGAGACTCCGGGGATCCCCTTTCTTGTATGCAGACCCCTGGAAAAGATGATGTCCTGACATGGTCTGGGATAGTGTGGACTTTGGAAATTTCCATGGAATTTGGGGATAGTTAGAGCCAGCCTCGGTTCACTGTGGACAAGTTACTTAACCCCTCATGGATTTCCTGACCTTATGTGTCAGGGAATAAGTGGAGATTATGGTTCCAAGGTCTTAGGGGGTGGTTAGGATAAAATGAGTGAATTGATGTATAAAGGACCAACCTTTATATACTTAATGAACGCTGATTCCTGGGGTACCTGGGTGGCTCAGTGGTTGAGTGTGTGCCTTCAGCTCAGGTTGTGATCCCAGAGTCCTGGGATTGAGTCCCGCATCAGGGTCCCCATAGGGAGCCTGCTTCTCCCTCTGCCTGTGTCTCTGCCTCTCTCTGTGTGTCTCTCATGAATAAATAAATCTTTTTAAAAAATGCTGATTCCTGTTCTCTTCTTTCCCTCTTCTGTCTCGGTCTTTTGGTTTGTTTTGATCACAAAGAAGTAAGAGAAAAATGACATTCAGAGTATACTGTATACAGTAAGAGATTACACATGTAGAAACCAGGCATAGAAGCTTCTAGAAGGAGACAAACCAGTGATTATTCTGGAACACACACCTCCCAGCTGGAGTGACTTTTACTTCCTTCTATATATTCTTATGTGTTTATGTTTTCACGGAAAGAATGGGTTGCGTTTATGGAAAAGAACATCTTTAATTCCTTCTAACTTAACGACACCACAGAAAGATGTTATGTTTATATATGTGACAGTTTCTGGGAGGGGTTTTTTTTAAAGGTAACTTCCCCAGAATTTCTCTTTCCCTCTTTGTCTTTCCTCCAGATGCCCTCACCCCTGGACGTCAGCTGATGGAGTGGAAAAGCTTCCACGGTGAAGTCAGACAGAGTGCAAGGCTCAGATCTTAGTTGTTTACTAGCTGTGGGGCCTTGTGAAAATGACTTAATCTCTCTGTGAGCCCAGCCATAAAATAGAGATCGTATCTACCTTATGGTGTTTGGGGGAAGGCTGAATGAGATGACTGTATATGGTCCAAGCATATAGAAGCTTCTTAAGGAATGGAATGGCGGTTTTCCTCCTGGGCAATGTGTTAGATCACTGTCTTCATGGAGATGGCCTCTGGCAACCCCACAGCAGGCCTGGGCAGTAGTCACTGCTGGCTATCCTCATGTCTGCAGACGCGCAACCGAAACTCAGAATTTATTATTATTTTTTAAAGATTTTATTTATTTATCATGAAAGACACACACACACACACACACACACACACACACACATACAGAGGCAGAAACACAGGCAGGGGGTATGGGAAACTCGATCCCAGGACCTTGGGATCACAACCTGAGCCAAAGGCAGATGCTCAACCACTAAGCCACCCAGGCAGCCCTGAAACTCAGAGAATTTAAATAACTTGCCCAGTATGACCCTGGGAAACCAGCAGTGTTCCTTCTTCCCTGTATAATACAACAGTAACATTATATATATATATTATGCCTGTGTCATATTTTGACTTTGACTATGATGCTTGGACAGGCCTTAAGGTCTGTATTTGTCACACATTTGTCCTCATTTGGTTTGTACCATGTGTGTACCCTCTAACTGTAGATTGGAGACCTCCCTGGGGATAGGAATCTGGATTTCAAGATTTTCCTGTTAGCCTCATTAACAAGGAAAAACTCTGGAAAATCCAACTGTTTTGACATCTAAAGAACATTTTCCAGATGCAAAACCGTCACCCAGCAAGGTGCTTGTTCAGATCTTTTGTCATACTAATTAATTGTGTGTTGGTCATTGGGTCAAGGAGGGCAGGTTGGAGCAGTTCTGATCCAGGGGCAGCCATAATTCACAACTACCTGTGTTACAAAGGCTTTAATCATCCTAATAGGCTGATGCATCTCTATTAGGAAACTTCAAAAAACAGTACCTCCAAATATGTTATTTATAAATGATATACATGTGCAACTGTCCTGATGCATTATTTGCCTTAATAAAACAAATAAAAATAAACATTTTTAAAAGGAGACAAAAAATGAATTTCACAATATTTTCTCCTGTACTCTAATAGACCCAATGGATTCCTCTGGGCACCCCTGGATTAGGTAGGGAAGCCATGTAAGTTTGCAGAAGTCTATGGCATCAAAGAATATGGGTGGACATTGCTGGAAATCCATATGGATGTTAACACAAACGATATAAAATGTGAGTTCAATAAGCTCTATTTCCTCAAAAATGTATGGACAGAGCTTAAAGCCAGAGTGTAAGATTGGTCAAATCAATGCTTTGATTTGAGAGTAAATTATGTCCAGGAGTGTGAGTTGGTCAGGATCCACCTCAGCCTGGCCACAGCTTCCTGGCTATTGGTGGAAGAATATTCTAGCCATTTCTCAGAGTTTAGTCATGGAGCCCAACCTACCAGGACAGCTCTGGTACTTGTCTTTGCTGGCCCTTTTGCCTGGAATATTCTCCTCTTCCAGGCTATTCTCATGGATGATCCTGATTGCATTCAGCTCATGCCTCAAATAGGCCTTACAGAGAATGCTTTTTTGGTCACCTCATCTGAAATATCTGTCCTTCCACACCATGACACAATGTCCTTGACCTGCTTTGCTTTTCCTCATGACACTTGTCACTACCCAACACTATGTGGTATGTCTATATTTACATTATATGTTACTATCTATTTGTTAATTTGTTTATGTCTGTCTCTCCCACTAGACTACGTTGGCACGAACATTGTTTTTTCATCACACCCCCAGGTCCTGAAACAAAAACTGGTATACAGTAGGAGCTCAACAAATATTTATTGCATGACTGTATGAGTGGGATGAAATCAGGCATAATTTGTTTTCAGTTTCATCCTCTCCCCTTAAAACTGAGTTTGATAATTTTGGCAAAATCTAAGATCTGAACCCCAAAGACAGTTGCAAACACTCAGGGCATCTTTCTTGCCAGAGTGTAGCCTCCATGAGAGCAAGAACCATGTCTGGTTGTTCTATGCCAAGTCCCCAGCCAAGATCAGCTGCTGTTGCAACAACTTGTAAATCCCAGGGGCTTACCACAACAGCATTAGGGGGTCCTTCTCCATCTTGTAGCAATGGCTTCTGGAACATATGGCTTCCAAGGATCAAGGAAAGAGAGAATTGGAGAGGACACACTGGTTCTTTTTTTTTTCTTCCATTTTTTTTTATAAATTTATTTTTTATTGGTGTTCAATTTGCCAACATATAGAATAACACCCAGTGCTCACCCCATCAAGTGCCCCCCTCAGTGCCCATCACCCAGTCGCCCCCATCCCCGCCCACCTCCCCTTCCACCACCCCTAGTTTGTTTCCCAGAGTTAGGAGTCTTTCATGTTCTGTCTCCCTTTCTGATATTTCCCACTGGTTCTTAGTGGCACTGACCTGGAAGTCACACACTATTCTGCTTACTGTCCATTGGCCCCCATCCTGAACATGACCTTTACCTAATTGCAAGGGAAGCTGGGAGATGAAAGGGAGCATGGAGGTTCCTGTAAGTGTTCATCTTCACAGCCACATCCAACCTCTAGTACAATGCCTGGCATACATGTCTATATATAACAGCCATTGAATAAATATTTGATGAACATATTTAAAATCTCTAAATTTCATGCATAAATTCTTCTAAAATCTCTAAATTTCATGCATAAATTCTTCTGAATTAGGACTTATTTTCTAACAAATAGTTTCATAAATTCTTTTTTTAAATTGTAGTTTATTCTTTTTATATTTGAGTATAGTCGATGCATAATTTTACATTAATTTCAGGTATATGACTTAGTGATTTGACAAGTCTGTACATTAGGGTATGTTCACAGCAAATGTGGTGACCATATTACTGTTACAACAATATGGTATATTGTTGAATATATACCTCATGCTATGCTTTTAATTCCCTGTGACTTGTTGGTCCCATAACTGGAAGCCTGTATCTTTCTCTCCTCTTCACCCATTTGCCTATCCCCTACCTCCTTCCCTCTGGCAACCATCAGTTTGTTCTCTGTGTGTATAGGTCCAATTCTGCTTTTTGTTTGTTTATTCATTTTTTTAGAGTGGGATCCACTTATGAGTGGGATTATATGGTACGTGTCTTTATCAGTCTGACATATCCCACTTAGCACAATATCCTCTAGGCACACCCATGTTGTCATAAATGGCAAGATCTCATTCTTTTTATGGCTGCATAATATTCCAGTGTGTATATATACAACATTTCCCTTATCCATTCATCTACTGATAGACACTTAGGTTGCTTCCATATCTTGATTAACTATAAATAACACTGCAATAAACACAGGGATTTGGTAATTCTTGAGGATTTTCAATTCTCCTGAGCTCAGGGCAGTTTGGAAATAGGTCTCCGGGTATGATTTTCTAAGTCATGATTCCAGACTAACTGTGAGTCCCTGCATACCTGAACTTTGTTCCTATGTTCAAAAAAACGCTCTTGGTATTTTTGCCCTGCAACTTCAAGTGTAGCATGTTAAAAACCATCAAATCCAGAAGGAACTACCTGTCTGTGAGTCCTAGGACCCCCAGAGCCCTGAGATTACCAGGTCTCTGATTTGAAGAAGTTGCTGAATGAATGCCTTCAATCCACAACCCAAAATTTCTACTTTTTGCCCCAATTTCTTCCCTTTTTTTTTTGCTTAAAATTGGGGCTTGTAAGGGGCTCTTGTAGGAAACCAGTTTATATTCTTGACCGCTTGCCTCCCACACTATGCAGGAAGTCTGATAGTAGACCTCTCAGCATATCTTTTCTGACAGATTTTTCCCTTGGAGCCCAGGAGTACCATCTTGATCCTGTGACTTGCATGAACTTTTTGAAAATTATTTTACCACTTTCAAGTGTCCTGATGGGTTTTGTTTTATCAGTTGTGCACACATGATCATTTGAAATATCCACTTGCCCTTAGTTTTATGGATTATCTCATGCTTTAATGGTCTGTGAGACATTAGAGAAGGTTTCATACACTTAGTGTGTGAGTGCACACATGCATGCACATGAGTTTAGCACCTGGCATTCTGAGTGCCTTGGGAATCACAGCACTCTGCCTTGTAACTGGGGAAAATGGACCTGCTTCCCAGTAGGGATGGCAGAGAAGTGTGTAATGGAAGAAGAAGAACAGTGACATAGTGTTCTCCTAAATTCCCTACATCTGATTTCATGTTGAGAAGCTTAGCAACCACATCATGTTAAGTAAAACAAGCAAGATAGGAAAAGACAAATAAGGGATGACTGGGTGGCTCAGTGGTTGAATGTCTGCCTTTGGCTCAGGGCATGATCCCAGGATCTAGGATCAAGTCCCACACTGGGCTCCTTGCAAGATATCTGCTTCTCCCTCTGCCTGTGTCTCTGCCTCTCTCTGTGTGTGTCTCTCATGAATAAAGAAATAAAATCTTTTTTAAAATACAAGTACTGCACGAACTCACTTATCTATGTAATCATAAAAGGTCAAACTCATAGATCCAGGGGATATAACTGTAGCTACGAGGGTCTGGGGGTGCAGGAAATGGGGAGAGGTCAGTCAAAGAGTACCAACTTCCAGTCACAAGATTGCTAAATCCTGGGCTGTGGTGTATAACATAGTAACTATAGTTAAGATGCTGTATTGTATACTTGAAATTTGCTGAGAGAATAGACTGTAAATGTTCTCACCAACCCCTGACACCCCACAAAAAGGTAACTACAACTAAGTGAAGTGATGGATGCAGTAATCATTTCACATTTCAAATTGTGGTGTATTTCAAGCCATCACATTGTACAGCTTAATTATATAATTCTTATTTGCAATTATACCTCAATAAAGCTGGAAAATTAAATTTTAAGAAAGACGGGGCCATTTCAATGAGTCTTGCCTCTTGCAGAGACTATAAACTGACCCTAACAAAGAAACTATTAGTTATTCACAATCAGAGGACCAGCACCTTTTCATTGGAGTGTTCTAGAGTCCCAGTGTCAGTCCACAGATGACTGAGTAGAAATTTCCAGAAGAGGGAGGACTAAATTGAGTGTGGAGACTATACTATTGTGGCCAATGTCTGGTCTTCTTTTCTTCTAGGGGGCAACACCTTTCAGCCAACTTGTAGTTTGGTGGGTTCACATTCTGGCTGAAGAAATGCTGGTAGAAGAAATGCTGAATATCACATCTGGACTGAAGGGATACAAAGCCTCTGAGTGATTCTGTCTTTTCCTCACAATGGTCCACGTGGGGGCCTTGTGCTGAGATGTGAAGCCATGACAGAGGGTGGCCTGGATCACTGGACCACTTCATGAAGGACAGATGCCCTGGAGAGTGACTTAATCCTGGATCCAAGTGGCATGAAAGAGAACTTTTTTTTTTTTTTTTTAGTTTGTACATTTTATTTTATTATTTTTTATTTATTTTTTATACATTTATATTTTATTGGTGTTCAATTTGCCAACATATAGAATAACACCCAGTGCTCATCCCATCAAGTGCCCCCCTCAGTGCCCGTCACCCAGTCACCTCCACCCCTCGCCCACCTCCCCTTCCACCACCCCTAGTTCGTTTCCAGAATTAAGAGTCTCTCATGTTCTGTCTCCCTTCCCGATATTTCCCACTCATTTTTTCTCCTTTCCTCTTTATTCCCCATGAAAGAGAACTTTTGCCAGTAAGTCATCAACATTGTAGAGGCTATTTGTTACTGAAGCATAACTTAATCTACCTTGACTAATACAGTAAGACATAGACACTTTGTTGATGCTGTTTCATGCTACAGCCCAGTTCTTCTTTTGACCATAGAATTCCTGTTATAAAAAGTATCATGTTAAAATAATAAATCTCCTTTTTACCGGGAGGTGAGTGGGGTTATTACTTTGGTTCTCAGCAAACTCAAAATGAGCATAATGATTCCCCCTGTTTGATGTAAGATGAGACCCTAGGTCTCATTGGTCTGCTCATGGATGTAGACATTCAGCTTTTACATTTTTAGATAAAACTCAACATTATGGCATCTGAAGGTGAGATGTTTCAACTCTCCTGCATGCAGGCTTATTAATTTATTTTTCCTAAAAATTCTCAGGCATATCAGACTTGGGGTTAGGTGCCCTCTGTGAAAGTCATGTAGGACCTATTTTAACAACTCTCCAGCTGAGGCTGGTGGCCATGCATCTGGGCCAGGAGCAAATGTTTAAGAAGAATGAACCTGGACAATCTGGCTGGACAAAGTTAAGTGAGGACTGGATTCAATGGCCAGCTGTTGATTCTTGATTCGTACTGCAGTCTGTTGATCTACACTTCCATCCAAGACAACTGTTTTTCCTCTCTGCCTTCCCCATTCCTGGGAACAATGCCAGTGATATTCATCAACTTACCCCCTACACAGTTCTTATGTGCGCGTCATGGTATGTTAACCATGGGCCAACTAGATTAAGTGACCCTATAAGAGGGATAATTGCCATTTCTCCATCAATTTTCTCAATTATTTTACAAGTATCAAGTCAGGGGCTGCCACCCAATATCTACAACTGGACATCCGCTTATGAGTTGGTCCTGAATTCAGAAGTGATGGCCTCTGGCCAAATCTGCCTCCAGGTACTAGCTACCCAGCTGGAGTCTGAGCTCTGGGGGTGGGAGGAGCACAACTTAGTTCTTAGATGTGCAGAGAAAACACATCGTGCCTGGAACGGAGTTGTCCGGATCAAAAAATAACCAAGGCAGGTTTCTCAACACCAATTAGCAAAATCTATGTCTTAGACATAAGTGAGGCCTGAGGAGTATTACAATGCTTGGATTCCAGCAACTGGGGACCTTAATCAATGACTTTGGATAGCAATTGCCATGGAAATAAATGTAAACAACAGTTTCCTCCAAGCCTTGCCTTGAGAAATGCCTGAAACTCCACATATACCAACTCGGTACTGACCTTCTGTGTCACACCATGCTCTAGGTATTTAGGATATTGATCCTGGTAGCCCTTAATGGCCCCAGTGAGAATCCATGCCTTTCTTCTCTACTTTAATCCCTATCACTGCCTTGTTGGCATTCTCTCGTGCCTGGGTATAATGTTAACTCCTCCATGTTTCCTCATCTAGAAGTGATCACACCAGTCCCTGAACGCCCAGAGCATCTCATTTCATGATGTTTATGTACAATCTGAGATCAGGGACAAGATTTGGTACCAATCCCCTGGCAGACGACCCACAGCAACCCCATCTCTTCCAGGTGTCTTGGGTCTTTGGTATGTTTGCACTCAAGTCCCTGGATGCCCACCCCTCTTCCCAAGATTGGTTCCTTATTTATCTGAACAGGCTCACTTTCCATATGAGGGGTCTCCAGCTACTGAGGGAACAATGGAGATTCAAAAAAACAAAAACAAAAACAAAAACAAATGGAGAGGCCAGAGATTCAAATTGCTCAGACTTTTCAGCCATGTCGTCTGTGTTCCAGTGTGTGGCTCTGCACAGAGATGCCAACTGCCCCTCCCATCATCCCACAGAGAGAAAAAGGATCTTCTTGGTCTCATATCACAAAATACATTATCAGTACATATGGGGAAAGGGCAAAATCTGAAACCTGCTTATTCCCATCTTTGGGCATCTCAGGGCTCCTGATGCTGGGTTTGGTGGGAATATGCTGTGCTTGTTAGCAGAGGGGAATGATCAAGTAGAGAGACAATCATTGGTGGCACAGAAGTGAGAGGAGAATCACTGGGACATTGTCTTTGACATTGTCATCTCTTTGGTAAAAGAGATGGGTCTCATACATAGGAGAGTTGTTGGCCTTTGTTGGAGGCATGAATGCTTCATCCCTAGTACAAAGGGAAGGAAGAGTTTAAGGATGTACTTGCAGGAAAGTAGAAACACGTTGAGCTGAAATCTTGTAAAAGTTCTCTTTTGGTTGTTTCAACTTTCTCTGTGCAGCAAGAAGCAAAGCCATCAGCTGAGAATAAGAATGGGGAGACAGTTTTGGAAGTCTAAGGAGAGAGGAGAAGGTATGAAATTGTCATGGGAAATGGGAAAGAATGGGTTAGGGACGTATGGTGTGATGTCTGAGCAGCATTAAGGGCCCCTTGATGACAGATGATGGTGATCATAAGGTTAAAGTATGGTCACTATGACCATGTGTTCTCTCCATTGCCTTCAGCTATATGGCTATATAGGCAAGAATAGATGAACTATGGGATTCTTAAAAATATTTTATTTATTTATTCAAGAGAGATACAGAGAGAGAAGCAGAGATACAGAGGGAGAAGCAGGCTCCATGCAAGGAACCTGAGTGGGACTCGATCCCCGGACCCCGGGTGACACCCTGGGCCAAAGGCAGGCACTAAACTGCTGAGCCACCCAGAGATCCCCGAACTATGGGATTTAATTGGAGCTTGGTTTTGCTGGTAGAACAAACGGAGAATAGAGCATGTTAGCAGAGTGACTGTAAGGATGGATCACCTGGTCACTGGTACAAGACCCAGGGTGTGACAAAGTGACCTTAGTGGAGAAGGAAACATCATAAAGTTCTGTTTGTGCAGATACTGAAATTGCTAAGAATTCGGAAAGGAGGAATGTTGGAGAGAGGGACAATGAACTAGTGGCTAAAAATCTTCAAGAAAGATAAACAAATAAGTGAAATGTTATGAAGGAAACTAATAAAGTCCTAAGACAGACAATCACGGTGTGTATGGGAACCTACTTTAGGTGGAGTGGTCAGGGAAATCACCTATGAAGATGAAGTCTAGTGGACACTTACAGGACAAAGACTGAGGCTGAAAACACGCCAGGCAAGGGAAACAACAGCAAGTGTAAAGGCCCTGAGGCAGGATGGAGCTTATTCCAGGACCTACAGGAAATGTGTGTGACCAGAAGATAACAGCGAGTAGGAATATGGGGGGAGGTATTCGTTAGAACGAGGGGAAGCAGAGGATAGAGTACACATCATGAACCTCAAATACCAAAGTGATTTCTTTAAACTCGCCCACAAAGCTTAACCGAGCACTGGACCATCATTTTTGTGGCAGGTGGTTCAGGGTTCAGCAACTTGTCTTTTACCTTGGAGAGGATATCACAAAATGGCCCAGATCACCAAATCCCCAGAAGCTCCAGTGGGGTGGCAGGCCGGTGAATACCTCTGCTATGCTAACAGGCTTGCTATTGCCTGCTCATCAGATGGCAACGTGCATGTCATCCCTGCTGTGGACCAGTATGATCATATTTACAATAGTCCAGTTATGGTCCAAATTCTATCTGACTTCTGTACAGGCCAGGCAGGTGAGGGACTGGGCCTGGAATCAGAAAGTGAGGATCCCTGTTCAGCTCTGACATTAGTCTGTGGGTATCCACAGCCAGATGCTTTCCCATGCTGGACCTCAGGGTAGAATTGGCGGAGGCTTCAGTGGTCACCTCCAACTTTGCCTGCATGGAACAGCGTCCTCTGCTGGAGAGATGAGGGAAGCAGAAGGTAAATACTGCAGGAACCTGACTGGGCAAAGATCAAGATATCTGGATTTTAGCAAGACAAAAAACCAACCAAACAACAACAACAACAACAACAACAACAACAACAAAAACCCCAAACCCACAAAAACCAAAAAACCACTTGCACCCACGTCTGGTCACCATTTCCTGAATTCTGTCCTTTACCAGGAGGGTCTTCTTTTCCAGTGTCATTCCTTTTCTCCCCAGCTCCCTGCAAACCACCAGGATTCTCTGCCTTCTTGTGTCATGGACTGTTACCAGGAGAAGATCTGACCATGTGTCACACAGCAAGAAAGGCTGCAAAGACTGAAGACCCCACTGCCCCGGGTTCCGCATCCCTGGTGGCGAAATGTCAGGCATTAGTGACAAGATAAGAGGAAGGTTTTGAGCAGTAGGTGTCCTCCCAAAACAAATCTTCATAATTCCCACAAAAAAAAATATTGCCTGGTTCTTTTACATTCACTTCACTTAACCATTTGTGGACGGGGTGGATGGGGTGGGCAAGGACCCTAAAGAAAGGCTAATGGACAATATCACCCTCTGCCCAGAGAAAGACATATACATAAATGCCCATGAGTAATGCAGATGCCAGATGGGGTGTTTCTGTCCCTTGGGGGCTGTGGACAGCTGTAAAAATGAAGGTTTGAATTTGGTGAGATTAGCACATATCCTCAGAGTAAAAAGAAGCAGCTTTTAGGTTTGCTTATTCCTCTGGGTTCTTGGTTTCTTATCCTTTTGTCCTAGGAATTAATTTATCATTTATTTGGTACTTTTGAGATTTTTGTTCAAGACCAGGTTTTCTGGCTGTTATTAACAACAGGGTTGATTCAAATAAACAAGCTGACCACTACCTAGCAACAGGTGTGTATGGTATCAGTCATCTGTTCCCCAGTGAATTCGTTTCCCTTCAGTTACCAGCCCTGTGGAAGCAGGTGGCTTGCTCTTGTACTCCTCATCCCACCAGGGTATCCAGAGAACAGCCCTTCTACCAAAGCTCGCTCTCTGCTCGTTCTGAGGCAAAGCCTGGCCCATAACTGTGTGTGTGTGTGTGTGTGTCTATGTGTGTGTGTTCCTCCAGGCAGGCATTATTTTTTATTTTTAAAAAATATTTTATTTATTTATGCATGAAAGTCAGAGACAGAGAGAGAGAGACAGAGACAGAGACACAAGCAGAGGGAGAAGCGGGTTCCATGCAGGGAGCCCGATGTGGGACTCAATCCCAGGACCTGGGGATCACGCCCTGGGCCGAAGGCAGATGCTCAACAACTGAGCCAGCCAGGTGCCCCACCTTGCAGGCTTTAAATAATCTTTTTATCTTTGAATAGTTTTAGACTTACAGAGAAGTTACAAAAGTTGAGTTCCTATAGACCCAGTTTCTCCTACTGTTTAATTCTTGCAGGAGCATGACATATTTTTCAAACTGAGAAACCAATGTGGTCATATCATGGTTAACTCAATCCCAGGGTTTATTTGAATGTCCACAGGTTTTTTTTTTTTAAACTAGTCACCAATATTTAAAAATCAAGAGATTTTTCATTTTCACTTCTAAAATTAGAAGAACTGACAAATGGGTGTAGCCCACCTGACAATGGCTGGCTGAGCCAAATTAATAATAATGACAGCCATCACTAGAGCAAACATTTATTGAGCACTTATTATGTGCCAAGTTTTCTCCCAAGTGATTTGCACGTATTAACGCATTTCACCTCACTAGAAGTCTTTGGGTGATTCACAGTTTTACAGAAGAGGAAGCTAGCACTGAGGGGCTAAGGAGAATGCCCAAGGTCACCCAGCTGGGCTGCAGGTGAGCAGGTGTGCAGGGCAAGCAGTCCCGTGTTCCCTGCCACCACTGGCTACTGCCCCCTGGCCCTTTTAGACTACCGTCCCCCATCTGACTATTTCTCCAGTTACGTTTCTTTCTGGGATGCTGTGGACAACTGATTTCAAAATATCTGCTTTTTGGAACCATCTCAGGCAGCCCTTCCCAGTTGATAAAGTATGCTCACGTCAATGACCTCACCTGATCCCCAGCAGTGAGGTGACCCTATATTGGGCATCTCCCTCGCATCTGAGGGGCTGGGGTAGGTGGAGGAGTAGAGAGACTGGAACTATTACTATAATAGTTGGTGGGGTGCCCCAAACATCCCACTCCCTCTCGTTGGGGCTGAGGATCATTTTCCTGCTGCAGACTGGCAAGCCTCTGAGTGGAGAGAATATTTATTCAGAGGCATGCCTGGCCTCTTGCAAGAGCCTCCTGAGTCATGAGTAGTAGTTGTAGGAGTCGCCCGTCACAGGAGGAAGGCCAGGCCTGCACACATGCACAGGAAGCTCACCTTCACCCCAAATACCCTCCATTCTGCACAACAGGACTACCGCCCACCACACAGAATGCACCTGACCCTACTGCTTCTATGTTGGTGGAGCCACACCAGTTTCCTGGGCAGCACTGGCACAGCTGCAGGAGACTCACACCAGCCTCAGTACCTTGGTGAGCTTCGTCCCCCCGCTTCTGCACCCTGGGCATCACTCAGACACCCTGGGCTCAAGATGGGTCCAGGAAAAGAGAAAATTTCAGACAAACCAAGTTGGATTCCTACTGACCAACTCTTAAGCTGGGTGCAAGGCAGAGAAAGATCCCTATCGGAGGGCAAGGAAGACACCTTTGGCTGAATTTAAACTCTACTATGAATTTGGATGAATACCAGTTGTCCTGTTCTTGCCGTGTGTCTTTGTTATAAAAAGAACCATGAGCTGACCATTTCGGGTGGTGTTTGTTCATGGACTCCCTCAGAAGCAGCTAGAAGTGCCAGTAAATAATCTCATCTTCTCAAGGAGGACGCTGAGATCCCCTCTGTATGGTCTGTAGAGGGTTTGGCTGAAGGGGAGCTTGGTATTGAGACCACCACACACCCCCTCACGGCGCAGCTGCCTGCTTTTTTCTGTGTATTTTTGGAAACTGTTCTTGAACTTTAAAGCAGCTCTGCAGGCTCATAAGCTCTTCCTTTATGAGGCCATCTGTTCTGTCCATTCTGCTAAGAATGTGCTCCCTTATGAGTTCTACTCCTGTTGCTTTTTTCCTAGCTTGCATAGAAGAATAGATTTATAAGTGGGAGCAGAAGATTGAAAAGTTCTGGAGAAAAGAATAGAAACTGTGCCGGGAACTGGAAGGGGTGTGCGGGACACCTGGGCACACACAGTATGTGGAGTGAGTCCAAGAGGGTGCTGTGGCGCAATGGCCAGCCACGGGTCCGGAGGGGAAAATCAAGGGTTGGCTCAGCCCTCCATTACCTGGCAGGTGATGCAACTGGGTGGCTCCACTGGCTTGTGAGAGGGAGGGACACCACTGAGTAATGAAGGTGACCATGAACAAAGGAAGAATAAAAGAAAAGGACCGCCTGTAGCATGAGAAAGGTGGAGAGAAAGGAGGGTGGTGTCTCTCGTCTTTAAGCCAATTGTCTCCACTATGTTGATTGCCTTGGCCCTGGTGATGACTTCCCTTGAGTAGTAAGTTTTAAATAAATGTTTAAATGGTATTTATTCATGACTAGGAATGTGGGATGGCCAGAAATTGTGCCCGCCAGCCCACTCAGATTTAGTATCTAAAACTTGATGGTTCGAGGCGGTGAGGTCTGTGGCAAGAACACATCAGTGAGGGTCCACCAAGGATTGGTGATGTAAGGTTGCTATGGATTGTTCTAGCTCTAAAAGAAAGAAATAGAAATGTTGACCTGACACCTGTCTCATCCAGCAGAAGATTAACCATGGATGCTGGGCTGAGAACAATTTAGGTCTGCCAGGAGAATCCCTTCTTCCATGTTTGCTTGGCTGGACTTTGCTCAGAGCTACCTAGGTCCACGCTTTTCAGACTGTCATCAAATTCCCCAAGCTGGAGAGGGAAGTGGGCATATTTCCCTGGGGTCTGGAGTAGGATGGGGCTCCAGAAGCATGAGTTCCTTTGAAAATTTAGCAAATCTTACTTTTTGCTCTGTAATGTCAGTATTTTTTTTTTTTTAACATGAAAACAATGTTCTTAATCAATTCCTATTGGGCAAACTGAGGCTCTGATGATCTCAAAGCTTTTTAGGACTTGGCACACACAGTGGGCACACTGATTTTTCTGTCACAGTGCCATCCCCTGGTCTCCAACCCACTTTCTTTTTCCAGAGAATCCTTGGTTACCTCCACAGACAACTAATAGGATAGAAAGGAAAATAGAGGCAGTCTTCCCAAAGTGCTGGATTTGCAGAGGTTTTCCCAAAGAGATTATTGGCTGTGAAACCCTGTCCTCTATTGAAACCCTGGTAAAACTGCTATACACTCAGCACCAGGACAAACGTCCAGCCCCCAGCCTCTGCCATTCATTCAGTCCTTCCCAGCTAACCTTTCTTTTCCGTGCTCTCAAGCAGCTTGTTAAAGCTCTCTGTGCTCTCTTGAGGCTGCCCTCATCCTGTCTGCTTGATCTTGGCAGTCAGTGTCACCTGCCACTCCCCTGACAGACTTGCGTAGAGGGGACAGGATTGATCTTGTTTTCCCACTCACGTTCTTCCTAATGTCACTACATTCCTTCCCCTTTCTCCCCAGTGAAGACCTCTGTATTCTTGAAGGATATTTTCTTTAACTCTGTAATTCTGGGTTGAAAATTTTCTTTCAGTTGTTTAAAGATACCATTCCACAGTCTTCTGGCCTTCATGGTTCTGGTGAGATGTTTGTGGGAATTATGATGTATCATTTTATTTCTGGGGACTTTCAAGATTTTCTTTCAAAAAAGACAAAAGAGGGAGCCTGGGTGGCTCAGTGGTTGAGCGTCTGCCGTCAGCTCAGGGCATGATCCTGGGGTCTTGGGATCGAGTCTCTCATTGGGCTCCCCATAGGGAGCCTGCTTATGTCATTTCTGATTTGCCTTAAGGTCATTTGGTGTATTTTTATTTTTATTTTAAGGAGTGCATTTTTTTCAGTACCAAAATTTCACAATTGATTGATTGATTGTAATCTCTCCCTCTTGAAATTTCTATTTCCATTCATGGTGGGCAAATTTTCATTTTCCTCATTGAGCGTTATTGTTCTAGTTGCTTTAAAGTCATTGGCTCTATGCATTGTGAGTGACTTTGGGTTGCATCCTGGACATTGTGAATGCTGTGGTGTGGAGACTTTGGATTTTTTTATATTTCACTGAGGATTGTCGATGAGCTTGTTTTGACAAGCAATCAACTTGGTTAGACTTATAACAACATAGATGAACCTCACACATATAATATTGAGTAAAAGTAGCTTGACACAAAAGATTAAAAACTGTGTTACCCCATTTGTGTAAAGCTCAAAATTAGCCTAGATTATCTATGCTCAAAAGTTAGGATGCTGGTTACCTTTGAGGGTGCTTTAGTGGTTTAAATGAAACAACATGGGCTGAGACAAGACTTCTGGTTATATTCTGTTTATATATATATATTTTTTGAGACAGAGAGAAAAAGAGAGAGTGCACACAGGGATGCACACAGGGAGAGAGAGAATCTCAAGCACACTCCACACCCAGTGTGTAGCCTGATGTGGGGCTTTATCTCACAACCTTGGGATCATAACCCAAGCCAAAATCAAGAGTTGGATGCTTAATCAACTAAGCCACCCAGATGCCCCTATATACTGTTTCTTTTTAAGCAGCTTTATTGAGGTATAATTGACATATAATATCTACATTTTAAAGCGTACAATTTGATAATTTGGGGCATATGTATATACCCATGAAATCATAATCACAATTAGTGTAATGGACACATACATAATCCCTCTGCACAAGTGGTGTAATCCAGGTGTAATCCCCTCTCATTCCAAACCCTCCATATTTCCAGTTACCACTGATCTGCTCTCTGTCACTATGGATGGATCACTCTTTGCTTTCTAGAATTTTTATAAATGGCATTGTACATAATATACTCTATTTTTTTCTGATTTCTATCACTTAGCATCTGTGTATCTGCTTTGGTGAAATGCCTTAAAATATGTTTTGCTTATTTTTTTAAATTGGGATTTTTTTCTCACTATTCAGTGTTGAGTGTTGTTATACGTTCAGGAAGGTCCTTTATCAGATATGTGATTTGCAAATAATTTATTCCAAATGTGGTCTTGTTTTTTTTTTTTTTTTTTTTTTAGCCTATTAACAGTATCTTTCAAAGAGAAAAAGTTCTTGATTTTGATGAACTTTGACTGAATTTATTGTTTTGTGGATTGTGCTTTTGGTGTCATAGCTAAGAAATTTTTGCCTAATTCAAGGTTATCAAAGATTTTATTCTTTGTTTTCTCATTGAAGTTGGTGGTTAAAGTTTTAGTTTTACTTCGGCAAATAGATTTTGAGTTAATTTTTGTATAAACGCTAAGATATAGATCAAAGGGTTTTGTTTTGTTTGTTCTTGCTATCAAGTTGTTTCAGCACCATTAGTTGAAAAGAATATCCTTTGGCCCATTGAATTGCTGGTGCAACTTTGTCAAAAATCAATTAAGCATATCTGTGGGTTTATTTCTATGCTTTCTGTTCTGTTCCTTTGATCTATTTATGTATATTTCTGCTTATACCACATTGCTACTATAACTGTGTGTTGTAGCTTCGCCCTGTTGCTTTATAGTAAGTCTTGAAATCAGGTAGTGTAAATCCTCCAACTTTGTTCTTTTCTTTCCAAGTTGTTTTATCACTTCAAGGTCCTATGCATTTCCATATGGATTTTAGAATCAGCCTCTCAATTTATTCATTAAAGCGGAGTGGGATATTTATTGCAATTGCACTGAATCTTAGATCTATTTGGGAGAATAGACATGTTAACAATATTGAGTCTTCTGATATATGTAGTTCCTTCTGAGAAAAAAAGAAATAGAGTGAAACATGAAAAGACAAAGTCTGAGTATGGGTTTTTCAATGGCCTTGAGCATGTTACTTCCCCCACTCTGAGCCTCTGTCTGTTTCTTTTCTGTAATTAAGGGGAGAATATGCTTTGTGAGATCAAGCCAGATAATGAGAGAGAAGCAGACAATGTTTTGGGGTAACTAAGAGTTTTTGTTACAGTGGATGTTATCATCAGGCATCTGGTGGGTTTGTCCATATAAATGTCCAATCTAGAGGGCACGGCACTATTTGCATATCAGATTTTATTATCTTTCTCCTCTTCATTATAATCACAATGAACATCACTGTCAGCCAGTACTAAGCCTTCCAAGTGAGGCCCCACGTACTCATGAAGACAGCTATCACCCTGGTTTGGTGATTACCCCCATCCGATGTCCGTTAATTGGCATTCACAGCATCTTCTCTCTCATTCGAAGTGCTCACTGTTTTTTCAGTATGATTCCCAAGTCTGACAATTTCCTTCTACCTGCTGCCAATTTTCAGGCTGCTTCTGTGGACTCTGGTTTCTGTCTTGTCTCCTTCCCTGGTCATGGTTTTTTTTTTTTTTTTTCCTACTTGACTTGTTGTTTCCAGGGCCCACTTAGTCTAGCCCCACTCTTATCCTTTATTCATCAGCCTGGGTTCAGTGCCACTCACTGGCTGCTGGGACCAGAGAATCCTGGAACAAGCGTTCTGGCCACTACCTGTGACCAAGCTCTGACCAAGTCCTAGCACCTGTCTCAGGTGTCAATGGATCCTTTCTCCTTGCTCACCTCAGCCAGTGCCAGCTGCTAATGTGAAACAATCTGTTCCTGGCTGACTTTGAAAGATCTGGTAAAAAACATTCTCATTTCTCTATCACTACCAGGGCTTAGGTCTCAGATCCCAGATGTACCAAAACCCAGCCCAGATTCTTCTATTTACATTTCATGAACCTTGCTATGTTAGGATTGACATTTACATTTTCATGTGCTTTTTAATTTTTCTATTTAATGGTCCTTTTAGTCTCCTTTCTTGTCCTGTCTAGGATTGATATTTTTATTATTCCATTTTTTTCCTTGCTGGGGGAAGATAAACACTTTGACTACTCTATTAGTGCATATCCTAAAACCTACACCCTGCCACCTTTGATTTTTCAAGGTACAAAACTAATTAGTACTTTAACTCTCCTCCTGGACAATGCAAGGACCTTAGAACACCTTAATTTCATGTACCTGTGTCTTAACGTACAAGCTGTGGTGGTGGTTGTGCATTTTCAATTCCATATAAATGATGCAATTATATTATTATTGTCAGGTAAGCCCACGTGTTTGCTGGTTTGTATTCTTCACTCCTTCCTGCATTTGACCTTCCTCGACCTTCCTTCTTTCTTATTCTTTCTCTTAGTGAGTTTGCTGTTGGCAAATTCTCTTTGCTTCTCCTCCTCTGAAAACACTTGATTTCACCTTCATCCTAGGAGGTTAGTTTTGCCAATTGAGAGAATTCTACTTTCTCTATCAGCACTTACTTTCATATCATCTTATATCTGTTCCCATTGCCTTTTGGTTTGCATCCTTGACCTTGAAACATTAGAGGTTAGGGTCCTCCCCCTTTGAAGATAATGTAAACTAACTACCTGGGCTGCTTGAAAAATTGGCTTTGTTTTTTATTGTCTGCAGCTCAAAAAGATGTGCATCTGTGTTTGGATTTCCTTTTTTAAAAATTTGATTCCCCTTGGGATTTATTAGGTATCTTAAATTTCACAAGAGCTATTTTTGCTCAGTTCTGGAAAATTCTTGGCCATTATTAGAAAGTGCTTCTGTACATTCTTTCTTTTCTGTCTTTCTGACATCAGTTATGTATATCTTAGGCTTTCTCATGACACTGTTTATGCTCATTGACCCCTCTTTGTATTTTTATCCTTATCTCTCATCCTGCACCCTCGAGAATTTCTTCTGATCTATTTTCCAGTTCACTTAATTTCCTCTCCTCTTTTTTTCAGTGCCATAAAATTACTTTAGTATCATCCTCCTGAGATTGAACACATAGTAAAAAAAAAAAATAAAGGGAATAACATAACATCTCTTACAATCTCAAGTGAAAAGCATCAAAATATACTAATTAAACTTTCTTTAAATAACCCTCTCAAGCAACTGGCTAAAGAACAGAGGATGAGCTGCATTTACAAGAACACTTTTGTGGGAGGACCTAGGATGAGTTAGATGAGTTTGTGCTTAGATGCTATGTCAGAGAATACATTCCTCATATTCTAAATATTCTAAAACTAGTTCTGCAGAAAATTTGCTTGTGAAATATCACACAATCTCCAAGTATCCAGAGAAAAAGGTCTTTCTCCTATCACGAGGACAGTGAGCTACTCTCCAGCAGGTGGCAATGCTTTCTGCTTTTACTTGATTCTCTATGTGATCTGCATGATGGTCTTTGGTATCCATTTTCTCTTGCACAGGGATTCTTCCCAAGAGCCAACCCCACTAAATTTCTTGCATGCCAATCTCCGAGTCTCAGGGTGAGTTCGCTAGGAACCCTGAACTGCAACCATAAGTTATAGAGCTGCCCTGAGCTTCTGTTCTTTCACCTGTAAAGCAGAGATGATTATTGCAACTATGTCAGAAATTAGTGTGGAGATTAAATGAGATAGTGCATGCAAGGTGCCCGACACACTTAGCACTCAGAGAAGTTCGTTATGAAGATTATTAATAAAATGGAGATATTATTGTCTGCATTTTACACATGAGGAAATAGGCGTAGAAAGGTTAAGTAACTTGCCAAGGTCCCATAGCAAAGAGTGGAGCTGGGGTTTAAGTGTTAGGTATGTACGTGTGTGGTTATATATATGTAAGTGAATATATATGTGCTTATAGTTATATATGTATGTAGGGGTATATGTACATATGTGGGTTTTTTCCTTTTTTAAAAAACATTTTATTTACTTATTTATTTTAGGGAGAGAGAGAGAAAGCATGTGTGGCAAAGGGAGAGGAAGAGAGAGATCTCAAACTCTATGCTGAGTGCAGAGCCCCCTAAGATCATGATCTGAGCTGAAACCAGGAGTCAGAAGCTCGACCGACTGAGCCACCCAGGCACCTCTGTTTTTCTTTTTCTCTGCTCCTACTTTATGATGCCTATTGTTCTATGGAGCCAACACAGAAGTTTGAGTAGAAGTTTAGATAGAATAAACAGTTTGTGGAGGAAGTTGGCAAGGGCAGAGAGAAGCTTGTCTTTTGGGGCTTTTGAAAAATGTGTGACAATCAGCTTCAAAGAGGTAGAAAGAAGACCCAGGTATACAATAGATCTGTGATAAAGGGATTAAACTAAAAGGATAATAAAGCATGGGAGTGAAAGGAAACTATTGTTTGAGATTGCCATTCATATTGCAGAAATTGAAAAGTTGAAGCAGTGTATTTCCCAGAAATTTTGATGGTTTTCAGAGTTATTTTAAACTAATTGTCAAATTCTTAAAACTGGGGGAGAAAACCATTAGAGTTTATGTTCTCTAGGCACTTTGCACAATCCACATGCAGTTTTTATTTTTCTTGTTCCATTCCAGAATAATGGAAATAATACTTTTTATGAAGGATTCTCCAGAGCACCCTGGAGGAGAATAGAAGGAATATAAAATGAAAAGTAAAATGAATAAGAAGTCCTGGCTATAGAATTGGGAATCAACAGAAAGAAGCGGATGAGGAGACAGTATTTAAAACATCAGTCATGCCAGCTCTCAACATCCACCCTTCTGAGCATTTTATTCTCCCAAGATGCTTATTGTGGCCTGAAATCTTGCCATTGGTTTGGGATAGAGTGAGATCCAAGAGAAAATTGGTGAAAGCCTCTTGGTCTTTTATAACTCTTTCTATTCTGTCAGATCTCCCACAGACCTTTTAAAGAAAGCAACGCTTCACAGTAACAGAGCACATGGTAGAAACACAACTGTCCTGAGATACACCCCAGGGACAGGAGAGGTTGGGCAGTGCAGTGGAGCACAGATGGCCATCTTCCATCTAGAGGAGAGGATGGCTCTCTCCGGCAGAAGCAAGCAGGCTCAGAACCTACCAGAGTTCATGTGATAGAGGAATAAAAGGGAACTCTTAATCAGGAGCTGTACTGTGCACAAAAATCATGTGTCTGTAGGTGCAGATAAATCATGGCTTCTACAGCTAGAGAATTGGAAGCTTTGGGTCAAGAAAGTAAAAATCTAATCTTAGAACTTCCCAGGCAAGGCTACCTTTTGTGGAGATAACTGCTCAGCTCTGCCCACCCCCTGCCCTGTTGACAAATCCAACTTTCAAGATTCTTACATCTCTGGCCCTGAGTGGAATAAACGTTCTGAGCAACAAAATAATCATTATATGTAGATGGCAATAGTAGATGTAGATGGTAATGGCAATGGAAAAGTGGAGAAAACCTGAAAAATTGTTAGACACAATCATCCTGTTCAAAATGTTCATTGAGATGGTCAGTTAAGATGTGAGCCTTACTTTTCCTGTATGTGTAAAAAGCAGCCAGCCAATGGAAGAAAAGATTGTATGCACAAAAACAACAAAATGCACAATATGCCCTGAATGATGTTAACAAGAAATGTGCAGGAGCTCTAGGAAAAAAAAAAAAAGAAATAACAAAAAGAAAGCCTGGTGAGGGCTGCATAAAGATAAGGGTAAGAAGAGATTCATCTTGTTCTTAGATGGGAAGACTCTACGTGTTATAGGGTATAAATTTCCTTGTGATTGATTTATGCATTCAGGATAATTCGTATCAACATTCCAGCAGAGCTTTTATTGGGCTCTGACAAACAGTTTCTAAAATTCATCCAGAAGGCTCATTTTACTTTTTAAAAATTCTAGAAAAGTCTTTCCAAAAGTAAGAATCAAACGGGACACTTGTTCCATGCAGTCAAACCACAGTATTAACAAGTATGGTACCCGGGCACAGAAACATAGACACTTTGCTCTACCCAAGAAAATCGAGAAACAGATCCATGTGTATATGAGAATTCGATTTACAAAAGATCACAGTTCAAATACTATGGCTATCTTGTTGATCCAATATAACTTTTGGGGAAGATAACTTGCAAGAAAATGCTTCAATATCCTGTAATCTGCATATCCTTTGAGTGAACAATTTGAATTCTACTTACAGAGTTAAAGGATATGCATTGTAGTATTTTTAAAATTTGATGACAACCGAGAAGCCCATTCAAAGAGAATTTTAACACTAAAAATGTATGGCGCACCTCAAATATGGAATATGATACGGTCATTAAAACAATGCATTATTACATCCAAAAAAATATTTAAAAAGCAGTGTGTTGAGAAGGATTCCATTTTGGCAAGAGTGTATTTGTGAGTGTGTGTATGTGTATGTGTGTGCGTGCACATGTGCACGCATGTGTCTATTTCAGCATGGATGTATTAACATAAAATAATAAAAGGCTAATAGGATTCACTCTGGGTGGTGGATTGTTGAGTGACTACATTTTATTTTTCATATTGCTTTTATGGCTTTTATGAAGTGTGTATAATGATCGTGTAAGACTCATGTAACCAAACAATAAAGGCAACTTTTGTAGAGGGGATTGAAAAGCTGCCATTGGTAGAATAGTTCTGTCTCCTTCGCTAAACCCTACAACTGACGACATCAAGTGTCTCACTCATCTAGCCATGGAGCACATTAGTCCCCAGGAGCAGAAGTGTCTTGGAGGGCAAGCGAAAAATCTGCACCCTGATTTAGCTATTTGTCTCACTTATCCGGACTTGAAATTCAAAGCCCAATTGTTCACATGGTCTTATCTCATTCAGCTAAGTCAGACATCTATGGACTTGACCTTTTTAAGCGATTGTAGGTGCCACTCATTTGAACAATACAGTGTCTTTTAAATCAGAGCAGAAAGAATTGTGCTAATGTAAAGCCCGGCTGGAGCCGGATTCCAGGAAGAGACAATAAAAGCATTTTATACCCACAAACATCCGTGCTGTCTCTTGTCACTAAAAGCTCTGTAGGTTACAGATTTCCCTTTGCTTCAAAAGCCGAGATCTTATAACTGAGTTCAGTGTCCAGTGTACGTGATATAAATGATGGGCAACATCGATTTCTGCATTTTTTCATAAAAGGCCTTCCTGGTAATTAGTTTTAATCTTGAGATACATTCTTTCATATCATTGCATTCTGTAAACAGCCTCAAATCTTTTGGGAAGGAGCTTAGATTTGAAACCCCTTTCCAAGGAGGCCAAGATGACAAGGACATGGTGACCTTTGGAGACATGTATAGCCTCCACCTTGTAGGAGGCCCGGTGTCGCAGGTCCAGATTCAGCCCCTAGGACTAGTGGGGATCTGGGGGTGGGGGTCTTCCTAGCAGAGACATTGGCCTATGCAGTGGAGTCTCTCTGGTTTCTCTCATGCATGATGCCTGAGGGGAACTTTCCTGAGTACCCCTAGCCTCAGAGACTCAGGCACCAGCCTAGGGGGGTTGACCTCAGAGAGGGGGCCCTCCAGTGGGTGGAGGCGGCCGAGCCAAGGATGATGTTTCCTGAGGCTCATGGAGGATTGCAGCCACAGACAGCAAGGCTCAGTGGTGGTGGCCACAATGGGGGCTCTCACTCCATCACTCAACGACAGTAGACCTGGCACTACAGCCTATCCTTGGGTCCCAGTCTTCTGGCTCCAGGGGCTCTGATTCTCCATCAATACCCCTGGCACTCCCTGCCCATCTGCCAATTCATTCAACCTGTTGTGGCTTGAGGGCGCCCCGGCCTCTGTGTCCTGGGTGTAGAGCCTCACATGAGTGCATGCACAGGGGGTCTGGCCAGGTGCAGAGCTGAACCTCCCAAGGAAGAGACTCTGTCCCTCTTGGATTTCACTTTTTTTTCAACCTGGAGGTTTCTCTCACCTGCCTCTCAACCCCCATAAGATCTCAAACCAGTGCCTTTCACTTAATGCTGGGCAGCGGTGACTGGTGCTCCGGGTCTTCTCTACACAGAGTCAGTGTTGCTAATGCCGCCTAGTAGTGTATGCTGGTAGGGCACCAGGCTTGCCCCTCCGGGATTGGGTGACGTCGGGCAGGACAACCATGTCTTTTGGCCTCAGGTGCTTCCTTAATAAAAGGGGTAAGGGGAAGAAAAAAGGGAAGAAGAAGGAAGAAAGGACTCTAGATGTTGACATAGGGCAGACCACCAAGTGCTGTTCCTTAGAGTGAGTCAGACAGAGCACGGATCTGTGGGTACTAAGAAATTTTATATGAAAAATTTTTTTCAGTGATCAAATGACCTTGAAAAATACTGGATTCAAAAAAGCAAAGCAAGTTTCTTCCTGAAGGACTTATCTGTGCCTTCCACATGATTATGCATTTGAAATCTCTCAGAAGGAAGTGCCTAGTGCTGTGTCCTGAAGTTATTTAGATCTAAGCCTTGCATAGAGCCCCTTGAGGGCCTTCTGTGCACACGATCCCTTTTGGGAACATGACAGCAGTGGCCCTATTTTGTTCCCCCCTACAACCTCAGTGCCTCGAGCACCACCCAACATCAACGAATGAATGACCACGGTGTTTATGCCCATTAGGAACTCAAAACATACTTTTAGGTTGAGGTGAATTGATTTCGCTGAAGTCCTTCCAAATACCATTCTGTTATTAGGGATTCGACATGGCCTCTCCTCAACTATATTCAATCCATAAACCTGAATTTCTTATGAAGCAGAATTCTGGAGGCAGGGACCTAGTCTTGGCCAGGTAGGTATACCCATGGTAATGGGGTTACTGCAGACAAGGTAAGTGGGTCAGCATAGGGAAAGCAACAGGAAGGATTTCTGGCATTGAGTCAGAGCCCAAGCAGGAGAGAAGGCGCTGGCATGAAGGTCTGCAGCTGTCTAGATCCAGAGATCACCACCAGCAAATTCCTGGTGCCAGGGCCAAGCATGAGAAGGGGCCCTCTCCCTTGGATCACTGTGTCTCTTTATGCATCCTCTGCTTCTCCATTTCACACATGGTCTTCAGTGACTGACCCATGATCTTTTAGCTCTAACCCTACAGTGCTCTGACAAATTGAGAGAAAGGCCTTGATTGGTCCAGGCCACACAACTCATAGGTGGTCAACCAATGGAGCATTGCTCTTGAATCAAGGTCTATCCCGCTATCAGTTGGCCCTTGAGTGCTAGCAGACCCCAGAGATGGGGGGCATGAACAGGTACTTCAAAAGCTGTTGCATCAGTCCTTGGGGAAAAGACTGGGGAGAATTTAGAAAATTTGGGTGTTCAGACCCACGACCTACCATATTGTCTTCTCTGTCTGGAATTCCCATGTCCCATGCCCACATATGCCCTCCTCTTTGCCTTGGTTACCTATGCTGTATTATAGACCATCCAGAAGTTAGCTCATGAGCCTGTGGGTCAGTCCAGCAGTTCTGGCCTGAGCCAAGCTGAGCTGACCTTGACATGGCTCATCATCTGCAGTCAGTTGGCAGGTCGGCTGGGCGACTGGTCTAGGATGGCCTCACTCACAGTTTTGCAATAGGCTGGATATCAGCCACACTGTTGGCGGCACTGAGCCGGTGTCTCTCATTGGTCAGCAGACTAGCCTGGATTTGCTCACACAGCAGACACAGGGCGCTGAGCTGGTTCTGCCTTGCAGCTCTCTCCTCTGAATCCTCTTTTAACCAAACTCACTGCTCTTTCTATCCTGATGACCAGGCTAGCCTGACCTTCAGCTTGATGAACTTTCTTTTCTTCTGACCCTCTCATGAGTGTTGAACATATACACCCTTCCCTGGCTTAACAGATTTCACAAGTAAAAATATAAGACAACTTGTTCAAATAATTTGAATATTATATACAAAACAACAACAACAACAGCAGCAGCAGCAAAACCACCTTTTAAAGTATAAGTATATCGGGATCCCTGGGTGGCGCAGCGGTTTGGCACCTGCCTTTGGCCCAGGGCGCGATCCTGGACACCCGGGATCGAATCCCACGTCGGGCTCCCGGTGCATGGAGCCTGCTTCTCCCTCTGCCTGTGTCTCTGCCTCTCTCTCTGTGACTATCATAAATAAATAAAAATTAAAAAAATTTAAAAAATAAAGTATAAGTATATCCCAAATATGCCTGGGATATGCTTATACTAAAAGATTATTTGTTGAAATTCAAGTTTAGCTGGGCATCCTTTATTTCATCTGGCAACTCTCCCTTTCCCAAAACTCCTGAGTCCAGCCTCAAGGGAGAAAAGGGGGCACTGACCTGCTTCTAGAATGCATCTAGGACCCTCTGTAACCAGTAAGTGGCAGGGCTAGACTTTGATGATGGAGCAGTGGGTATGGGATCAATGTCTTTTTCTCTCACTACCTCTCTCCATGTAAAAAGTAGGTGATAAAATGTAGGCTGAGGGTAACCATTGTTTGAGTGACCCCAGTTTGTTTGAGAAACCCTGGAGCATCCGTCTCAAACATGGACCTGATGAAGGTATCAGCAGGGATGCATAAGAGTCCATGTTGCCCTGCTCCTCTAACTCTGTTTGGTACTGAGGCCAATGAATTTCTCAGCTCAAGCTATCCTGGTATCCATTTAGTAGCCTGAATGTTTTATAATATTTCAAACGGGTGGCCCACAAGCTGAATTCAGGACTTGGATTGGGAACTTTGCCCATGAGTGCAGACCCTGTGGGTTAAAGTGTCAGTCAAGAGATGTGCTCTCATCTTTGGCCCTCTGTCCACACGAGAGAAGGCTGGGCTATAACACCTACTTCCTAACATCTCTGTATAGGTCCAATAGTAAGGAAGTCCAGCGGGGAGCCCTTCAAGCAGGTTTGGTCATCCCTCCCTCTAACTTGGGGGAATGCTTTCTCTTTTATGTCGATGGCCAAAGCAGACCAGCAACCCTGTCACACATTCAGCATGAGGCATTGGGGCAAACATGTGTCTGCTTCCTTAACCACTAGAATGTAATCCCTGTGAGCTGAGTTCACTGTCCGCTTTGTTCAGTGCTCTATTCCCACTGCCTGGTGTTCAGTAAGTCTGTGTTGAGGTGGCGAATGCATGTGTCCCAAGAGCAGTGGCTGTCCACACACTTTAATATAATGTTCATCTCCCCTACAAATCTGTGAGCCCCATACCAGGGGACCCATGTTTGTCGGGTTCCCTACCTCACTCAGAATCTTCCAGAATGCCTGACCTAATGAAAAATGTTCGATTCAGGAACCTCTTCCTTTAAAATCTCTGACTTGCATGGCTCCAGGAAAATCAGTCACTTATTTCTGCAGGAGCCAATTCACAGTCAGAGAGAGTTTTGGCAGATCTTCAAGTGTTTGAACATAGTTATTACTCAATGTCTAGTCCAAAGCAACAGAAAGGTATTGTGTATGCCAGGTTGCCCGGGGATGGGGTGGGATTTCTGGGGTTCCTTCCTTTCAAATAGGAGAAGGAGTGTCCACAGGGCCAACAGGCAGGGAGGGTAGGATGGGGAAGTCCGGAGGGCCACATGAGGTTGGCTGGGACAGGGGATTGTGGGTGCTGGTGGTGTGACAGAGGAGGGATATGGGATGGGCCGGGAGGACAGGGCATGTGGTGGAGTAGACCTCACAGTGCAACACCTTCTTGGCTGGCCCCTTACCCTGGCCTCACCACACTGGGTCTTATCTGTGCTCAGCTGTCAGATGACTTTTCAAGCCACACTTTGTCCACATCTACATCTGTTCGCTGGCATACAGCTACTCCCCACTGTCCACAGGACAAAGTCCACACCACTTATCAGGCATCCAAAGCCTTCACCCTTTTACCTCCAAAAACCTCTCAAGCATCACCTTCTACTGTGATCCTAGGTGATCGGTTTTCTATTACTGCAAAACTGGGTTTCTCTCTCTCTTTATTTTTTGTCAGAACATACTTTTCCTTTCTTTCCCCACTGGCTCTTCTCCACAGAGGGTTTCCTCCGCCCTCCCCCAGATTGTCTTACCTCTTACCCTTCATTTAAGACCTACTTCATTTTCAGACTCAAGTTTGACCTCCTTAGGGTGTGGGTGGGAATATTTCTTCCAATGGCATTTTGGGGATGACTCTTTCCTAGACATGCACCACCCACAGCTGCCCTCTAGGTCTTGGCACTGCCTCCATTGTGGGGATGGATATTTCCTCCTGCATGACACATAGATGGAGCTAAGTTGGCATCTCTGTGGTTTTCCCATTAGATTTGGACAGATGCCTCCTTGAGACTGGAGGGGGACACTTGTAGGAGTAGAGCCTCCAACCACTAAAGATGCTCCACTGCAACTGAATATGGACCCCAAATTCATCCCACTGACCAAGTTTGTGTCCACTTGGCCATGTTAACCCTCCCACTTTCTTTGATTTTGGGGTTGCCCTTGGCCATTTAACCTCCCATGCTACCTCGGCCTATTATTGCATTGACCTATAATTACACTCCTTTCTTTTCATAGACCATGATTTGGAGCCCCCACCCTGGTCCCAATCTCCTCTGAAGGTGATCTAGTCCCTAACATCTGTCCCATTATATTTTAGGAGGGCCTCGCTTCTCTGTACAGCCAAGGTAAGTGACTATGAAGGGGAAAAGCTGCTTACTCCTTCTAATGTCCTTTGTGCCTTGTCCTGGGACCCTCAGGAAAGATCTGCAGTGGTGGCTACAGTGGTGGATATCTCCCAGGAGGCCAAAACATGAAGCTGTTTTCATTTTTGACTTTCTGATCACAGTTGATCCTGGGTTCAATGAGACTGTAGAGGAGGTGGCTCAAAGCTGCTCTGCACATTGACCTTCCCTTGTAAACATGGCATCTCAATGTTCACACAACCCAAGGTCAACTTTATTAGGATCTTTGTTCACTAATTAACTGATCCTCACAGCAGTCTGTGGTGGAGACTTGTGCTGGCTTTCCTAATTGTTCTGGGGGGAGATGAGCCACCACCTGGCCTCCCACCATGGTCACCCAGCAGCTGGGTTGACGACTTTGCCCAGGAAGAGCAAGCTCTGAGTGGTCATCTCCCACAGGAGCACCAGGAAAGGCCTATTGAAACGAGCCTGTGAGACCGATGTTGCATTCAGGGCCTGGGGCTGGGAGAGGAGGCTGGAGGCAGCCCCTGCCCTGGTTCCCCACACATTCATGTCCACTGTTGCCTTGTGTGACACCTGGAGGAGGAGACAGGGACAGAGATGGCGTCAGCTCAGGGCACGCTCAGAAAACAGATCCTACCTTGTGTGGTTCTAGGGAGCTGAGTCACCTGCCCAGGCCCCATGGGCCCCATATCCCCAGGAGGCAACTCCAGCCATCATTGCTTCTGCTTCTTCTCTGCATTTTCTCCCCACCACCACATCCTGGGGGATGAGAGCACCTTGTTGGTGCTGTTTGCTCTCTAGCAGAAGACAGATGAGTCTTAGCAGGGCTGCACAGGAACTAGGCTGCAACTCCCAAAGGCAAGTTTTAGAGCACACCAAAAGCACCTGGGTGCTGAGACCATGGGCTGAGCGCAATTTCTGCCCCGAGCTGCACGCCCGTCTCCAAGCCTTGCTGGCTTCTTTAAAATGACTTGCTCAGCCTAAATCAATGGTTACTAATGTGAGTTCAAGGAACCTGGTTGTCCTATGTGCCAAACCCTCTACCAGCCTCTGTGAGAATTCCTTTTTCTAAACCCTCATCTTCACACTGCTTTTTAGGAAGAAAGGATTCTGAGGCTTTAAAAAAAGAATTGAAACATTCTGGCCTTGACTATCTCTTTCATTTCTAAAAAGTTCTATGAACTGGGTGGCTCAGCAGTTTAGTGCGTGCCTTTGACCCAGAGCGTGATCCTGGAGACCCAGGATCGAGTCCCATGTCGGGCTCCCTGCATGGAGCCTGCTTCTCCCTCTGCCTGTGTCTTTGCCTCTCTCTTTCTCTCTCTCTGTCTCTGCAAAAGTTCTATGAAGAGATACATCTAGCATTTAAGGTCACTGTGAAAGAAATTCTCTAAAAGGCTGTTATTTCTTTTCCTGTTCACCCTCTCCACCATGGGTGTGTACATACAATCACACACACACACACACACACACACACACACACACACACTCACATGCACACACAAAGGACTATATCCCAATTGCCTTGGTTCATGTTCCTGATCTCAGCTGGTCTTTCCAAGCAGAAGACACAATACTTCCCTTATGAAATTCACAGTAAGAGGGCACCTGGGTGGCACAGTCAGTCAAGCAATTGACTCTTGGTTTTGGCTCAGGTCATGATCTCAGGGTCATGAGATCAAGCCCCATAGAACAGAGCCTGACACTGGTCTCAATTCCAAGTCTGCTTGGGATTCTTTCTCCCTCGCTCTGCCCTGCCTCTTCCCCCTGTGTGCTCAATCTCTCTCTCTGTCTCTCTAAAACATATAAATAAACTTTTCTGAAAAAAAAAAGAAATTCATATCAAAAACTCAAACAACAATTATGACTCTATCCTAAAACATAAAAGATAGAGCAGGGAAGGAAAAGTGCAATATTATTTCCAGCTATTAACTCTCCCTTCCTAGTAAAAGGTCATGGATCCCCACCCATGTCCCGTGACTCATAATGCTTCCTGTAGAAGAACACAGACTGCCCCCCGCCAACTGATGGCCATCTTGACTATGAGACTTGCTTTAGCCAGTAGCACATGAATGGCCTTGGCATAGGCCACAGTGAAGAAAAATGTGAAGAGCCACCACACAGTTTCTCTTGCTTTTTTCCTATTGCTATGGGAATGGCATGTCCCCAGTAGGGGATTCTCCTTCCACCTGCATCCTGGAAGGGAAAAGCAGTGTGAAGTAGATCTACATTCCCTGATCATGATACACTTCTGACATGTAACATGAACATGAAATAAACCTGTTCAGGCTCTGAGATTTGGGGGATGCTTGTTTCTGCAGCAAAGCTGATGGATATATTCTTTTGTTTATGCCCCACTACTCTATCTAACTACAACAAAGACAGAGTTTCACTGCCTGCCCTGGGGGAAGTATAAGGAATGAAGACAAAACTAATCCCACACCTGTGGAAATTCTGACTCCATGGATGACTCTGAATACTTGTCTACTTTTTCAGGACTCAGTGTCCCTGCTCTGAGGAACACAGAGGAGAGGTGGAAAGGGAGCTACCCATGAAAAGAAGCCTTATAGATTGTGATCAAGACCCAGAAGAGGAAAAAGAAAGGAAAACTTGACTTTCAAATGCGCACATCAATGGAGAAAAGACCCTCCCCTCCACCCATGTTCACCACCTTACCCGGGAGATGGTTTTGTTGAGCTGCTCAGTGATTCCTGATAAGTCAGCTTCTAAGTTGAAGATGTTGGTGAGGCCAATGAGGGGAAGTATTTCTTCAAGATTATATGTTCCAGAAATGGAAAACCTTGGCAGATGTAAATCCAGCAGACTGGAGAGAGAATCAGCCAGAGAGGTGGTGCTGTCTCATTAAATATGCTGTTTCCACCCTGTCTGTTAGCAGCCCCAGCTTTGGGAAGAAGTGTTTCTCAGAGGGACGGGGAACCATCCCATCACAATACTCTCTACTGTGTCAGGACATTCTAGGACCCTGGGCCCCCCTTCTCTTCAAACCTTACAGACCTCTTGTGACCTCTTCAACCCTCCTGTGTCTGGATCTGAGAAGACTTTTGGCATGGCCATAAGTTTTCATCTCCTGCACATTTATGGAGCATTTCCTACATGCTGGATATCAAGCAAGGGATTTTACAAGTCTTTTTTTTTTAAAGATTTTTATTTATTTATTCATGAGAGACAGAGACAGAGAGAGAGAGACAGAGGCAGAGACATAGGCAGAGGGAAAAGCAGGCCCCATGCAGGGAGCCTGACGCAGGACTCGATCCTGGGACTCCAGGATCATGCCCTGGGCTGCAGGCAGGCACTAAACCACTGAGCCATCCAGGTATCCCCGATTTTATAAGTCTTAATTGATCAGATCCAAATAATAACCATGAAAGATAAATAGTGCCGACATTGTCCTATCTCCATATCCAATTCATCAGTAGGTTCTGCTGGTTCTCCTTCTGAACTCTATCCTAAGTATACCTGCTGACAATTCCATAATACAAGCCACCACAGGCTCTTACTGCCTGGACTTCAGGCCATTGTGAAGATCTGATGAGGGATGGTATGTGTATGTAGAGTATGGGCCACTCTCTGTCCTGCGGTTGACCTTTGCCATAGGATCACCACATTGCCTACAGTAAATTCACAAGTTCTTTTTGACACTGAGCAAATCTGTCCTTCTCTTCTTGGGATAGTTCTGATTGTTGTTTGACGGTTGCCAGGGCAGGGTGTCTGCAAGCCTGGCTAGGTAATAACCAGCTTGGAAACTTTGACCTCTAATGAATTCAGGTTAGATACCCTAAATCAGCTTAGAGATTCATTGCCAGTTAACTTCTAGGATTATGTGAGTGTCAAAATGTCTAATCAAAGTGAGAGGCATTTGGAAGTCATGGGTCAAACACTGAAGACAAGAGGCTATGGAGAATAGAAAACAAGGCTATCTTGGCCCACTGGGCAGATTTTCCACAGGCAGCACTTGTGGGCAGGCCCAAGCCATGGAGGGGTCTGACTGGAGTCTAGGAGACGAAGTCTGGTAGAGACCCAGAATATGGCAGGTGTTCAACCCACGTCAATGAAGAATGAACAGTTACCAGAGAGTGCATGAACCTTCCTCACAGCTGAGTGGAGGGAGGTCTGGCAGTCTGACATTTTCATGTTTGAAAGCCCATTAAAGTGCTGCTGTGATATTAAAAATCTATGGCATGAGAAATAATAACAGAGGACATCTGCGATTTAAAAAAATAACTTGGGTTGGTTTTGCTTTGTTGAAGGTCAAAGTGAGAGGTCAAAACAGACCTTCCTGGGGCACCTGGATGGCTCAGTTGGTTAAGTGTCTGACTCTTGATCTCAGCTCAGGTCTTGATCTCAGGGTCATGAGTTCAAGCTCTGCATTGGGGTCCATGCTGGTCATGGGATCTATTTAAAAAACCCAAAACCTGGGCAGCCCAGATGGCTCAGCAGTTTAGCACCGCCTTCAGCCCAGGGCCTGATCCTGGAGACCTGGGATTGAGTCCTACGTCAGGCTCCCTGCATGGAGCCTGCTTCTCCCTTTGCCTGTGTCTCTGCCTCTCTGTCTTTGTCTCTGTCTCTGTCTGTGTGTGTGTGTGTGTGTGTGTGTGTGTGTCTCATGAATGAATAAATAAAATTTTAAAAATAAAAACCCTCAAAAACCCCAGACCTTACAGAGGGAATATCCATCAGTCTAGAAGATTCTATGGTATTTCTTCCTATGCTGGAAGAAGGGACAGGCTTACCTCAAAGGAGTTTGAGAATATGGGGCTAGAATCAGAAACTGACCACAGCTATACAGATTCATAGACAATAGGGATAGTTTCTTATCCTGACCTCTGTCCTTGACCTGTATCTCTTTTATTTGGCACTCAAATCTCTGCCCAAACACGGGCACCTTTTCCTATCCCTCACTGGTTGTAAAGCTGAGGGAAGGCTCCTGTGGGCATGAGGGCAACTGGTGTCTACCAACTGCTGATGGGTTTAAGATGAAAGATGGCCATCAAGAGGTTTGGTCTATACCCCGCCCCCTCCAAACTGAGGTGGGTTCTGTGACTGCTCTGACAAAAAGCATGTGACAGAAGACACACACTGGAGCCCAGATCTCAAAAGAGCAAGAACTTTCACTTCCTGCCTTTCAGAACACTCCTTCCTGGAGCCCTGAGCTGCCATATGACAACATCAACTATGCTGCGCTGATGTGCAGGAGCCCATGCTAGTCTCATGGAGATGCTGCATGGAGAGAGGACACCTGCTCAGCCTTTATCTGAGCAGCCGGCTAGACCATGCACCAGACATCCAGTAGAGGAGTCCTCACTGCTCCAGCCTTGGCCAGCATCTGACTCCAGTGCAGGAAAGCTCCATGTGAGAACCACAAGGCTGAGCCCAACCCATTCACTGGATCAAGAGTGATAATAGATATTTTTTTCAAGCCATTCCATTTTCAGGTGGTTTATTATGCAGCAAGAGATAATTAGAACTCAAAGCCAGATTCCATACCAGAGCTATCATGAGACAAGATAGATCCCAGGAAGAAATTAGCTGGAAAATGAAGTCTAGGCATACCAGAAAAGGTTGAAACCATAGTAAGAAAAACCACAAACTGAAAAATGAGATAGAGGTGGGTAGGGTTGAGATCCCATGAAATTAGCACTTTGATTTTTATTGTACTCCTCTTGGTATTTAATTTCTTTAAGAAATGTTTTAATTAAAATAGGGGTACTTTTTTCAGAGAAGCTCTATCAAAAAGACTGCTAGCCATCAATAATTGAGCAATGTTAGCCAAATATTGGGCAGGGGGAGCCTCACAGCAAGGCAGAGATAAAGTATTTGGTCTAACTTTATCTTTCCTCTATATTTCAGGAATGGCAAATTGAAGATATACCCACCTAGGACTTTAAGTCCTTCTTCAGGACCAAGTTAATAAATGATTAAAAAAAAACTCCTGATTAAACTAGATATGGACTATTTTGTCAATAAGGCTACACATTTCATCTTTGTTAGATTTCTGCATTCCTGGATAACATCTCAGAGCTGAAACATTCTATATTCCCCATCACTGTGGGGACCAACTCAAATTTACAGTTCTGACAAAATCACCCTGCTTCTAGCTTATCCAAATCCTTTGCCCCTTACTCTTATTAAGCATCACATTACTCACGAGGTACACTAGCAAATTGTGCAATTGAATAAAACCTATGCTTTTGTTTAGATCTTGCAATTGTAATATGTATAGTAGTATCATTTTTTCCTGCATTTTGGTCAAACTAATTTTTACATAAATGAAAGAAGAAGAACTCTTTTAAGAAATATACACTGTTTTGTGGGAGTCATAATTATTCATAATAATTGTCCTTAGTCTGATCTTTTGGCTCTATGTCACTACCTTCTGGTAGTAAACTATTCTGGTAAAAGGGAGAAACAAGAGGAAAGAAGGTTGACCATAAAAACACCCAGGAAGAGATAAGAATGATTAATGCCTGATAAGCACTTATCATGACCAGTCTCCAACTTCGTATGTGCGACTTGATCAATCCTCCAACCAACCCAGTGTGGCAGTGATTATAGTCTCACTTTACTCAAGTAGTTATTTAAAGGGCTGAATGATGAACCAAACCTAGGGGTTGGGCATTTGAAGTTGTCATTGATCAAGGCCTGCCTGGGTTCTTGAATCAAGTTGCCTGGAGTCCTTCTGCTTTGACACTTACCTGGGCAGAAGCCACTGATCCCATTTTCTCAGGGTCTCTGGCTGCAGAGCTGCCTCCACCTGCTCCATTTTTCCTGGGTCAGGTAGGATCAGCAGAGCCATGGCATTTCCACTGTATTCTATCTGGAGGACAGTGCAAGCCATTTCTTGGTCATAGAGGAATCTGTGCATTTCCTTTTGGTGCATCATGGGGATGTGGAGGGAAGTCCTCTCATTCACAGAGAAACTCTCTTGCTTCTGGGTCTGGTAGCGATTGAAAGGATGCTTCCACTTGGCTTAAGACACAAAATTCATAAAACTATGAGAACATACTCTAAAAGAGCAACTCTGGGCAGACAGACACTAAGCCACACTGACTTCCTCTTGGGTATGCATAAATATGAGGTAGAGAAGTGGCATGGATACAGAACCAGCAGGCCAGAACTTAGGGCTGGCTCAGCCACTAGAGTCAGTCCCCAGAGGTAGAGTTCTAATGGTCTATGATTTTGTTCTATTTCAGAGAAACTTAGCTTTCAAGAAGCTAAAAGGTATTTTCCATCTACTAACTACCTTCCATGTGCAAGGCATTATCTTTTTACTTTTTCATGAACATAAATATTAAATAAGTATTATGATCTCCATGTCAGCAATTAGAAACTAAGTCCCTGTGAATTTATAGAAACATACCCAGTCTTCAGAGCCATTAGGTGGTAGAGCAGACTGGGGCTTGACTGGCTCCATAGATCATGTTCTCTGCAAACACTGATTTGACCCCTCTCTGCCATGCTGCCTCTAAACAATAACTTTCTATAGAGAAGGTCAAGAGCCCCCTCTACCTCTGAATTTCCTAATATTCAAATTGAAAAAGGAGAAAGAATTCAGTTAATAAAATGCTAAATATAATGCAAAAGCTCATTAAGACAGTTAGAAATGCATAACAATGTCACAGCATTGTTTTTGTGTGTAGTATCTTCTCTCCTACTTACAATCTCCACATACAACAGCCTCCAGATTTGGCCTCCTGAAAGTGCTGGTCTTGGTTATGGAAAGCTGGCTTGGCCTCTCCCTCTTCTTCACAACTTCTCAGTGACCAAGCATTGCTGATTCTACCTCCAGAGCTGCACCTTTATCCAAGGCTGCCATCTTACTTACATTGAACTACTTCAAGAACCTCCTGACTTGTCTCTGCTCTCCCACCCTTCCTCCCCACAAAATTCAGTTTCCAAATTGTGACCAGACTGATCTTAAAACAGATGTAATCATGTCACTCCATTGCTTCTAACTTCTTGATAATTCTGGAGCCCTACAGGTAAAGTCTAGGGTCCTCAACAAAGTTCCTTCTTACCTTTATTAAAAAAAGATTTTTATTTATTTATTCATGAAAGACACACAGAGAGAGGCAGGGGCATAGGCAGAGGGAGAAGCAGGCTCTCCTGGGGAAGCCTGATGCAAGACTCGATCCCAAGACCCTGCAATCATGCCCTGAACCAAAGGCAGATGCTCAACCACTGAGCCACCCAGGCATCCCTTCTGCTTACTTTTTTATTGCGACTCATGGCGCTGTCCCCCAAGCATTATGCCATTGTGTTCTGTGTTCTAGTCCCACTAAATCATTTCAGTTCCTTGAAAATGCAATGATTTTTCTTTTCCTTGGACCTTTGCGCATGCTGGTTTTTCAGCTTGAACCCTCTTCTCCCCACCTCTCTCACAGCCTCTGCCTGAGTAAATCCAACTCATTCTTCATGTCTCAACAGATGCCCGTTGAGACGCCTTCCCTTCCAGAAAGCCTTCCCTCACTCTTCAAGTCTGGAAAAGTGTATCTTTTGAGAACTCCATGGCATCCAGACCTACCCAAACAGAGCATCACTTTTCCATTGAGTTACAGTTGCCCTTTTGCTTATTTATAGCACACGTGGGACTGTGAGCTCTGCAAGGATAGGAAAATAATCTTATTCACAGATTTTCCCAAGATGTTAGCAAAGTCCCTGAAATCTAATCAGTCTTGATAAATGTTTTTGAGTAAATTAATGAACATCATCCCTAGAGACCTCAAACATGAAACCTAACTTCAAATTGAAATCACTCATGTAGCAAACATTCAACATATACTTGACCCTCTTTCTCTTCAACAAGGTGTCCAAGTGGTCTGGTGGTAGCAGCCTTGTGTCAGATGGAGAAATGCAGATCTTTGTGAAGATCCTGACAGGCAAGACCATCACCCTCAAGGTCAAGCCCAGTGATGCCACTGATAATTTCAAAGCCAAAATCCAAAAGAAGAAGGCCGTCTTGACTCACCAGAAATGTCTAAGCTTTGCCAGAGGATAGCTTCACTTGCTTAGTATCCAGAAAGAGTACTCCCTGTACTTAGTACTTCACTGCAAGGGTGACCTTGTGAAGACTACCCTCTGCCAGCTGGTCCAGAAATACAACTGTGGCAAGATGATTAGCACCCCCACGTTATCAACTGCCCCAATAAGAATTGTGACCACACCAACAACCTGTGCCCCAAGATGAAGGTCAGATAAGGCCATTCCACTGGCTCTTCCTTTGTCTGCAGATTGGCCTCCTGCCTGAGGTCCGAGGCCCTGGAGCCTTAATAAAGTTTCCCTTTTATTGATTGGAAAAAAATAAAACATACTTGACCCTGTGTCAGACTCTGGAGAACCAATAACGATTAAGACTTAGGTCCTTGAGTCTTCTGATCAGTATCACAGACTAAGTTAAAGCAGAAAAATCTGTTTTTTCTTTTTCCTGAGTAAACACCCAGAGAAGCTGGAGAAAAAGAAAGAAAGAAAGAAAGAAAGAAAGAAAGAAAGAAAGAAAGAAAGAAAGAAAGAAAGAAAGAAAAGAAAAGAAAAGAAAAGAAAAGAAAAGAAAAGAAAAGAAAAGAAAAGAAAAGAAAAGAAAGAAAGCTAAGTTCAAAAACAAGAATCAAAGCTTCTGGTTACAAAGCAGGAATGCACATCTCTGATTTGGAACCAAAGTCATCTGGTTCATGGGTTATCCAAATCAAACACAGCCCTTGGGGATGGGATTTAATGTCTTCTCAGGGGAACTAAATAAAACTCAGGCTTGCACTTGAAACTGATCTCTCTGCAAATAGTCAAAAGCTATGAAAGGTAATCCCTTCACCATCTGGGAAGCCTGGATTAAAAAACTCTGCCCCACAGCCCAGGGATGAGTTAGGACAGGTCACTACATTTCCAGGTGGAGGGTGGAGGAGAAGAGTCACCTGGTCTGGGTTCTTTGTTTTTATTACTCATTTAGTGTAGGAACTCCCCAACCTAAGACTGGTCTATGTTCTCATTAATCATTCAGTGCAGGGACTCCCCAACCTAGAAATTAAAATAGAACCAGTGAAACCAATAGAACTATAACAGAGGCAAATGTGAAATTGTCTCCTGGAGACCCTTCCACAACAGGCCATCAGAAACTCACGAAAAGATAATTTCTACTGAAGATGAGCCCAAAGCTGAAAATTTCAATCCTCTCTTGAAAGAGAAACAGTTGGGGCAGCAAACCAAGAATTCACAGTTCAAGACCTCCAGACAATAGAATAATCTGAAAGACATTTTTTTTAAAGTGTGTTTTTTAAAAAGGAAGGAGTACAATTCATAAGAACAGGTTGATTTGAGAAAAATAGGTCAACAAAGTGAGAATACAATCAGTGAAATTAAAAACTCAGTGGATGAGTGAAATAGTAGATATTAATTGTTCTGAGAGAATTAGTAAAAGAGAAGTTGGAGCTGAAGAAGGGGCAGCACAGAGAGACAAAAGGACATTTTTCAGGAAGCAGGAGATATAAAAGATGAGCCTGGAGTGTCTTGTAGTGCCAGAAAGTAAGGAGTGCTCCAAAAGAAAAAAGAAACAGGGGATCCCTGGGTGGCTCAGTGGTTTAGCGCCTGCCTTCAGCCCAGGGTGCGATCCTAGAGTCCTGGGATCGAGTCCCACGTCGGGCTCCCGGTATGGAGCCTGCTTCTCCCACTGCCCGTGTCTCTGCCTCTCTCTCTCTCTATGTCTATCAGGAATAAATAAATAAAATCTTTTTAAAAAATCAGCAATGATGGAGGCATATCCAGGGACATAGGAACCAACAGAAGGATCTTCTGATCAATGTTGGAAAATTTTAAGCCACAAAGCTAAGTAGGAGTGCCTTACAATTCAAAATATAAAATAAATATCCTTGAGTCCATAATGATGTAAGTAAATGATTGAATAAATAAACATGGGAGAAGAGACAAATGTCGCATATGGAAAGAATTCCAAATAATTTAGGTAGATCCTCCTTTCTTAAGGAGATGAGCATAACTCCCCACTCCCTAAGTGTGGGATGTGACTTCCTCCAAAGAGCACAGTGCGGCAATGGGGAAAGGGTATCTTCACAACAGGGAAATCTGACAAACATGCCCTTAGCCAGATGGTCAAAGTCAACATCAACAGTGATAAGTCACGCTGATAGTATGCATCCTTGACTTGATGTGATAAGAAAGAATGCCACTTCCCCTCTGTGGCTCTCCTCCCCACGACCCATCACCCCTGTCTTAATCATGGGAAAAGCAGGCAAATCAATCCCAGATGAGAGACATTCTGCAAAGTAGCCAGTACTCTTCAAAATCAGCAAGGTCATGGAGAGCAAAGACAGTCTAAGAAACTGTTGCAGCCCAGAGGAGCCCACATTGATGCAGTGACTAAATGTAATGTGGAACCTGGAAATGACAAAACGAGTAGGTAAAAACAAAGGACATCTGATCATCTGATTGGGCCCAAGCTTTAAAAAAAAAAAAAAAAAAAAAGAAGAATTCATTTTCTTAGGACCAGAATAGAGATTTATGCTGCTAAATCCGGAAATAACAGCAGTAAAGAAATGGGCCCTGCAAGTATGACATGTTCAATGCAACAACAGTCAAAATAAACTAAAACGCTGTTTGTACAAATTAAGATACGGAGCACTTAGGTGGCTCAGTTGGTTAAGCATTCAATTCTTGGTTTCAGCTCATGTCATGGTCTCAGGGTTCTGAGGTTGAGCCCCACGTCAGGCTTCTCACTCAGCATGGAGTCTGCTTGAGAGTGTCTCTTTTCCCCTCTGCCCTCTACACCCCCCTCTCTCTAAAATAAATAAATAAAAGGATGTGGTGAGGACACTAAAACATAAAGTGCAAGGTAAGTTGTACAGTATGATACTATTCTTGTAAAATTTAGAACACATACACTGGGTTAGATGGGATTATGGATATAAACTGTTCATGGTAGGAGCACATGGGTGAGAAGGATGCACACCACTCCCAGGATAGTGATTGCCTCTGGGAGGGATGGAAGGAGGAAAATGGGACTAGGGAAGGATTAAAAAGGAACTGAACTCTCCCTGCAACATTGTATTAAAAAAAATAAAAATCTGAAACAAATGGTAAATTGTCAATATTTGTTCATTCTTGGTGGGGGAGTGTATGGTGGCTTTATAGTATTCTCTGTATATTTTTTTCTATGTTCAAAATAGATACTAATATAAAAATAAGATTTTTCTTAAAAAGGAATTATTCCTAAAAGAGTATGATTGAATGTATAACAAAAGGAAATCAGGATAAAAACTGAACAGAAGAAACATGGCAAGAGAAAACAAATATTGATAAATCAAGAAGCAGTCCTATAGGAAGATTATTTAAATATATCGAGGCAATTCCCTGAAGGAACAGCAGTAAGACTTGAAGGCAGGTGCTTTTCAGGGGCAGGACTAGAGGTGGTGGAGGTGTATTTCTGCCCCAGCCAGCTCTCACCTTTGAAGAAGATGTAATTCAAGAGAACCATGAGCGTGTCTTGTGTGAACTCCTGGAGGCCATCCGCCACCTGCCCATACGTCTGCTTTCTCACGTACTCATTAATCTGCCTCCTGGTTGTGGCGCAATCCGTGAAGTTGGCAGAAAAAGCAAAAGCTCCATACAGCTCCCTGATAGTGTCCAAAAAGTGCTGCTGAGGCTTTAGTTGCTTGTCCAGGAACAAGGAGTTGCCTACTTTCAGTTCAAGTTTGGAACTGGGCAGGTCAAGGGTGTGGATGAGGCTCTGGAAACCACGGTGGATGTCAGCCTCTGGGGTCTCCGTGAGGTTGAAGCCAAGGCCTTCCAAGATCTGAGTTGAGGTGTTAACTTGGGCCCCAAGAGAGAGCAGGGCCAACGAGGTAGAGATGCTCACAGGGGAAAAGAAGATGTTTCCTGAGGTTTCTGTGGCCAGCTGCTTGTACAGATGCAAGGCAAAGTTGGTGATGGTGGGTGTGATTTTGTGGTAGGCGGGGTCGGGCGAGGAGAGATGATCCCTGGGAGCGTGAGGCACCCCCAGACTCTTATCTCCATGGGCAGAAAAGGGCTGACAGTGGACAGAGGGCAGGATCCCTGCTCCCAGCAGCCACAGCCAAACTGGACCCATCCTCTGAAAACAAGACGTTGAACATGTCATTCTACTCATACATAACTTCATTGCTCCCCATTGCCCATATATTGAGCCTCGTCCAAACTGTACCCCACACAGGTGTCATGAGGGGCCCTACAGAAGATGGGGTGGAGGGTGAGCCAGCAGGGCTCTGACATTTCCCTCAAGGCTGCAGTCCAAGCAGCAGCCCTAAATCTGCTTGATGTATTGATTGTTTGTCTATAAAGTTTGGTTGAGAAAAGGACTCTGGGCTCTAGAAACAAACTTCCATGGTTTATTGTCCCTCCCTCCCTCCATCCCTCCACCGTTTTTTCTTCCTTCCTTCCTTCCTTCCTTCCTTCCTTCCTTTCTTTTTCTTTCTTCTTTCTTCTTTCCAGTCATTCTTTGGATCATTCATTAAGTTTCAAAGATTGGGGTGGCTATGGAACAGATGCTCAGGACACTGTGACAGTGAGTGACGCTAGCACCCAGGTGTGGTCATTAATGTCACTCTTGCCAATTGGAGGAGAGAGGATGGTGTGTGCAGCTCCTGGGTCAGGTCCTTGAAGAAAGGGGAGTACCCTCTACTCTTGTGGTTTTTCATTAGCTGGAGTGTTGATGTGATGATGAGTCATGGGGACCTGGTGGATGGGGGCCTCTCACAAAGGATGGCAAAGCCATGGGAAGGATGGAGCCTGGGAGGATGGGTCAACTCTGTCTTGATCAAACCTGTTACCCCAAGCTCCCCTTGTCACATGTAGCAGCTGAAACCTGTATCTTAATTGATCCAGAGGTTTGGGGAAGATGTCCATCACGGATTGAATTGCTACCCCCCAATTTTGTATGTTGAAGCTGGAATCCCCAATATCTCAGAATGTTTGTTTGGAAAAGGGGTGGTTGAGGTGTAATTGGTTAAGATGAAGTCATTAGATGGGCCCCAATTGAATACGACTGACATACTTCTAAGAAGGGGACATTTGGCCCCAGACATGAACTCAGGGAGAAGGCACCGTGAAGACAAAGGCAGAGATCGAGATGATGGTTCTACAGCCAAGGATGCCAGAGATTGCCTGCAACGCGCAGCAGCTCGGGGAGAGGCCTGGAGCAGGTTCTCTCTTGCTTCCTGCCCCCACCCCACCCGACCCCCCAGTCTCAGAAAGAATCAGCCCCACCACCAGCATCTAGATCTCCAACTTCCAGCCTCCATGACTATGGGGAAAATACATTTCTGTCCAGTTTGTGGTGCTTTGTTAGGGCAGCCCTAGGAAATGAATATCATCTCTCTCATAGGTTAGGTTATAAAATGTGCCAGAGAAGCCTTCGAGGTACCCCTAGGGAATCAAAGTGGTGTAGGAGTGGGAGACTCCTTCCTCAGGGCAGGGAAGGCAGCTCCAGCTCCAGGTGGAACTGCAGTGTAGACATGGCTTATTTCTGCTCACTCTGCCCCCTGTCTAGTGCCCCTGTCCCTTTCAGGGCCTCCATGCACACCTCCACACATCCTCACACACTGTCGCATGGCTACTGGGGCTCCCCCGCACCTTGACGTCCTCAGTAAGGAGAGTCCTGCCCCCTTGCTCCTTTCAGAACTGACCCTTCCACTGCTGACCACCCTATCCCTTGGTTCATCTGTCTTTATAATGTTTGTGTCTTAATTGGCGCCTTTTGCCCAAACCAATGACCTCTGGATCAATCACAAATGCCATGGTGGTGTGGGACAGAGTATATTTTGTAGATGGTTTATAGGCCCTCAAAACCCCACAGGCCAGTTGTCAGGAGGGATGAATACAGCCTGGTTATCAGTTATGTTGAAACAGTTTGCTGGGCAAAGTACTGCAGGCAATTTCCCGAGGCCACGTCCTCCCTCCCTCCCCCAGAGCTCTGGGGGGCTTCCCTAATGACAGGTTCCATTCACATTGGGAAGCAGAACAATTTAAAAGTCGGTCTGCTCCTGGGGAAAACTAGAAATGCAGCTGTAATAAAACTGGTTCTGGTTTATTCTTTTTTATCCCATTGTACTCACCATTTTTACCCTTCCGCACCCCAACGATTCCCAGACTTGCAGAAGGCTATATTTCCCAAAGTGGATGGAACATCAGAGGGCTTGGGTTTGAAATAGACTCTGCAGTATCTCACTGTGGGATCTGTGCAAAGGAAACTCTCTGACCGGCAGTGTCCTCATTTGCAAAATATAAAGGATAGTGCCTACCTTCCAAGGGTGAGGGGCACTAAAGGATTACAGGGCATGTGGTGTGTGCAGCACCTGACACACAGAAAGCATGCAAAGTTAATTTTCACCCTTTTCTACAGAGGTCTGGTGTAATTACATCCAATTTATTTCTTTATTTCTTTTCCAGAAAGATCCTGGGGGAAACTGAAAACTCCATTAATTCATGGTAATATTCCCATCTATTGTTTATCTTGTGTGGGGATAGTAGGTCCATTGTATCACAGGCTCCCAACCAGATGTGTTCTCAAATGCAGGGAGGGGGGGGAGTGGGTGGTATTTAGGATCATCTCAGAGACTGGAGAAGTTTGGTGGGAGAGAGAAAGCTCTTGAAATGCCAGAGCAGTCACATGCCCTGAAGAATGGTATTGTGCAAATGCCAGCGGTGACTTTGTTGATAATTGATTCATGTCACTTAATTGAATCCCTATGAGAACCTTAAGACACGGGTATTAGTACCCTTGCGGTGCATATGGAGAAACGGCTCAGGATCAGGATAAGTACCTGTTAAGTGGCAGGAGCATGATTCAGATTCTAGACAAGGGCTCTGGAGTGTGAACCTTTTGCTATGAGTCTCTAGTAAATTTGCTACAGCAACGTCGTCATTTTGCTTTAGGTGATACTAGTGTCTAATCACTAGGAGTCCTGGGAGTTCCTCTCTTAACTTTTTTGATGGCCAAGTTTTTCATAAAAATGTGTAAAACCTGAAGTTCCTACCTAAAGCCTTAGAAGCTGTATATCATTGCATTTCTCCTTTGGGGACCCAGTTGTCCCATCCCTGCTGCCAAAACCAGAGAGAGGGAGAGAGAGAGAGAGAGAGACAGAGAGAGAGAGACAGAGAGAGAGAGAGACAGAGAGATAAAGGGGGAGTAGGGACAGAGAGAAAGTGAAAGGGAGAGAGGGAGAGAGAGAGAGAGAGAAAGAAAGAGAGAGAGAGAGAGAAGGAGAGAGAGAGAGAGAAGAGACGCAGCCACCCCTACCTCCACCTGGGACATAGGTATGGTACTCACAGTGAGCTCCCCGGGTTGGGGACCCCAGGTCTTCAGCACTGCGTGGCCTCCTACCCACAGGAAATGGTGTTTGTAGACCAGGGCGGCCCGTCAATATTTGCCCGGTCAGTTCCTGGAACCGGCCGAAGGCAGTGTGCCGCAAACAGGAAGGGACCTATTTATTTGGAAGGATCTGTCCTGTCTGCCCGTCCTACAAGCCGAGTGGATTGTGATTCTGGACCCAACTCCATCTGAGGATATTCCAGTGCTGGTGACAACAGAAGTCACGATGTTGGTTGCTTCCGAGCCGTCACTGATGTTTCATGTGACCCAGACAGTGTTCTTTCCAGATCACCCTAACGATAAGACCGGGAGATGCTGACCCAACCTGTCATGATCATCCTATCACAGTATGTGTGAACCAAACCGCCTTGCTGTTCACCTTGAATGCATACAGGGACATGTGTCAGTTATTTCTCGATAAAACTGGATGGAGAAAGAATGTGAGTGAGACACAGTCATCCCCACCTTGTAGACAGGACACAGGCTCAGTGAGGTTCAATTACCTGCTCGAGAAGTAGGTGGTGAGGCTCCAATGTTTTACTGATAATTACCATTCCCATATTTTACTGATACTTTATTCTTTTAAAAAGATTTTATTTATTCATGAGAGACACACACAGAGAGAGGCAGAGGCAGAGGCAGAGGCAGAGGGAGAAGCAGGCTTCCTGCAGGGAGCCCGATGTGGGACTCGATCCCAGGACCTCGGGATCATGACCTGAGCCAAAGGCAGATGCTCAACTGCTGAGCCACCCAGGCATCCCTTTACTGATACTTTAAATAAATATCATCCACATATAGAAAAAAAGAAGACTGAAGGAAATTAGAACATGGAAGAAAATCTTCTCTCCTGCTGTTTTGAATCCCCATAAAATGGATCATTGACTCTTGTTCACCATGAATCACCCAGGATCTAGAATGAAGGCTGGAACTGATGGACTGTTTCTTATGAGTTAAATTTTGGTGATGGCAGGTCACCTCGGGGTGACTTCTGTTTTCTCCTTTGTAGATTTTTGTACTCTCCTAATTTCTCACAAAGAGCATGTATATTATTTATATGAGAAAACAGTCAAATGTTGTTAGAAAGTAGAATTATTATTTTAAAAAATATTTAATTTATTTATTCATGAAAGATACAGAGAGAGAGGCAGAGACATAGGCAGAGGGAGAAGCAGGCTGTATGCAGGGAGCCTGATGTGGGACTCGATCCCAGATCCTGGGGTCACACCCTGAACCGAAGGCCAACGCTCAACCACTGAGCCACCCAGGCGTCCCTTTCTGGGTGTTTTCTAAGGTCCCATTTGCACTACTAATAAACAAGATAATTGAAATACATGGCCAGAGTTCTCTTCTCACCAAATAGGAATCCAGTTCACTCTTGGCTTGCACATAAATTACTCGGCTCTTTACAGTAATTTATCACATGCAGAAGAGGAAGATCCAACTCTGGGAGTCTCACATTTTGGGTTCAATGCCACACACTGACACAATAGAGCCCACCTCACACATCTGTGGTGGGAAGCAAATGTTATTGTATGTGCGCAGCTGTCTCTGCAATTCCTGGCCCACAGAAAGTAGGAGTGAGAACAAGAGGGAGAAGCAGAGGGAGAAAGAGAGGGAGATTTTAAGGAATTGTTTCATGTGATTATGGAAGATGGCAAGTTCAAAATCCGCATAGTAAGTCCATCAGGCTGGAGGTCAGGAAGAGCACATGTTGTAGTTCAAGCACTAGGGCCATCTGCTGGTGGAATTCCCTCTAGCCTGGGGCAGGTTGGCCGGTGAACCTTCACCTGATTGGATAAGGCCCACCCACAGCATCAAGAACGTTCTGCTCTACCCGAAGTCCAACAATTTAAATGCTAATCTTCTCCAAAAACATCTTCACAGAAACATCCAGAATAATGTTTGACCACATATGTGGCTACTATGGCCTAGCCGAGTTGACATAAAATTAGCCAATCATATGCATGGTACATCCAGGTGGGAAAGAGGACTGAGCACCATCTCTTAGGGGATACTTAGCTTTCTTCCTGGGGTGAAAATCTTTGACCCTGGTGCACAGACATCACACCTGTACATGCCATCTCAGCGTCAACATAAAAGTGTGCTTTTACACACTTCTAATGAGATTAAACTCATCTCACCTTCTACTCTTCCTTGCAATCACCCCCAGCTCATAGTGAGCATCAGGAAAAAGCCTGTCCTGGCCTCCCCTGAAGGCACCACATGTTGGGGCACTGTGGTCTGTGAGGTCCTCTGACATGTGGGCAGCTAGCCTTTGCTAAGATCACTGCTCGTTCTTCTTTAGCATGTGGGACACAAGGCCCCTACCATCCCCCATGCTCATCCTTCAGCATATGGGGCATTAGGACCGAATGGAATCCATGAGCGCCCTTCAGCATGAGGGACACTATACTCCCTCTGTCATCCAAGGATGCCATCTACTCTGTGGGACATGAGGCCCTCAGTGCACCCTCTCTGCTTTTGCCGTGGATCTGCTTGGACATGAAACATGCACAAGTGGGGATCTGCAGGCCTTCCTCCATCTGGTGATGCTGTGACACCACTTCCTCTGCATTTTCTAGAACAATCTACCTCATTGCTCTTCTCTCAGGGGAGTGTCTTTTCTAAGCTACTCTTCCAGGCTGTTCTTGTGGCCTTTTCCCAGGCCTCTCCTATCTTGGAACTCATGTGGTAAGTGGTGAAAGTTCAAGGCCTGAGGTGACTTCTCTGGTAACAAATGGAGTTCCCCCAGGGTCACATCATCCCCAGAAAAGAAAATGCTTGTGTTCTATCATAGACTCCATCATTGTTGGACACGCAGTGGATTTTTTTTTTTTTTGGCTCTGCCCTCCCTCATTCCTCCCCTGGGTCTAAGATGCCCCCACACACATACACACAGGTGACCCCCACTTGGCCATGGCCTTACATGGCTTAGCAACCCCTCGTGCCCTCTTCTTGGCACCCAATCTCATTCCTGGCCTTGCATCTTCAGCATGGCCCCTTGGTTCTCTACTAGAGCAGTTCTATTTCACACTCATCCTTGGCCTAGTCCTCTCTGGGTCACTGCTCTGAACTAGCCCACCTAGGTGAGGTCCAGCCTTGTGGGTGTCATTCTTGGGTCAGCTTATTTGGTCAATGTCTTTGCCAGCTATGCCTATGGCCTCTGGGTCAGACCTCTGTTGTCAAATGACCTGCTGCCATCAGACACCATGGTCATAGGTGTATGGCCAACTAGGATACAATCCAAGTCCCAGACTCTCCTACACACACATACACATACACATACACATATACACGCCCACACCATTCTGTGCATGACCATCCTCCTGGCTCCTCCCACCTCATCCATGCTACTTCTTATACCATGGGGGCAATAATAACTTTCTCCTAAGTGGTATGGGCAGAGAAAGTGCTGCCAAAATATTTTAGTGTCTTTGCTTTCCTAGGTACCCTATTTTCCCCTGGAGCTGGGTGGACACACAGAGATTCATTGAGGCATTTGTGGGTATTCCTTTTTGGAGAGGGACCTTGCCTCTGCCCACCCAGCTTCCTGCCTGAGGCTTCCTGGCAGAGTCATATGGTTTCCATTGAGTAGATGAGTGCACAGGCTCTGACTTTGAGCTGGGCAAGAAGCAAAGCCAACGAGATAGCCCTACACTAAAGAGACCCTCTAAGTCCCTGCTGACATCCTTCAGAATCACTTCCCTGTGTATATTATCCATTTTCAGGACAGAGGTACACCTGCCAAAGTGTCCAAAGCAGGCCCCCCACCTCTCCTTATCCTGCCCTGTTCCAGGACAGAAGACCAGCAATGACCCATTCCAACTCCATTCTCAGCCCACACTTCTCAGACTCAGCTTCTTTTGATTCAATAGCAGTTAGTTTTATTCACTTTATTCAGGAACAGCTGAATTCCAACTCTGTGGAACCCGGCCCCATTTCTACTCAGCTATGGGGTTGAAGACTTTGCCCATGAGGATTGCTCTTTGAGTCATCCAATCCTCCACAAACAGGAAGAAAGGTCTGTTGAATTTTACAACCAAAGGGGTTGCTGTATATGTGTGACAGGCGATGGTGTTCCTTGAGTCCATGTCCTTGGAGGTGTCCATCTTGCCTTCCTTGCTCACCTCCATTGTGGCTTCATGCATCGCCTGGGGAGAAACAAGTCTTGTCTCAGCTCTGGGCATGAGCTCTCCTGGCTGGCCTGAGAACAAGCCGGGGCCAACTGGGCCCAGGGCAGGGAGGAAGCTCCTTCCATGGCTGATGGTGGGTGTGGAAACACTGGCTCCCATTCCCGAGGAACCACTGAGTCTCTCAGCCATCAGGATCCACCCTTGAAGGCCAGACACCTCAGGAAGGGGTTCACACTCACTGCTGAGTTCTGTCTCTCCCAGTGCAGGCAGAAAGAGTTAAGGGGTTTAAATGAGAGGAAAGAGGAATAGAACTCAGAGGGAAGCTGGGTGGTCTGAAGGCTTAGGAAAAGATCCCATTGAATCATGAGGATGGGCCTGTCTAATGCTTTTTGAGTAGGATGTGGTAGAGAGAAAGGGAGAGAGGGAAGGCTCTAGTATTTCATATTTCCATCCAAGCGTGGACAATTTTCCCTCCATGTGGATATGCTTGTGCCAGAAAATCCATGCCTACCCCTCTGATCTACAGGAGGCCCTACCCAGAACATAGTGACTTTGCTCCCATACTGTGAGGGATACACCATCCATCAGTGCCAGCCCAACACCCCACACTCAGTATGTGCTTGCCCAGAGGATTCTGTGTGAATTGAACACAATAGGGAAAGCTGTGGCCCAGAAGAGCCACACCCCATGGGGTCTGGGCCTTGAGAACTCCATCCAAAGTCCTCTGTGAGTGACATCTCACTCATCCCTCAGAGAACAGACTCTGTCCCCTCCCCAAGGTCAGTGGGAGAATCAGGTAAGAGAAACCTGAAAAATTGCTCTGTAATATTTCAAGTGCTGTACCATGATGAGGGATTATGATTGTTAGTGATGTCCTGGGCAGTATGTTACAGGGTGGCCACAGAGCAGCCAGCCAGTCTATGACCTTGGGGGAGTAGTCAGAGGACACTTCCTGTGCCCACAAATGTTCCCTGGCATCTGGATGTCTCATAGGCATCTCAAGTTGACAGAGCCAGTCTCTGCTTGCTCATCTACACCCTCTGTTTCTCCGTCTTTCCTGTCTCAGGCTGGTTCCAGCATCTACAGAGCTGGCCTTTCTGCACACAGGGCTTCCTCACCACTGCCCCATCAAACCACATTCACCTCTCATCTGGGTTACTGGCCACATTTCCTCCACATTGTGGAGTGTCATCTTTTATAAAACACAAGTCTGTTTGCGTCAGCCTTGGGGGTCTCCCATGTCAATCAGAACAGCTCCCAGGCCTGGCAGGACCTGCAGACCCATGTAGCCTCCTCTACCTGTTTTTTTGACCTTACCAGCCACCTCTCAGGGTCACATGCACCATTCAAGTGTGTCGGCCTCCCTGGAGTATCTCAAGGATGTCAAGCCCATGGCCCCCTCAAGATGCACTTGAACATGCAACCCCTAAATGTGTTCTCTTGGTCTCTTATTTCTGTCTTCAGACCTTTGTTTGAAGACCAACCTGACCTGAGGACTTTCCTGGCCAACCAACCCCAAGCCAACCCACTGCACCCCAGCATGCTTTTCAGTTTCTCCATTATCCTGCCTTCACAGAACATATCACTGACTGACATGGTATATATTTATCTATTGGTTGGCATGTTCGTTGTCTGACCTCATCAGGAGAATGGAAGGAACCTTTATGAGGGTAAGACTTAGGCTCATTCGCAACTATATCTCCAGAGCCTCTAAAAGTGCTTGGTGCAATTGTTTGTGTCTGAAACACCCAGGAACCCCAAAATCCAATGGACCAGGACAAGATTTATAACTTCTATCTTTTTAAATTGTTTTTCATTCAGAACTGTTGTGGATAAAACAGAAATTCTAGAAATTGCTCTACTCACCTCAAAAATAGTTGGGAAATCCTCCTTTGTGATGCCTGAGAAGTTTGCTCCTGTAGTAAACACATTACTGATGCCCATCTTGGGAAGAATTTTTTTTAAGTCTATCTTGGAGGAGATCTTGAACTTGGGCATAATTATGTGCACCCATCTGTCAGGAGTGAAAACCACAGGGAAGCTGGATACATCTCTCCATAAACACTTTGCTTATGCTTTCATGCCTCTTCCAAAAGAGAGTTAAGGAAAGATGAGGCATGGGTGCTTGCATGGGGAGAGGTTAACAGTCCTGGAGCATGAGCTCTAACCTTACATTTCCAGACAAATCACTTGCCTAAAATACAGCTTACTATTCAAGCTATGCTCTTCACAGGCTTCCCATCTAAGAGAAGATGAGGGTCAGGCCAGGGGATCCAGCCCTGAGTCCCTCCATCCCTCCAGCTATAAACAGGGATTTAATTGAGCAGTGATCTGAAATGCGGCCCAGGAGATCTAGTGCATAGGGCCATCCCTCTCACTCAGCACGTTGTGTTGCTCACAAACCAATACATTTTCACCTGTGTCCATGTGATATTAAGCTTCTGAATGGATTGTAACCCACTCAGTTGGGCTCCTCTATTGGTGTAAACCCCTGTTCCACTCATGACATTGTGTGAAGTACAGCTATGGTAGATGTTAGCAGACATGCTCCACTGTGGCCCTCAACCACAGAAGATGCTGCATAGGCAGGAGCTTGTGCTCCTACATGGCATGTGGCGAGCACTATTTGGAGATTTTTTTTCCCCAGACTTCACATTTATTGCCTGAAGACTGCCTCTGCTCCCCCCAAAATCAGTGGGCCATTGGAAATCATACTTTCATTATGTGATTTGTCCATATTTGATTGGAGCGTGGTGGATACTGTACCTAAGCTGGATCAATCCAACTCTCCCTTCTAGGGAACAGAAATGTGTTAGATTCAGTCTGGAGTAGAGCATTTGCTTGAGTGGAAGAGAGCCATGTCTGTCCACAATGGACTCAGCTTGAAATTCACCTCTTAGGATCCTTCTCTGATCATCATACCTAATTAAGATCCCCAATGAATATTCTACTTCTGAATCTTCTATTCTATCACCCTACTCATTATTTCCATAGTTTTACTGCAAGTTGAATTTATACATTTATTAGTTGACTTACTGCCTCTCCCACCAGACTGGAGATCCCACAATGGCAGACATGTGTGGCTAGCCATTGCATTCCCAGCACTAAGCGGTGACTGGCATGGGAGAGATGCTCTGAAGATACGTGTTGGGTGAGTAAACCATGAGCTGAATTGGTGGAAGCTGGTTTGCTGAGCCAGAGAGGTGAGGAGTAAGGATGAGTGGTATCAGGGAGATAGACTTCCCAATGATTTTGCTGTCCCCTGTCCAACCCCTCATGACACCTGGCTGTGTTTACCCCCTTATATGCATCTTTCCAATACATTGTTTTCTCCACCCCCTAGAGCTTGTATGAAGTAGATTTTTGGTGTAACCAGAACCATCATTTAGACAGCTTCAGGGGCATCTGGCTGATAAAGGAAGCCAGGCCACCATTCTTCCCACTTGGCTTATTTCATTTTCCACAAATATGCTAGGAAATAACAGATACTCAATTCCCCTGAAATAAGACTTCTGTTCAGAGGAAGTGAGATCTGAGCAAAATTTCAATGTGAATCTAGAATGACCCTCTAGAGTAACATACCTCATATTACTGGATTTCAGGAGTGTAGCCCTCTGAACAACCATTTCTTTTACAGCAGAGTCAGGCTGTCCCACGTCTGGGAGCACAAGGACTATGGACATGTTTCCAACGAAAGGAATTTTAACCATTGTAGCAAACAGCTCCTCCGATCGGCTGTAAATCATTTGTCCCGTCTTCCATATCATGTCCACTGGCACAGTGGTGTGCTTATCCACAAAGAAGTCCTCCTTGTGCATGAGGTTGCTATGAAAAGCCATTTCCCAAGTGCCTAGGGGAATCAGGAAGGAAAAATCTCCAAGAATGACCTATTGGAGAAGGAGTCAGCACCCACGTGACTGGGGACCCCAGCGGTGAGGGGCTTGAGAAGGAAGCAGCCTCCTTCCAGTGATCCCTGAACCTCAGAGAATAGAGCATTTAAAAGTCCAGACAGATGCAAAGGAAAGGAAGGCAAAAACATGGATTTTGAAGATATTTACCATAGGATTTCTTTACATCTGTATTTCCCCAAAAGATGTTTCCCAAAATATTGCCTGCCTCTGCCACTATAAGACCAGGACAAAATTTTGTTGTCAAATAATTTGGGAAACAGTGACCACAACACCCCTTCTTTGAAAATTCCTGCCTATTTTAGTGGATTAAGAATTCTAAAAAAAAAAAAAAAAAAAAAAAAAAAAAGAATTCTATACACAACTAATGAATCACTGAACTCTGCAACTGGAACTACTGATGCACTATATGTTAATTCATTGAATTTAAACCAAATAAGACAATTTTTAAAAAAGAGTCCTGAGAAGTCTTATTACAAAAAAAATCCATTTAAAATTGTTGAGCTTATTCAAGGAGGGAGAATTTTAATCAGAAAAACATAAGCCTGAACCCACATGGGTACACACATACTCCTGCATGGAATCTTTCTCCCATCAAGAGCTACTCCATTTTACTCAAAAATAGCTTAAGTTTGGCAGATGATATGATTGAAAGGGTTGGGAACAGAAACACTTAAAAAATGCTTGGTAGTACAATGAAATAAAAGCAAATTAAAAGTTTTGAATTTACCAGCTTATGGGAAATGGGATATAATGACCAAAACTATATTTTTTTTTTTCTAGCTGAAACCTTTCAGGAAACACAAGGGGCAGATGTTACCACTAAACAGAAATTGATGCCCTTGATAAACCTTACCTTTGAAGAAAATGTAGTCTACAAGAAACAAGAAAGTGTGAGGGTTCAGAGAGGTGATGAGTTCCTTGGTTCTCTTGTGCGTTTTTTCAGCCACAAAGTGATTGATTTGCTTTTTGGTCTTTACTACATCTCGGAAGTCAATCATCCGGGCCCTCACGTCATACATCGCCTGTGTGTCCCACAGAAACGGTGAGTTGATCTTCCTATTGCTATCAATAAAGAGCATGTCCCTATGCATCAGGTGGCCTGCCCTATTTAGCTGCTTCAGCATCTGGATGACACTCTGGAAGCCATGGTGCACGTCCCATACCTTGATGACTTTGAGGTCAAATCCAAGGCCCTCAAGGAGGTTGGTGAGCGTTGTGGATCTGGTCCCCAGGGAAACCATGGCGAAGGAGGCAGAGATACTCAGAGGGGAGAAGATGATATTCTTTCTGGGATGCTCCATTAACAGGGTTTTGAACAATTTGTGGGCAAAAGCCTTATTGCCAGCTTCGATCTTGTGGTGGACAGGTGAAACTTCCCATGACGAGACTGGGTAAATGCTCCATTTGGATCTTTGTTTCACTTGACAGAAGATGCTATTAAAAAGGCCACAGAGGATGAGGGCCAGAGAGAGAGCCAGGTGCATTTTCCTGTGGGACATTTCTGTGGCAATCCAGGGAGCTGTAAACAGAAGTAAGAGGTGGGGATGGCAGTGAACGTTCTATGAAATGTGTTCTCCATGCTTAGGGGCTTGAGAAAGGGTCCATTATTACCTGAGTGCTGGGGTTACTCTTAGTCCTTGATTGGAGGATGCTAACTAAGGCTAATGAGAAATGGCTAAACCATTTTGGAACACTACTTTAGACAAATTGAAGACGAATGACCTGATGACAAGGGATCCAATCCTGCCTCTGGCCTGTGCTGCAAGTGGGTCCTTATGCAAGTTGCTTCCCCCAGCCTAGTCCTAGCGCCCCTTGTCACTATGACATTCTATGATTTCGAGCACCGCTCTACACTGAGGCTTCTCTTTCTCTCTCTCTTTTTCTCTTTCTTTCTTCTTTCTTTCTTTCTTTCTTTCTTTCTTTCCTTTCTTTTTTTTTTTTTTAATACAGAGCTCATGACAACATCCTGAAAAGTGTGGAAAGAGAAGAAGAACCAAGGAGAGATATAAATCAAGGAGTGTAGATTCAAATGCTAAAGAGATGTGGCCAGAAGTACACCCAGACAAGGCCAGCAAGTATCATGCAGTAAGAAGCATTGGGGACTGTGGCAAAGGGAGATGTGTGCCCAGGTCAGAGGCAGGCAGGTACCACTCAGCTCCAGCCAGGCTTACTGTGTGGGAGTGCTGGCTCAGTGGTGTCAGAATTTTTTTTTAGGTTTCGGAAGAAGCTGGAAACCTAGATTTTTGCATGAACAACTCAGTCTTGTCAAATGTGCTTGCTAACATCATCTAGCCCAGATGGAGGCCATATCTAGCTTCAGGGCTACCAGGTGTGATTTCTGAAAGGAAGCCCAGATGGTGGTGTTCAGGTAACTAGGCCATGAGCTGAACTAAGGGCCTGGCAAGGTCATCTCAGGAAATCCTGGCCACCTCCCGTGGGCCCTCCTGGTCCTCACAGCTACTGCCCTGACCCATTATCAGGGTAAAAACCTCTCTCTGCCCCCAGATATGCCCCCCATGACTGACTGGGACCAGAAATCAGGCCTGGAATCTGAAGGGTGCTCTTATGGTGGGATTTCTGGCACCCCACAATGGGAAGGGAGAAGATGTGAACCATGCCCTGAGTTTATGTTCAGTTCAACCATCTCTAGGGCAGGGCCCTGTCTTCCCTCCCTGGTTTTCCTACAGTTCCTGGCACAACTCTGAGACAGAGTCCATTTCTCTGCATGTGTCTGGTGATCCAACATCATGGCGTCTCTTGTCATGGCTACCGAAATAGTATCTGCTGTGGATTAAGGTTTATATCCCTCAAAATATAATGGTATCTGGAGGGGAAACCTAGGGGAAGCAATTAGGGTCAGACAAGGTCATGATGGTCCCTTATAAATGGCCATATATTACTGCTCAGGCAAGAAGAGACACCAGAGCATTGGTTCTCCCCTGTCCCTACCCATGTGTATACCCATGAAGATGAGGTCACGTGAGGACACTGCCAGAAGATGGTCATCTGCAAACCAGGGAGAGGGTTCTCACCAGAACTCAACCCCGCTGGCAGCCCGACCAACATATTTCTGCTGTTTAAGCACCCCCGACCTCGCCCTGGTCTGTGGCATTTTGTTATGGCAACCAAGGTGACTGAAAAACATCTCCTGGTTCTCAGTCTTCCTCACCACTGACCCTTCCAGCCACTTTGCAGCCATGATGGGTTCCTTAAAGTATAAATCATGATTTCCTCTCCCTGGTTCCCCATGAGCCTCAAGGGGCTGGAGTACAAATTCTTCATGTGACAGAGAAGCCCCGTAGACCTTGGTTCCTGTCAACTAGATTCTTGGCTCTGAGCAGCCTGGCCCATGCCCTCATTGTCCTCTCCAGCCCCCCAGCAATGTCCCCTACCTCCCATTTCCCCACCGCCTATCATTCCCCTCCTTCCCTGCCCCCTCCAGGGGGTGGAGAAAATTGTGCAGGGATGAGATCCCAGAAAATGCACATACACGCTTAGCCCACTGGGTTTTCCATCATCTTCCCTAAGGCAGGTACTACCTAAAACATGGCAAAAAGGAGCAATGAAACACACACTCAGGTAGAGTCAACTCTGTCCCCAAGAGAAAGGTGACTTACCTTCCAGAGGAGTTGCTGTTGCCACGAGCTCTTTGTATCTGCCCCTGCCTTATTTATATTGCCGTGAGGGTAGCGACATGGATAAACCAGAGTTAATATTAACAACCAACAGATCATGTTCAAATACTGTCCAAAGCAAACAACAACTGAATCATTTCTGTTATTTTCCCTTTCACATCAGTCCCCAGTGAGACAATGAGCAAAGTAATGGTTATGGCGCCATTTGTGTTACTGGTCATGAATTTGCTCAGGCAGGATTTCTGCAAACATCCACTTAACCCCTCCTGAGAATCATGCTCTGGCCTAGGTATTTGAGGAACAAGATGCTCAAGGTCTGGCCTTCACCTTGAAGAGAACCCTTGGCCCCAAGGAACTCGGTTTAGAGGGAGAGATACACATGTCAAAAGATGGTGGGGCCCATGTGACTAGTCAGGAAGAGTACACATTCCCAGTAAGGAGCTGTGCAAGGGAAGGAAAGGACCCAGTAAATGACCTGGGACCATCAGGAGAGGGTGGGTACCTTTCATCTAGGTCTTTAAAAGATAGGCAGGAGTCTACACATTCTCAGGAAAGTCTGAAGAGGGAATTCTGGATGATGGGGTGGGGTGGGGGTGCCCAGGACTTGGTGGGGAAGGTCAAGGCTGTATGTGTAGGATATTCCAAATCTAGAAGGAATTTACTTCTCGCATGATGGAAAGAAACCACTGACAAATCTTTCCCCCAGTAACAGCTAAGAAGCTGGATGCAATTGTCAAAAACCAACCATTTCTGTGCTCTAGTAATCCACCAAAGATCTATGACAGAGAAGCTTTCATTCATGAAAAGTACTAAACTTTGGGGTCTGTGTGTCACAGAGTCTGTGACATTTTTGTCTGAGGCTGCTTCCTTCAGAACCGGCCTTGCTGGTGGGTAGTCAAATTCACCTGATTTGGAGTATTGTCTATTGAAGTGATGATCCCAGTGGCAAGCAGTGTGTGTGTGCAGGGTGGGTGGAGTTAGGGGGGGCAGTGGTTCCTCTAGTCTGTGTTTGGGTTTGGGACAATATATAGGCTAGTGGAGTAGCAGGAGGTTAAACAGGGAGTCCCAAGAAGTGTGGCAGCTCTAGGGGCCTGTTGAGCCCCCTGCCTGCAAGCAGAGGGGAGGCTCTGCATCTGGACACAGAGACTGGAGCAGGTTCAAGCTACACATACCTCTCTGGTCCATGGAGAAGCAAGAGAGAAGAGTGAAAAGTAAAAATCTGGGTGGTACTTGAGAACTGCCTGAGGTTTGAACAGACTCATCAGCCTACATCCAGATCCATCAGTGTAGAGTAGAAACTTTATTGGCTTAAGGTATTTGAACACAATTTCTGAGCAACATGTGGCTGAACAATAAGCAATACGATCATAAGGGTGACCTCTAGGAAGCAGGTTTATGCATAAAATAAGGAAAATAAAAACAAAAAACATCAGTGGCCAGAAGTGGCAGGGGAAACATGTTTTATAGATTTAGTCTAAGCAAATACTACAGAAACACACAAAACCAAAAACCCCCAGGAGGGAAGATTCAGGATCCCGAGTAACTATACCATATTTTGTAAAATGTCCAGCACTCAAGAAAAAAACTCAAGACATGTAAAGAAACAAGAAAGTGTGACCTTACTCAGGAGAAAAGAAGTCAATAGAAACGGTCTACAAGTATCCCCAGATACTGAACTTAGCAGCCAAAGACTTCATAGCAGATACATAATAATAATGACAAAAATTTTTTTAAATGGGCAAAAGACTTTACCTGACATTTCACTGAAGAGGACATATACGAACAGCCATTAAACACACGGACATGCAGATTAAACCCACAATGACATAGCATTACACACCTGTTAGGTTGTCATAAACAAGACAGAAAGTACCAAGTGTTGGCAAGGACACGGAGAAACTGGAATCCTCATCTGCGGTGGGTTGGAATGCAGAACACTGATAGTCTGCCATTGCATGGACAGACTCCGACAGCGTTACGGTGAGAGAGAGAAGCCACTCACAGGACTGCATACTGTCAGATTCTATTTCTAGGAGAGGTCCAGAAAAAGCAAGTTTTTAGAGAGAAAGGCAGATCAGCAGTTTTGCCTGGGGCCAAGAGAAGGTGCCCAGAAAGACTAAAAATGGCTTTGAGGACAGGTTTTGCTCTTAGAAGTATTCTAAAGCTGGGTTGGAGTGAGGCTGAATTTACTAAAATCATGAAATTATACACGGAAAATGGGTGGATTTTATGGCATGCAAATTATTAGCTCGATAAAGCTCTTCAAAAAAAAAAAAAAAAAGATGAGCCATGGCAATGAGCTTTGTTGGAAGGTTGATGGGCCTGGGGTCACATGGGCCTGGAGATGAGCAACAGCACCCCCGCTGGGATCTACGGGGCTGGAAGGGGGGCATGTTGAGCAAGTCATTCATCTCCCAGAGCCTTAGCATCCTCCCCTGTAATGGAGGAGATGATACCTATTTTGCAGATTGTTCTGAGAGCTTAATGAGATATGGCATGTGCAAGTAGGCCCCTCATCCAGGACGCCCTCCCGGCTGACATCTGAAATTCTATATGGTTCTGAGTCTCCTGATAGCCAACTTGATTGGAGAATCTGCTATGGCTGGTGATCTCTTTTGCCCTTGGCCACTAGATTCTCCGGGCTCCTTGTGCCCCAATTTCTAGAACTGGGTCTCTGCTTTTGTTGGGCTGCCTGTTGCTGGGGCGGCTTGGGCCTGACCTCCAGTTGGGTCTCACTCTCCTCCTCCTTGGTTCTGGCCTCCCAACGGACCCTCATGTCTGAACTACTTGCCTTGTGGCTTATGTCATCTGCCTCCTTGCCAGGCCCCTGTTTGGACAGGCACTCCCACCCCTTCTCCATTCTGGGATATAACAGGCTGCTCTTCCAATCCCAAAGCCCTCAGTGGCCCCTTTCTCCCGGGAGCCTCAATGCTGTGCCTCTGCCAACCCACCAACTTCATATCTCACCACTCACTCCTGGGACCTCCCCTCTCCATCCAGATGGAGTCATTGCTGATAAGCAAACAAGCCCAATAAGGAAAAACCTTGTTCCTCCTACCTAGGATTCCACTTCTCCTTGTCAGGCCACCGCAGCCCTTGTCCACCCTTCAGGATTCAGCTCGGATCTCTCCTTGAGAAAGCCTTTCCTGTCGGCCACCTCTCTCTCCTTCCCCCTTGGCAGAGTTAGGTTCTGTGGGCTGCCACAGTACCATGTTCTCACCTCTCTCTTAGCGTTCTGGCCTGCAGAATACATCGGTTCACTTCGCCTCGGTCTGTGAAATCTTTGTTGGGGAAATCTGTACATGATATGATGGCCTCCTTCGTCCTGGTCCACGGTAGATGTACGGATGTTCAGTAAATGAACAAATGAGTACATTATATTCCCCCGAGGGACGCTGTCTTCTCTACAGGGAAGCCCCCATTTCCCTTTCTGTATGACGTGGGCCACTTGGGGCACTTCTTCTTTGCTTGGGGAGCAGGGCCTGAGCCAGAGAGGGGAGATGATACGGCTTCCAATCCTATCTACATCCCTCCACGGTGTTGTAGGGCAACAATGGTTGGCCCCGTGCTGAGTGGAACCCTGTACTGTTGGGCTCCTGTGTCACACGCCTGATCTTCAGTGTCTCACATAACCTTCTCACAGCAATCACCTGCACAGGCGCTATTATTACTGGCCCCATTTTAGAGGGATCCAGGCTCAGAGAGGTTCAGCAACTTATCCGTAGCCACACAGCTAGTGGGGAGCCGAGCTAGGACTCACACCTGTGTACACCTGACACCACAGCTGTGCTCTTGACCCAGAGCTCCCCGACCAGAGATCTCCTTGCTTTGGTAAATAGACCCTGGACTAAATGGGCAGTGGACAAACTTTTATGGGCAAGCGCTTTTTTTGTTTTGTTTTGTTTTGGTTTTTTTTTGTTGTTGTTGTTTTTTTTTGTTTGTTTGTTTGTTTTTGGGCAAGGGCTTTTAAAAATTCTTTAAATGCTGCCTCTCGACTTTGTAACTGTGTTATACTATATAGTTATTGTACTAGTTATCGAGAATCACAACATCAGCATCCTTCTTTTAAGTGCCCTGGGCTCTGGGAGATTTTACTTTTTGATCTTAATGAATAAATATGCACCATGGTGGGATATTTTAAAGCTGGGCCTCTGAACATATTCTGGGTGGGACCTCGTGGGCAGATGGGCTGGGGGTGTGATGGCACCAGAGATCAGTCACACCTCAGGGAACAAAAGGGGGCCTCCATTTGCACACGGTCCTGAGTTCTGAGTGGGACAGAGGATGATGGCCTCACCCTGTGAGTGATGCTTTGGGGGAGAGGGGGGGCATTTTGCAGGAATGCCTGCATTGTCTTCCCAGCTGTTAGCTGGGAAATGAGCTAGAAAGGAACACACCTTTTTTGGAAGGGTTTCCAATATGAATAACAATAATCGGCACAATGACATTAACGGGTACTGAGCACCAACAATGCACAAGGCATTGTCCTAAGTGCTTTCTGTGTGTTTACTCCCAGGACAACCCGATGGCACAGGGACTGTGTGTTTATGTTCTCCAGGAGGGAGAAGCACAAAGAGATTTTTAAGGCATTGAAGGTCACATGGTTACAGGATGGTGGAGCTGGGCTTCTGGAATGGGAAACCTTGTGCAAGCCTCTTTTCTGAGCTCTGAACACTTTACCCCCCCCCCTCTTTTTTGATAAATTTATTTTTTATTGGTGTTCAATTTGCCAACATATAGAATAATACCCGGTGCTCATCCCATCAAGTGCCCCCCTCAGTGCCCGTCGCCCAGTCACCCCCACCCCCCGCCCACCTCCCCTTCCACCACCCCTAGTTGGTTTCCCAGAGTTAAGAGTCTCTCATGTTCTGTCTCCCTTTCTGATATTCCCCACTCATTTTTTCTCCTTTCCCCTTTATACCCTTTCACTATTTTTTATATTCCCCAAATGAATGAGACCATATAATGTTTGTCCTACCCTCTCTGAGCCTGCAACTGTCCTGCACATGAGGTCCCCGATGCCACACCCCCCAGGAGCAGCTTCCCCCCCACCTCCACCTGGGCAATGACTGCACTGCACTCAGAGGACTTCCTGGGCACGGAGACCAAGGGAGTGTTTTGACCAGATCAGTAGCTTCAGTTGCTTGTCCTGAGATTTAGTGAAGGGCAGTGTTGGAAGTGTCACATTTGCAATATGTCCCCCTCCTCCTCCCTGGATTGTAAACTCCACAAAACAAGGAGCTCTTGCAGCTCCAGCCTCAGTTCCATTCACCTGAATGGCTGCACACAGATTCACTGGCAGATGACTGGGCAGGTGGAGAAGCAACGCCCACCTGGAAAATGGAGATTCCCTGGGCAGGGGTGGTGGGGGTAGGGGTGGGGGTGGGGGTGATGGTGCTGGGTGGTCTACCAACATATGGTCTCTGAAGCACTTTAAAATACTCCAGCACAGGGGCTCCTGGGTGGCTCAGTGGGTGAAGCGTCTGCCTTTGGCTCAGGTCATGATCTCAGGGTCTTGGGATCGAGCCCCACATTGGGCTTCCTGTTCAGCGGGGAGCCGGCTTCTTCTTCTCTCTGCCGCTCCCCACCACTTGTCCTCTCTCTCTCTCTCTCTCTCAAGTAAATAAATAAAATCTTAATGAAATAAAATACTCCAACACAGACATGAAGGAAGTGGTGATTACTTCTATTTACGTCTAGGAGCAGTGAGTTAGCAACCTGATGGATGAGCAATATACTTGGGGAGTGGGGTGGGGGCAGGTACTTAGTATTCAAAAGACTCTAATCAGAAACCCACACTCTGGAGGGGGTCACTACAAGCTCTGGCTACCAAGAATCAACACTAGGTTGATCTAGAACCCTGGATTAAGAATCAACACTAATAAGTCTAACAGGTGATTCTTTAAAAAGTGATTTTCCAACAATGCAATGACTGCTGTGTAGGGAGTATGGGTTGGCTAGAAACATTCTGTGGGTACCTCCGTCCTTGTGTGAACAGTCCCTGGACTCAGGATTCTGAGCCTGTTTTTTGTTCGTTTCTTGAAATGCTTTTAGGGGGTTCTGTCACCTGGCTCTTATGAGAAAGCTCTCTGAGTCTGCCTGTAGAACATGGTCTCTTCTGCCCTGAGGGGAAATCTTTATGCAATTCTGAAAAAAAAAAAATTGTTCCTGACTATTCTGATGTTCATGATCTGATCCACCCTCACGCAAAACTCCTAATACAACCTTCCAACCGCTGCCTCAACATCTGTGTCCCGCCTCCTGCCCACGGGCCTGCTGTTTCCACCTGCCTGCTTCCCCCCCACGACAGTAAGAAAGGTCTGTGCTTTCCCCTTGCTCCTCCTGCCTCCTGTCCCCCGCCACCCCGCGCTGCCCCACGTGGCTCTGTGTGGCAGACATGCCTTCTCTGCTTGGGAATTGGAAGGAACACCAATTCTTTTAAAGGCACTTGTTTGGGGATCCCTGGGTGGCTCAGCGGTTTAGCACCTGCCTTCGGCCCAGGACGTGATCCTGGAGTCCCTGCATGGAGCCTACTTCTCCCTCTGCCTGTGTCTCTGTCTCTCTCTCTGTGCCTCTCATGAATAAATAAATAAAACCTTTTTTTAAAAAAATGAAGGCACTTGTTCTTCCTTCTTTTAGAGGCAATCGTCTCTGTGTCTCCATCTGATTCAAACAGTCTCCACATCTGATCAAAACAGTTCCTGCACTTGTTTCAAAACAAAGGCAAGGGACAGGCAGCTGGAAAAAAAAAAAAAAAAAAAAAAAAAAAAAAAAAACCCAGGGAGCTGAGAGCTCACCAAGCTGGAAAAATGTGTTTTATGATCATTCTTGGCATCTGCTTGCTCATACAAGTCTGAGCGGGTGCTGGAATGCTGCGGAGCCAGGCCTTGGCTGTAGTGGGGCCCCCGGGGTCGAGGCCATGGGAGGGGGAGGCTGGCAGCCCTCAGCGCCCCCTGACTAGTGGATGGCCCGATGGCCACAGAACTAGTGATCTTGCACAGTGGAAGCGGCCTGCATAAGGGAGTGGGGCACCCACCCTTTGTGCGCATGGAGCCTGGTGCCACCCACTCTGAGGAGAGCATCGTGGGGTCCACACGGTGCTTTGATGGCATCATGCCTGTGGCGAAGCTTGGCACCGGCAGTCTAGTGAAAGTCAGCATGGGAGTCCCCAGTAGCTGGGCTTTGGTCCTGGGTCTGGTTCAGTCCAGGGGGCCCCTGGGGCCTGGGTTGGTTGCCTCTGCCCTCTGTTCCCCAGGTTGTAAAAGAAGGTGGGAGGATGGGGGAGGTGTAAACCCCCTTTGCTTTGTCTCCTCCTGTGTCAAAGGGCACAGAAAAGCCAGCGTGAGGGCCCTGGCACATTGAGGAGATGTGGGGCACCCGTGCACCCAGGAAAAGAGTCTCTGGATCTGATGGGTGCGGCGGCTCCAGCAGGGACTGCAGAAGGAGGAAATGAAAGGTGGAGTAGAAGGAGCCAGAACAGCCCGTCTGGCCCAAAGCACGAAGGAACAGGGAGGTGTGAGGGGGTGTCTGCCTGGTACAGGTGTGGCTCACTGTACCTTGTGGCGGCTCTCGGGATTCGGGGTGAGGGAGCCAGGCTGCTGCCACCAGGAGCCAGCAGGGAGGAGGCTGAGCACCCTGAGGCCTGCGTGTGCGTATATGACAGCATCAGAGCCAGGAGGGCAGCCAGCCTTGACAGAGCCCAGCTGGAAAACCAAGGCGCCCACTCAGAGAGGTCATCCAGCCCAGCCTCCCGCCCTTCCTCTACCTGTCTGAGACTCACCTGGTTTAGTGGAGTCCCCCACCAAACCCGGGCCGCCCTCCTCGGCCAACAATGCTGACCTCCTTGTACTTCGCTGGCTTCGGTTCCACCATGCCGGGCTCAGGGCCTCCTTGTCTCAGCATGCCTGTTCATCCCTAACTCAGGCTTTATGCTCACAGAAGCCCCTCCTCTGTCCCACCCTCTCTTGCAATTGTCCTGTTCTATGCCTTCTCAGCCTTCCTCGTTGATCTACTTATAGGTCTGGTTGTGTGGTTGTCGTCGTGCCGTCACCCCCGTCTAGGCCCAGTGGGGCCAGGGACCTGGTCTGTCTGACTCCCTCCCAGCATCTACTAGGTGTTGAGTGAGTTTTTGTTGGAATGGATGAATGAAATCACTCAGCCCCTGAAATGTCGCATCATGACAACCTGGCCACTAGGAGTTAGCCCATAACCATGATCAGATTCGGACTCTGAAGGCACGGGGGAGCATTGTTCTTGGCTGGATCCTCGTTTAGGGCCTGTTGATTTTTTTTACTGTAATTCTGCAATAAAGGTGACTGCCCTGCAGATTACCCTTCCCAAGGGCTCCGAGGAATGGGAATGTGTCAACCAGAAACCTCCATGAAGCTAGTTACCTGGGAGTATTTGTGGAAAAGAGTGCTGATGGAGGGTGATGGGGCTTTGGATTGTGACCTGGATCCCTGCTGACTTTTACTGGCCCCTCAAAGTGGCATCCCGGCAGCAGATGCATCTCCTCAGAGCAGGAGGAGACACGTCCGCAGGTCACACCAGGATTGTCACAACGTGATTTATTTCCTTGGGGTTTACAACATGTACTGAGTTAGCCGGAACTTTCCACCTAGAATTTGGTGGGATTTTCCACTTTCCCTAGGAAGAGAATGGCGTCTGTGGCCCTGTTGATCAGCAGCAGAAGGAAGGACCTATTGAAGCGGACGACGGTGTGGGAGGGGCCATCCTTTGACCGCACGATGAGCTTGGTGGCGGTGGCCGCTGCGGCTTCAGTGCCCTCCTCGCTGACATCCAGCACAGCCTTGTGGGTGGCCTGCCGAGGGAACAACAGATGTCAGCGGTCCCTGTGGAGGTGCCTCTGCTTCACTGAGCTTTGAGGTTCTGCCTAGGAACAGAGATGCCCCCCTCTGGGGGCCTCAAGCTCACTGCACCAGATGCCGGGCATTAGGTGCACAGGTGTCACTGATACTGGTCAACTGGGTCCCTAAGTGTGGGGCTGAGTGGTTATAAATGCACATCAGAAAGCCTGGGGTTGTTGAGTCCTGGTCCTGCCCCTTTACTGTGGCAAAAATTCTGGGTGCTGCTGCCTGCACTCCAAATCTCTGAAAGGGCCATGGTAACGGGGTAGAGCCCGCAAGATCATTGGGTGACTTAAACGAGATCACACAAAGTGCGGTGTTATGAAATATTGGATCCCTTCTGGTCTTCTAGGGAAGAGACTTACCCAGGGGGCCTGAGAACTCTCAACAGTTGTTGTTCACATGTGCACATAAGCACATAACGGGAAATGGACCATTACACTCAGCAGACTCCATTGAGACCTCTGTATTCTTTCCCCAGACACCAATGACAAAAGTCCCTTCAGGGACCCAGGATCACTTCTGACCATCCTAATCTATTATCAAAATACATTTTTAGGGGCACCTGGGTGGCTCAGTCGGTTAAGTGTCTGCCTTCTGCTCAGGTCATGATCCCGGGGTCTTGGGATGGAGCCCCATGTCAGGCTCCCTGCCCAGTAGGGAGTCTGTTTCTCCCTCTCCCTCTCCTGTTCCCCCTGTTTGTGCTCTCTCTCTCTCTGTCAAATAAATAAATTAAATCTTTAAAAAACACATTTTTCAGTCAGGGATCAGAAACCCATAGGTAGACAAGGACCAGACTGCTTGTTAGAGCTGGGGGCACACAGGACACCTGGAGGGCCCACTCTCACTAATGGGGACTCATGGCTCAGCTCTGGCTAATGGATGTTACATAGGGTTTGGGCTCACTGTTGCCATGTGGGAATTGGACTCTGTGATTTCTTTCAAGACAATCAGAAATCTATACTTTAAAGTGCAATGTTCTACATGTTAGAAATTGGTTCTCTTTTTTTCTTTTTAGCACCGCAGACCAAGCACAGCACATCTATAGGGTACAAATGGCCCATGGGCAGCCAGTTTGACTTCAGTGTGAGGACCTAGGCGTCAGGGAGGTGAGGTCGAATACCAGGTGTGTTTCTGCTTGTCTGTAACAGTTGTTGAAGCAGAAGTGCTACCTTCCCAGGAGAGGCCTGGGAGGCCATAGTTGGATCTTAGGAACATGTGTTTGAGGCATAAAAAAGGGGTAAAACTTGCCTGTGTATCAGGGGGATGGTGGCCATAAAGCCACAGGCCTGGCAGCCATGAAATTCAGCCCTACGTTTGCCACAGAGAAGTCACTTTTCCTCTCGGGGTCTGTGTTTCCTTATCAATGAGAGGCAAGGGTTTGATTAGCCATTCACTGGAGGCCCTTCCAGCTCTGGCAAATGTTCTCATGGACCAACTCACTTTGGAAAGCTGCAGGAAGTCTCTCTTTGTGATTCCAGAAAAATCAGCATTTTTATCAAAGGCATCCCGGATGCCCATCTTCGGGAGGATGGTTTCCAGGTCATAGGAGGCAGAAAGGGAAAATTTTGGAATGAACACCTCTATCCACCTATGGGGATGGGGAAAAAGGAAAAGGTGATGTCAGAGGCCCCTTGGTCTCTATCTATGCTTCTAGGTGGCATTTCAGGAGGCTTTCTTCTTCATCTAGCTAATTCTGGTTGCTGCTAAAGTAGTCCACACATCCCCAACAACCAACCCAGGTTGCTCTGGAGGTAAGCCCCCTGGATGAGCAAGTCTGGCACTGTAGATGAATGAGAAGGAAGGGGACCCCCTAATAAGGTAATAGAGCACAGATGAGGGGCCAGCAAGGGAGCCTGTGGCAGCAACCCATGGGGGATACCAGGCAGTGATGATGGAAGCCTGTCTGCCATCCCTGGCCTGGCATGCCCCCCACCCCTGCCAGCCCTTCCTGAGACAAACCCTGCTGAGCCCTGAGAGCAGCAGAGTCCAATAGAACTTTCTGCAAGGCTGGAAATATTCTCGTGCCGTCCAGTAGATTAGCCACTAGTTGTACATGTGGCTTTACATGAGGAAAAATAATCGTAGTTTTATCCAATTTTAATTAATGTAAATTTAAATAACTACATGAGGCTAGAAATTAATCAGCACAGCCATGGCGTTCAGCAAAAATTTTCCTTCCTTTGCAATGGTTTCCCTGAACCAAGAGTGAACAGCCCACATTTATTGAGCTTTTAGTATGCCCCAGGTATCATCCCAGGCACATTCATGAGCTTCATTTCCATTTTAAAGATGTTAAGATATAGTTTTAGTGCTTAGACTGAGGTCATGTATCTGGTAAGTCACAGAAAGGAAAGCACAGAAGTGCTGGGTGGACACTTGCGTTCTCATCGAGGGGCATCTAGCACAATGGACAGCTCTCTCTTCCCTGCAACTGCTCCCTGAGCTGGCCTGGCCAACCCCTCCCTGCTCTGTCTGCCAATCTTCACAGATTGCCCCTTACCCCAGCCTCGGTGCTGACTCCTCTGTCCAGCCGTGGCTGCTATCAGAGAAGAAACTTCTGTAGGATCAAGGAATCCTACAAGTGTTCCTTGATTCCCAACTGTGCCTCTTTGCCGGTGTTGACTCCTTTACCAAAAGTGCCCTTCCCGAGCCTCTATGCCCTTACTCAGACCTCCACATCCTATCTATGCTCCTGACTCAAATGCACCACCTCCTTGAAGCCTTCAGTGGGTCCCAGTTGAAAGCCATCTCTCTTTGCTCAGAAGCTCCTCAGTGCACTCCCTGCCTCACCACCCCCACCCCCTGCCCTGAGAAACTGTAATTCTTGAATTACAGTTATCCCTGATCCTGTCTTTGTCTCCTCCTGGGCTGTGGGCACCTGGGAATGGTGGCTGACAATGGCTGAAAATGCCAAGAAAATATTCCTAAGAGATTGTACCTAAGATTTTGACATCCCTTTTTATATTATGGTTAACAACCTTTTGATAGTCTAATAGTAATCTTACTATTAGGTAACGTTATCAAATATGCACAATCTTCCTGGCACTGTTCTAAGCACTTTATAAAGAGTAACTTGTTTTTATCTTTTCAACAACTTATGGGTTGAGTAATATTATTATCCTCATTGTCAATGCTTCTCTTGCCTGTTTATTTTTATAGAATCATTCCATGGAATTTAACATCAGACTGACTGATAGAGTGAGTGCTGTTAGCGTGGAATTGCTAATGACATAAGAGTGTTGAGGGGACATATTAGCTACATGCCCTTGGGCAATTTGCCTCCCTTACTAGAGCCTCTACTTCCTGTTCTGTAGATGGGGGGTGATAGTGCTCTTCATCTGTCAGGTGGTCATGAAGTTCAAGTGAGAACACAGCCCAAGTTCATTATCCAGCAAGTAGCTGGCACTCAGTTGGCATTCAACAGCTGCTATCATGGTCTTTCCCCTGTCCTTAGAGGTACACCACCACCCGCCTCAGGTCTCAGGAGACTGACACGACTTCCCACCTCTTCTGGAGTAAGTGATTCCATTTCCTCAGCGTCCTAGATGACAAGGCCTGCTCCAGTTGCCTCATCTTGCCCTGGCCAGGGAGGACAAAGAAGGCTGCAGTGTCTTCATCATAGTCCATCCGTAGCACAGAGCATCCCAGCTCTGCATCCACTCCAAAAGCAAACTCTTCCACCTGGTGCATCATTGGGACCTTCACTGTGGTCCTCTTACCCACCAGGAATGGGGAGCTCTTACTCGTATATCCAGGGTTAAAAGGCTTCTCCCACTTGCCTAACAGAGAGAGAAGAGAGGTCTTTATGTCTAACTCAGTGAGGTGAAGACAGCAAACATGAAGAATGAGGGATCTCTGAAAACTCGCTCCTCCATGAAAGCAATGAGAAAACTGCCCACAGTGGTCAGAATTAACTTTCTTAGAACTCTAGAAATTAACCAAACTCTTTCAGCCAATTAGGGAACAGTTCATTAAAGTGAAGCAGCTAAATCTTGGTAAGAAAGTGAGCTTTGTGGTATTTTAACTTGTCCTACTTGCATTCCTCTTGTCCTAACTCTTCAATAATAGCCTGGAAAAGTAATAGCCTGTGTTTGCAGTGAAATCCAGCAGGCTAGCAGCCACTGAGGGGGGAAAAATAGGGCTGGAACCCTTTCAAAGACTCATTCCCAAAAAACTGTTATTTGACCTGTCTTGTGCTTCCCTGGAAGGCATCACTTGCTAAACTGTCTGTATTTGATCTGTTTTGGAGCTCAACCAGTAAAAAAGGCTATTTCTCAGAGGAAATTAGTCAAAAGCAGTCACAAGCTGTGATAAATTTTGCAGCTGCTGGAGGCAGGAGGTAACAGGGCAAACAACAGACTAATCACAAAGGTTAACAGGACAGGCGGGGCAGGACTGGCATGTGCAAATGTGACAGAGTAAGGACCTCTGCATATTTCCCCCATCAAAAAGACAATGAGAAAAACTGGCAAAGATGTCCAGAATCAACTCTTTTGGAACTCTGAAATTAACTAAAGACTTCCAGCAACCTGGGGAGAGTAAATTCAAGAAAAATGGCCAAACCTCAATAAGAACAGTCAATTTCATGGTCATTTTAATTTGTGCCAATCCCATCCCCTGCTCTCTAGCTCTGCAGTAGCCTTGAAAAACGCCAGCCTGTATTCCCAATACCATTGGAAGAACTGATCTAGAGGTCTTTCAAAGACTCATTTTCAAACAATTATTATTACTTGACCTCTCTGGTAGTTACCTGGAAGACCCCACTTACAAGGTTGATTGGTGCTCACTCAGTGCCTAAGGCCTTCTTCCCAGGGAGTTGGAACTTTTTGTTAGAAAGAAGTACAGGTGAAAAAAAAAAAGGCAAAGAAAGAAAGAAGTACAGGCAAATGTTTTAGTATCATGGTTGTCTGAATGAGGATAATAGATCAAACAATAAAGTGATCAAAAATTCTGAAAGGTAAAGCTAAGGAATAAGATGTCTATAGGAGACATATTTGGAAAGTTTCAATATATCCTGGGCATTTAGAAGCTACATGCAGGTATAAAGCTGAATGTATATTTAAAAAAAAATGAGAAGGCTTTAAGTGCATACTTACGGCTGACCTTGAGGGTCTGCATAAACAGAAAGTGAAGACTGAGTTGGAGTTATAAACTTCCTGGCTGAGTGTTGATGGCATACTGTATTGTGCACACAAAAGTCTTCAGCAAAGACTTTTATTTGTTCTAGGCACTTAAGAAATTTCTGCCCAATCATAGCTAACCATTTAACTAAACAAGAAGACACTTCGGTGACCACACATGACGAACTATAGACTTTAAAAATAATAATAATACAGAAAAATCACTGAACAAACAACAACTATTGTAACAAGTGAAAACAACAAATCTTTGGAAGGGAAGAATCTGATTTTCAGAGTTGTCACACTACATAATTTTAAAAATCCAGCTTTTACAAAAAAAATATGAGACATAAAAAGAAAGTATGGACCATACCCAAGGAAAAAAACAATCTACTAATATCAGAAATAAAAGAAGGAACAGGGATGTCTGGGTGGCTCAGTGGTTGAGCATCTGTCTTCTGCTTAGGGTGTGATCCCAGGGTACTGAGATTGAATCCTGAGTTGGGTTCCCTGCAGGAAGCCTGCTTCTCCTCCCTCTACCTGTGTCTCTGTCTTCCTCTCTCTCCGTGTCTCTCCTGAATAAATAGATAAAATCGTTAAGAAAAAAAAAAGGAGGAACAGTGCCATAGATCTTATGGACATGGAAAGGAAAATAAAGGAGTACTATAAACAACTCTATGCCCACAAATTTGATAACCTAGACGAAATATTCCAATTTTCCAATGTTTGCAAAGGAAGAAATAAACACTATGAATATGCCTATATCTATGAAAGAAATTGACAATCACTAATAACCTTCCAAAACACCAGGTCTAGATAGATTCACTAGTGAATTGTACCAAACATTTAAGAAAGAAATTATGCCAATTCTTTACAATGTCTTTCAGAGGATAGAAGTAGAGAACATACTTCTAACTTGTTCTATAAAGCCAGCATTACCTTTTTTTTTTTAAAGGTTTTATTTATTTATTCACAAGAGACACAGAGAGAGAGAGAGAGAGAAAGAGAGAGAGAGAGGCAGAGACACAAGCTGAGGGAGAAGCAGGCTCCATGCAGGGAGCCTGATGCAGGACTCGATCCCCGGACTCCAGGATCATGCCCTGGGCCGAAGGCAGGCGCTAAACTGCTGAGCCATGGAGATGTCCCACCAGCATTACTTTAATACCAAAATCAGACAAAGACATTGCAAGAAAGGAAAACTATAGATCAATATGTGTCATGAACATAGATGCAAAATGCTCCATGAAATATTAGCAATCAAATTTGATAATGTATAAAAATAAGTATGCACCACAACCAAATGGGGTTTATCCCAGGTTCGTAAGGCTGGTTCAACATTTGAAAATAAATTAATGTAACACATCATCAAGAAGCTAAGGAAGAGAAATTAATCATATCAATAGATGAAGCTAAAGCATTTGACAAAATCCAACACCCTTTCATAATAAAAGTTCTCAGCAAACTAGGAATAAAGGGGAACTTCCTCAGTTTGATTAAAAATACCTACAAAAAGCCTACAGCTAACATCATACTTAATGATGAGAAACTCAAAGCTTTCCCACTAAGATCATGTATAATAAAAGGATGTCCCCTTTCACCACTTCATTTCAGTATTTTACTAGAAGCTATAGCTAATGTAATAAGACAAGAAAAAGAATAAAAAATATACATTGTGGGAAGAAATAAAACTGTCTTTGTTCACGGATGACACGATTGTCCTTGTAGAAAATCCAAGAATCAACAAAAGAACTCCTTGAACTAATAAATGATTATAGCAAGGTTAATATGCAAAAGTCGATTACTTTTCCATATGCCATCAGTGAACAAGTGGAATTTGAAGCTAAAAACACAATACCATTTACATTTGCATCCAACAAAATACTTAGGTATAAACCTAACAAAATATGTATAAGATCTATATGAAGAAAATTATAAAACTCTGATGAATGAAATTAAAGAACTAAATGAATGGAAAGATATTCCATTTTCATGGAATAGAAAGACTCAATATTGTTAAGATGTAAGTTCTACCCAGCTTGATCTATAGATTCAATGCAATCCCAATCAAAATCCCAGCAAATTATATTATAGATATTAACAGACTAACACTACAGTTTATACAAAAAGCAAAAGACCTAGAATAGGCAACACATTATTGATGGAAGAGAACAAAGTTGGAGGAATGACAATAACCAACTTCAAGATTTACTATAAAGCTATGGTACTCAAGCCAGTGTGGTATTGGTGAAGAATAGACAGATCAATGGAACAAAGAGGGAGCTTATGAATAGACCCACATAAATGTAGTCAACTGATCTTTGGCAAAGGAGTACAGGCAACACAATGGAGGAAAAATAGTCCTTTTAACAAATGGTATTGGGACAACTGGCATTCATATGAAAAGAAAAAAAAGAATCTAGATACATACTTTATATCTTTCACAAAAATTAACTCAGAATAGATCACAGACTAAATATAAAACACAAATCTATAAAACACCTAGAAGATAATATAAGAGAAAAACTAGATGAGCTTGGGTATGGCAATAATTTTTAGATATAACACCAAAGGCATGATGCCTGAAAGAAATCCAAACTTCATTAAAATGTAAACTTCAGCTCCATAAAAGACCAAGAATGAAAAGCCACACAGCAGACTAGGAGAAAATATTTGAAAAGATGCACCTGATAAAAGACTGTGATCCAAAATATGCAAAGAACTCTTGAAACATAAATAAGAAAACAAACAACTGGATTAAAAGAGTGGGCCAAAAACCATGACAGATACTTCACCAAAGATGATATGCAGATGACAGATAAAGATGAAAAGCTGCTCTGTATCAGATGTCATCAGGGAAATGCAAATTAAAACAGCAATGAGATACCACAAGACACCCATTCAAATGGCCCAAATCTGGAACAATGACACCACCAAATACTGGCGAGGATGTAGAGCAACAAGGACTCACACGCTGCTAGTGGGAACACAAATAGTAGAACCACTTTGGAGGACAGTTTAGTGGTTTCTTCCCAAACCAAACATACATTTGCCATACAATCCTGCAAACACGCTCCTTGGTATAAGGAATTAAAAACTATGTCCAAGTAAAACCCTGCACATATGATTCTATTTATATAAAATGTCCAGAATAGGCAAATCTATAGAGGTGGAAAGTCCATTACTTGTTTCTAGGGGAAGCGCAGAGTGCTCACAGATAAGGGTCTCTTTTTGAGGTGCTGATATGTCCTGGAGTTACAAAGTGGCCGTATTGGCACAACCTTGTAGATATACTAAAACCCAAACCCCACTGAATTGTGCAATTTAACTTGGTGGATTTTGTGGTACATGAATTATAATTCAATTAAAAAATAAGATGAAATAAAATGGAATAACTTATATAAAAAACAGGAGACTTAAAGGAGGCTCAGAGCATATTACTTCTTTTTCCTTTCCCACCCTTCTTACAGAATGGATGGATAAATGGGTGGAAGGTGAACAGGTGGATAGAGGGAAAGAGAAATGGGGGAAGGAGGAATGGCAGGAGGGAGAAAAGAAGGGAAGGGGAGAAAGGGGAAGGGGGAGGGATGATACAGTGGTGTTGGTGACAGCTCTGCTGAAGTTGGTTCTGTCATCATCCATCCAGTAAGCAGAGAGACTCGCACACATCAGGCTCTCAATACATGATAGATCTTGTAAAGCACCTGCCCAGGATCATGAGCAAGTAAGGGGCAAAGTAAAATTCAGACCCAGGGCTGTCTGACTTCAACGCCCATGTCCATGCTGTAGTAGCACGGTGTCTCTGTAAACTGTAAAGCTCTAGACAGATGTCCAGGGGATGTGAATGGCAGTTACACTGGCGTGTCTGCACTTCCACACCTATGAAAGTGCTCTGGCTTTTGGATTTACCTCTTGAGCTGGGTTTTCAGAGAACTCTGTGTCCCTCCTCGAAACCTTCAGGGGCCACTAGGGCTGCTGCTAGTAGCAAGAGATGAGGTCTTACTCCCATGCTAATTTCCAGAAGATTTTCCCCATGGGCTGCCCAGTGACCCCAATGGACACATACTCAGGCTAACCAAAGACAGAGCTGAATGAACCCCCAACGTAATCGATGAACTGAAGCTAAGGGAGGAAGCAGGAGGTATTCACGGTCATGCAGCCAGCTCATTCCAATGGGAAGTCCAAGTTCAGACTTCCCATTACCTGACTATGCCATCTGGGGTTTGTTTAGCTTGCTTATTAAACCAGGGTAAAAAAACAAACATTAACATAAAAATCAACCTCTTGGGGTCCCCGAGTGGCTCAGTGGTTTAGCACCTGCCTTTGGCCCGGGGCGTGATCCTGGGGTCCCAGGATCAAGTCCCGCATTAGGCTCCCTGCATGGAGCCTGCTTCTCCCTCTGCCTGTGTCTCTGCCTCTCTCTCTGTCTCTCTCTGTCTCTCATGAATAAATAAATAAAATCTTTTAAAAAAACAAAAAACAAAATCAACCTCTCAGCGTCTTACCTTTAAAGAAAATGTGATTCACTAGGACCATGACCGTCAGAGGTTCAAGGCTTTGGATTAAGTTTACCACCTTCCCTTTGGTCTCCTTCTCCACATAGCTGTTTATCTTCTCCCGGGCAGTAGAGGAGCTAGAGAAATCTGTAGAAAAGACTTTTGACTCATAGAGCCTCTTGACGTCATCCAAGAAATTTGTCTGCAGCCACAGCTCCTTTTTGATAAAGAGGACACTCCCCATCCTCAAGTCCAGGTCTTTGCCGGGGACTCGAAGTGAGTGGAGCAGGTGCTGGAAGGCCTGGTGGATGGAGGACTCTGGCAGGTGTGTGAGGTTGAATCCCAGGCCCTGGAGGATCTGGGTCTTGGTGGCTGAGCGAGCCCCGAGGGAGAGCATGGCCAGGCAAGCAGAGACACTCAACGGGGAGAAGAAGACGTTCTGGTCTGGTGTCTTCAAGATCAGCCTCTGGTACAGGCGGAAGGCGAAGTTGGTGTTGCTGGAAGACAGCTGGGAGGCGGCGGTGCTCCTTGTGGAGGACGGGCAGGGGGAGCCTTTGCTGGGGGCCCGGGGAGGGGGTACACAGTAGATTGGAGCGGAGATGCTGACAATGAAGAAAAGTCGATAAAAGGAACATGCCATCTTGGAATGAAGTAAGTCTGTAAGAGAGGAGAGAACCACTGAGGGAAGGTAAGCTGAGCCTCTGGCCCCCGAATCAGACACCTTGCAATGCCCCACCCTGTTCTCAATAGAATGGGGACACGTGTAGGGACACCCGGGTGGCTCAGTGGTTGAGCATCTGCCTTCAGCTCAGGGCCTGATCCTGGATCAAGTCCCACATTGGGCTCCCCCCAGGGAGCCTGCTTCTCCCTCTGCCTGTGTCTCTGCCTCTTTCTCTCTGTGTCTCTCATGAATAAATAAATAAAATCTTAAAAAAAAAAAAAGATTGGGGACACGTGGGACGGTTAACAGAGCAGTTAACCCTCACATAATCTCATTGTCTCTCATAAACGAGATGCAGGTATTATTGCTGCCTTTAGTTTATAAACAAGGAAGCAGGCCTCAGAGAGGTTGTGCAATTTACCTCCCGCCACACAGCTGGTGTGGGTTCCGTCTGGGAATCAAAGTCAGGTCTTAAGTCCGGAATCTCAGATCCCACGCTCTTTGCTGTTTCTGCTTCATAGGTGTCTTGTTTGGAAAGTAAGACAGTGAAACCAGACTGCAATGTCCCAGTCTTAGCAGCCAGAAGCGTCCTCTTGCCCCTCGGAGATCCCTCCAGATAATCTTGGTCCCTTTTGTGTTGAACCCTTTCCTTGCTGTCGCTGCTCACCCCCAGCCACGGGCATTGGCTGGCATGTCGAGTGTCCCTCAACGGGCTGTCCTGGTAGTTGCTGGTGGGTCTACCTCAGGCAGCGACTGCCTGCCCCCTGCCTGCCTCATCCAGCTAGACCCAGGCACCAGGAGCATTTTGGATCAGGTGACCTGGTGGCAGTTGGAAACTCCAGTCGTTTTGGGACAGGACGGGGCTGGGCTTGCTTTCAACTCTGATGCTCACGGTGGGTGAGTTTTAGCTTCTCTGGATCACAGTTTTCTTTTTCTGCTCTGGGATGATGGCCTGGCCTGGACCTTATTTAGTCATTCAGAAGATCAAGTGTGATGAGGTCACTTGTCTATATCGGGACAGTCTAAGGTCATAGCCATGCTCCCAACAACCTCTTGGTCAAAACTGAATTTATGCAAATTGAGTAATACTGGATCATACCAGATGTGATTAAAATCCGAAGGAACAATGCAAAGAATCTTTTTGCCCAATGGGTAATTCTTTTGGGAAACTGCAAATCTATCTCCATTTCCTTTTATCTATTTGGGGGATTTTTGTGTTGTAGCAGGGGAGTGTGAGGGGGGCTGCAGAAACGGGGACACTGGGGCGGGATGTACAGGCTTGATTCTGCCCATGGGATCCACAGAGGGGAGGCAGAGGAGGCCTCTGTCCGAACAGAATTCCCAAGGACCATTCTGGAAGCCACGTGTGTCCTTCAGTGCTCTCCCTGGCCTGGGCACCATGCGCTGGGTAGGAGCGGCAGGAGACGCTTGGTGTTCTGGCCCGAGTGGAAGGGGTTTACACCAGGGTGGAAGGGAGTGAACAAAGGAGGCACGTGGGATGGAGACCCTAGTTTCTCCTAGTCGATGAACTCTGTGACAGGCTGGGGGTGAGAATGTGGGGTCTGTAGGACAGCTCTGATGGGCAAGGCACCTGCTGTGTCAGCGTGGTTTGTGTGAAAGAGGAAACCATGGTCCCAACACACACTCACTTACACGGACATCCCAACTGGGCTGAAAACCTAACCCCGCTGCAGTTTCCACCTCCCCCCCAGAGATGTGGCCTTAACCAGTCTGTCAGGATTTTTTTCCATCAGCTCACTGAGTCTGCCATATGGGCTCTCCATCCCCTACAGGGAGAAGAGGTCATCGTGTGGGAAGACCCCTGGCCTTTCCCTCTGGAGCAAAATGCCTGGTCTGGAACAATCTCTTTCTTTGGCCAACAACCTCCTTGCCAAAAACCCCCCTTCTGTGAAAACTTGCCATGTTGTTCACCTTGTCGGAGCTGGATGGGGTGCTCCCCGAGTCGTGTATTGCTTAATAAAGCCAATCAGGTCTTTGACATTTCAAAGTCAGGGGGATTGGCATTAGTTAGCAGTCCCAGCGCTTGATCCCAACAGCCGGGCAGGGGCCAGAGCCTAGGGCAAGACCACCCATCTCCCACACAACCATGTTCTGTGTAAAGAATGCAAGCCTTGCACAACCACCTGTGAGCTGTGGTCTGATTCCCCCCACCCCCGTCTGTGAAAAGGGTGGCCCAGAGAGACAGTCTGCGTAACACTCAGCACAGTATCGGGCGTGCAGATGGCATGAGGTCAAAGCTGCTTCTCCCCTGTGGCTGTTGTGATTTTGCATTCCTCTCTTGGAAGCAGGGTGAAGGGGCAGGCTTGTCCCCGGCTATTCTTGACTGTGGGAAGGGATGGGCTTGAGGGAAGAGGAAGGCAGCCATGCGTGAGGGGGAAGGAGTCGCCACCAGGCCCAGCGTTGAGGGACCTCCACACAGCAGGGGCCTCGATCCCTCTCCAGGCACCTGTCAACACTGGCTCTGCCTCCCAGAGGATCCACATCCCCATCAGCAGACACGGCCTTGCCGGAGGGTGTCTGACTTCATGCCCCAAGTCCTGGACTGAGCAGGGGAGACCGGCCTGCACCAGTGGCCCCTCAGGCAGCCAGCTAGTAAGTGTCCTGGCCCCTCATGGCCCTGGCCTTCTTGTGACCTTAGAGGAGCCGCTGCTTCTCTCTGGGCCTCAGGGAAGTGACCCCAAAGGGCTCTATGGCCATGGGCCTCCAGGGGCAGATCCTTATGCTCTTGAGGAAAAGCTCTGATGAAAGCTTACTCTTTCAGCTCTTAAAGTCCAACTTCCTTCCACACCTGGCCTCTCCCCATCCCCAGCTCCTCCCATGGCTCATCCCATGGCTCATCCCAACTCATCCCATGGCTACCCCTTCTCCCTCCCCACTCTCTCCCTGCTGTGACACAGCTGTGGCCGGGGTGTATGTGAGTCCTGCCATTGGGCTCTGTCCATCTCGATGAGAGGGACACTCTCTCACCTGCCCCCTGCGCCTGCTCCCGTCTGGGTCCCTCTCCCCCAGGAGCCACAGCCTTCATCCTACCTTTTATCTTCTCTCCTCTGCTCAATCCCCCATTTGGCTCTCAGCAGGGTCACTCATCCACACTGCAGACGAGGAGCTTTCTAGATGCAAAGCTCATGTGGCACTCACCTCTTCAGCTTCCTCAATGGTTCCCCACCGACCTTGGGAGGAATGGCCAAGCACCTGTCATTCAAGGTCTTTCTCTGCTGGGCTCCAACTTCCCTCTCTAGCTTCATCCTCAAGCACACAGCTGTTCCAGGTTCCTGGAAAGGTTACGTGGCCCTCCGCCTACCTACGCTGCCCTGTCTTCATTTGCCTCCCTATTTAGCTTGAGTGTCAAAGGGCTTCATTCCATTCCAAAACCCTACACTCCCTGTGACACACACTTCTGGCAAGGCCCCAAACCTGAAATAACCCACCTGTCTGTCCCGTCTTTGCCAAGTGCCAGAGGGAAGGTGGCTCAGCGAGCCAGTGTGGACCGAAGTGACTTCCCAGTCCCCAATCCTTATCTGCCTGGCCACAGAGCACCAACACCTCGCTCTCCCATTGGCTACAGGGAATATCTCAATCTTCTATTTCTGAAGACGGTCTCCTCACCCTGGCACGTGTGCATCAGACCGCCTTGCTTCCCATGTCCCATGAAAGACAGACCCTCGGAAAAGGAACATATCCCATGCTCCCAGCACTCTTCCCCTTTCCCACCCCTCCCCTCCACCCCTCCCATAATTTCAGAGAGCATCCCTTATATCCATAGCAGGACCCTCACACCCCTCTCTTCTGAATTACCTCAACTACATCCTTTCCTTTGGCTTTTAAACACGGTCAAGGCTCGCCCACTAGGAGAAACGAACCACTACCAACAACATGATGCAAACCTCCCCTTTGCTCCCTGTCTCTGTCCTCCCCATCTCGGCTCAAATTCTCACAAGCTGTGTATTCACAACCTTCATGGTCTCACCTCTGCTCACCCTTGGCCCAAGCCAGTTTGGCTTTTGGGTCCACAGGAACAGGACCCACCTGCAAACATGGCCAAGTTCATCTTAGCTGTGTCCCCAGTAGCAGCTGATCCTGGAGACCACCCTGGGCTGCTTCTCCAGTCCCTCCCTATGACTCTGTGACCCCATGAGCTCCTGATTTCCTCCTCTCCCCCCTCTTCCTCTCTTCCTCCTCCCTTTTCACCTCTGTGCGACCCCCTGCTCCCAGTCCTGGTGCGGCCCCTGAGCCTCAGCACCTGCTCTGTGGTCTCTCCTCTGCCTCCAGCCCACCTCATCACGCTTGGGGATTCCTTACTGGAGATGCCCATTCCTTATTATTTTTAATCCCCAGGCCAGACCTTTCCTCCTCTGAACTCCATATTTCTAACCACCGCCTTGATATTTCCTCCTGATTGTGCAAATGAATCTGAAGCTCGGTAAAACCCAGACAGAACTCAGACTCTTTCCCAAATGCCATCTCCCCATAAAAGTCAAAACTGAGACCTTTTTTCAACATCTGTATCCATGGACAGTACTCACCTAGTTATTTGAGCCCAGAACTCACCCCTGTGTCTCCTTCTTCCTCATTCCCCACACCAACACATCTCTTACCTATTTCCAGCTATTTGAGTAGCCTCCCATTTCCCAGAAAGAGCACAGGTCGCCCATCCAACCTGCACTGCCCAGGCCCCACTGGCCCCTCTAGCTTCATTACAGACCTCAAAGCCCCTTGCTCAGGATGCTATGCCCAGGCTTTTGGCCCATTTTTATGATCCTCATCTTAAGATCTTTGTTCTGACTTACTCTCCAGCCTTCACGAGACTCCCCCCCCCCCCCCCCCCAATTAATTCCTTTCTACTGCTTAGGTCCTATGTCATGTCACACCTTTAAGGAAGCTCTCTTGGAGCGCTCGGGTCAGGGTCAGGAAATTTCCCCCCTTTAAATGTTTTTATAGTACCATTAACCTCTCAGCGAAATACTTATCATGGTCATAATTTCACATTTGTTTGCCTGATGGAAAATAAAACAAATCCGGGAACTTGCCTCTCTTGTTCTCCTTGTACACCACTGGCTGGCCGGTACAAAGGGCTCCCTTAAGTGTTTGATAAACCAGCGAATTGAAGTAAATTAAACAGACAATTTACCTCTGAGGAGTGATGCTGACTGGAAATGAGCAAGAAAGACTCTTGCAGGGTCTTATTTAAGGTGCTAGATACACAGGTGTGTGTGTATATATATATGCATAACACTTGAGTTGACTTACAATTTTGGCCAAGACGAAGCACCTGACATTGGACTTATGAACAATTATAAGCAGTTGGAAAATTGGGGCATCTGGGTGGCTCAGTCGGTTAAGCATCTGCCTTTGGCTCATGTCATGATCTCAGGGTCCTGGGATCAAGCCCTACATCGGGTTCCAGCGGGGAGTTTGTTTCTCCCTCTGCCTCTACCCCTCCCTGCTCATGCTCTCTTCTCTCATTCTAGCCCTCAGATAAATAGATAGAAAAATAAAATCTTAAAAAAATAAAACTGGACAAAATACATGAAACAATTGAGATGCTGAAAAAAATATGTGAAATAATTTAGGCACTGGACAACAGGCAGGGAAGGCAGACAAATTCGGGGAGCCCTATGACCTTCCCACTTTTCTGTCCAAAGACACTTTCTGGCTCCAGAGAGGAAAGCCCAAGCAGAGCCTGGCAGGCTGGCCGAGCACTGGGGACGAAGATCTGAGTTTGGGACAGCTGAGGTAGCCAAAGTGCGCGTTAGCTTCGGTGCAAAGCTACATGCTCAGCTCTGCACGCATAAAGTGACAATCCACGAGGACGGTCCCAGAGCAAAAGAGAAACCCCCAAACTGCCATGAAGATGTAAGTACAACAACTCCCAGAGTTCACATGGCACAGGGAGGGAGGGAGGTTCTGACCGGGTAGCGTTAGGGGACCTCCAGGAACACCCAAGGCGTTCAGGAAAGACCCTAGAAGTGGCACATCTTGACATGAAGGTTCAGGTAACTGTAGTTTGCAGCTGCCCTAGACACCTTAACAACACTGTATCTGAAACAGAACATAGGATCATGAAAAGGTGATAAAATCCTGGACAGGATTAAAGAAAAACTTCTGCAAGTACTTCAGTCGGCTTTCAAAACAAGCGTCACCACACTGCAAGAACACAATAAAATCCAGGCCAGAAAAATTTTAAGAGAAAATGTAAGTGGCAGAAGGAAAGATCAGGAAGCTTGAAAATGCAACAATACGAACTGTCCAAACTTAAGAGAGGGAACAGGGGAAAGATAACAGAGCCCCCGTGATCTGCGACACAAAAGCAAGTGGTCTCACAGATGGGTAGCTGGGGCCCTAGACATGACAGGGGTGGGAGAGACAAAGTCTGGAAGAAATAGTAGCCAGAAATATTTGTGCAACTTGCTGTATGTAAACTACAATACAGCAAAGGGAATGCAGCCCTGCATTTCTTCCCCTGAGCTGTAGGGTCGCCCTTGATTCTCGGCCTGCCTAGACAGCTCTCCTCTCCCGACAGGCTGCTTGCTGTCCTGCAGGCTCCAGCTCCAGACCTCCCACTCCACGGCCTTGCAGATCCCACAGAGAGCCGGGCCCTCCCTTCGCAAATACCTGGAGCAAACCACAGCAATTTACCTCCTCACGTGTCTGTCTCCCTGAGTGCATGGGCTGGACCTGGGAAGGGACTACCATCCGGGAGGGATGGGGACAGAGGGAGAACAATAAAGGGTATACGAGGCTGGACGAGGGGGTGGGAAGGCAGTGGGAGGAATGCAGGGAACCCCAGGGGCCAGGCTCTGCTGACCGGCCCACACCCGGGGACTTGGGTAAAGGCCTCCAGTTGGTGAAACAGGTTGGCGTCTTGAAGCACGGAGTTTCCCAAGCTTGGTTAATTGTCAGGAGAGCCTGTGCTCTCATTAAAATGCACATTTCCAGGCCCCACCTAGGGCCACTGAGTCAGACTTTCCAGGGAAAGATGAGCCAACAGGAGCGAGAGGAGCTGGGTGCTTCCTCCTGGTGCAACTTCTGCTCAGGCCCCAGAGGGAAGCTGTCTGAGATTACCCGGCTCTAACCCCCTCAGGTCCCAGGTAAAGCAAAGGCCCATTTCTCCCCAAATTTATAAGACCAAGCCTGCTGCTGCAGCAGCGACAGATCAGGAGCAGATCCCATGGGTCCATCCAAGGTCCCATCAAGACAGAGCCTTATCCCAGGCCCATCCTCCTCCACGGAGCCCCTCTGGCCATGCCTGGCCTGCTCTAGATTCTTCTGTCCCTGGCTGTGAGATCTCCTGCTTACTCCACACATCTTTATGCTTCTGTTCCATTTCTGATTTTTTTCCCCATTTCTGATTTATAACAGAACTTCACACCACATTTTTCATTTTTAAGTTTCAGAGGTAGAGGTCAGCAATTCAGGAGTTGCACAGAACACCCCGTGCTCATTCCCTCACGTGCCCGTCACCCAGTTACCCCATCCCCCTGCTCCCCTCCCCTCCAGCAACTCTCAGTCTGTTCCCTAGAGTTAAAAGCCTCTTATGATTTGTTCATATCACTTTTTCAATCTATTGACATCCTCATAGTTTTTTCTCTCTTTTTATTTTTATTTTTTAAGATTTTATTTATTTGAGAGAGAGAGAGAGAGACAGAGACAGCAAGAGAGAGTGTGAGCTAGGGAAGAGAGGGAGAAGCGGGCTCCCCACCAGGCAGAGAGCGTGACGTGGGGCTCAGTCCCAGGACTCTGAGCCAGCTAAAGACAGACACTTAACCGACTGAGCCACCCAGGTGCCCCTGGTTTTTTCTTTTAATATATATATTTTTAATTTTACCTATTCTTGCTCTACCTGTAAAGTGGATTGGATGCCTCACAGCTGGACTTGCCATGTCATCTTAACCAGAAGCTATGGTTCAGAAGCCCCCCAAGAGGGACCTAACAATACCCAGTGTGGACGTGAGCACCTGTCTCATGGGAGAGTGCTCCCCAGGGCTCCCCACACTCTTTCGCTGCAACATTGCCCATTCCTTAGCCTGCCCCGAGGGGCCGCATGACTTTTAGGATCCTGGCTAAGCTGAGGGTGGAGATGGGGAAGGGGGTTGATGCAGACAGACCCTGGGGCCCTGAGGAGCTCGATCTAATTGCTCCTTTGTTTTCTGTTGGTTTTGGCAAAGAGGTCACTATTTCAACATTGCAGAACACACAGCCTTCCTGCTCCAGAGGGGTTTTCATCCAGGAGGGACTCTTTCCCAGCCGAGTCTTGGAATCAGATGCCTTCGTTCACATCACACCAAGAGAAAGCAGATGCCTTCGTTCACATCACACCAAGAGAAACAATAGACAAAAGGTTACCTGTGCTGGAAGGACAAGCAGTCTTCAGAGAAGCCCCCTCAGTGGCCTTCCTCCCGGCCCTGGATGCCTTCATACCAGGTACCGCTGACGCGGCTGGTGCCACCCACGTGCAAAGTAGGTTCACGCACACACATAACATCATGTCACCCCCCCCCCCCCGCCAAGTATCCTTTGAGATGAACAGAGAGGAAAAACTCAGGATTGGGCACAACTAAGTGTCTTGCCTCTTGTCACCAACCGAACACATTGGCAGAGCTGGAACTTAACCTAGAGCCTGTCTGGACTCCAGGGCCTGGAGGCCCCTGCCAAAGTCCCCGACATGAAAGACCCCACCCCAGGCAGCACGGTGTCCTGGGTTGGAGCCCTGGGCAGACAGAGGTCTTTGTGGCCGCCGCTTGCCTCTTTTCTTCCCTCTTTAACCAAACAGAACAGGCTTCAGGGTCAGGTTCTTGGTGAAGTTGAATTACCCGATTGGGTTACGTGTGTTTTTAGTTCTTTTCTACCTGTGGCACATTTTCTGGGCTTCTATATATGGTGGCGATATTAATTTTTCTGTTTGAACAAATCTCTCTTTTTATAAAACAGAAATTGACTTCAAGATCCAGCTTGAGTGTGTAAGAGCACAAAAGAGATAAGGGTTCAGCCACACTAGCAACAGAGATTCGAGAATGAAAGAAATTTGGGAAATTGAGTGGAAATAGAGAGCATGTTTCCCAAAGAAAAAAGCCAACCCCCTGCCCCCCCACCCCGCCTCACACTCCTAGTGTCACACCCTGACCCAGCTGGGCCTGAACGGGAGGGGGGCAGGGAGCTGGCCATGGGTCTCTAAGCTCTCACCTGGCTTCTCCACATCTGGCACCCTGCCTGGCACACAAGAGATGCTTAATAAGTATTTGTTGGCTAAATGAAAGCATGGAGCAAGGAATAGGTGGATGAACTTTGGAGCAGCCTCTATCATTAACAGGACGAATGCCAAAGTGCTGTCTGAGATGGAGGGGCTTTTGGAGATCATCCAGGGCAACCCCATGCTGCCCAGATGGGAAACGGTCCCCCTGGAGGGAGAAGGTATTTGTCCAAGTCCTGTAGTCAGTGTCTGGGCAAAGCAGGGCTTCCTGCCTGTCATTATCCTGGTCAGCTCACCAACTTGTCACTTCTGGTGTGTGCCCACGTGAATGACCTCAGCCTGGGCATACAGGAAGCCAGCCTCCTGGCACCCAGCATGCATTTGGAAAGCCACCTGCTCAGAAAGCTTCTGCATTACGTGAAAGGTCAAGTTGGATCACATTACAGGGGTCCTGCCTCTGGACCCTGACGTTGGCTATTTCCCTTCTTGTCTGGGGCTAATCCTTCTCCTACCATCAAGTACACTCACAGTGGGTATCTCTGGGGCCCCAGAAGTCTCCAGAAGCTGGTTGTACCACAGAGGCCATGGAGAACAGAATCACAACATCCACTATCTCAGCCTTGAGTGTCACCTTCTCATTGAGGCCTACCTGACCACCTCCAGCGTTACCAGCACCTCCAATCACCCTTTCCTGCTTTACCTAACGTCCTTTTTCATTTGTTAACCCTATGGTATATTATATGCCTCCATCCACTAGCTTGGAACCTCTGGCAAGGGCCAGGAGCTCTGTATGTTTTGTTCATTGATGTGTGTCAAGCCCCTAGAACAGTCTCTGGCACAGAGTGGACACTCAGCAAATATTTACTGGATGGGTGGATGGACTAATGAAAACTGATATGCTCAGAGGACTTGCATTTAGTCCCAGATCTGTGGCTTTCCAGCCGTGGGAACTTGGGCAAGTTCTGTGGTCTACCCAAGCCTCGGTTTTCTCATCAGTAGAGTGGAATGATCTCACCGACTCGAAGGGTTGTGGGCTGGCAGGCGGGAGACAGAGCCTCTGCGGTGCCAGTCCCGTGGGAGGCAGGTAGTAAGTGTCGCTTACTTCAAAGGCAAAATCCATTTACTTGTTTATTTATTCATGAGGTCAGTCAGTCCACAACACGTGGCCTATGAAGGCTTCTTAGAAGAGGTTGGAGTCCATCTTTTCTGGAAGCAGGAGTAACACTCTGAAAGGAGCTCATGGGAGTGCTGGAGGATGGGGAACGAGGAGAGCGTCTGGGCAGGGCAGGGTGGAAGGGTGTGAGCAAGTGCAATGCAGAGGTTGCGCTTGGAAGAACCATGGGAGGGGGTTGGTGTGTCTAGAGCAAAGGTGACTGCTGTGGTCATCTTTCTTTGCAGCAAACACACGCTGAGCATGTTCTCCGTGGCCTGGCCTGGGGATTGGGTTCGGAATGCCCAGTCTGCAGCCAGAGGGACACTTACCATACACGAGTGTGCCTGAATCACACGGGATGTTACACTCCAGTGTAACACCAGTGACAGCTCACCATAGTTCTTTGGTTAAGGACTAGCATTTTCCCTGTGACCCCTGATGCCCCGGTCTACCTCTCCAGCCTCACCGCCCACCTCCCCCTGACTTATTTTGTTGTGCTGGCAGCATTAATATCATTTTAGCTTCTCGTCCCTGCCAACTTCCCACCCCAGGGCCTTTGCACAGGCTGTCCCCCCTGCTGGGTAGTCTCCCTGGCTACCACTCCAAGCTTCTCCCCTCTTCTTTTATCCCCCATGAAGAATTATATTTCTGTAGCACAGAATGAATGTATGGCTGTGAAGGTAGGAAATCATATAAGAAATATTCAAGAGGCACACTGGTCATTTTTAGAATAAAGTTGGTTAAAGGGAAGATCAATAAAGTACTAGAGCTTGTGAAAGACCAATCAGCATTTTCTAGATTGCTGACCACACTGGGACAAACATACTTGTATGCAGGTTTAATTAATAGTGACAGTTCAAGAACAGACAAGCTCCCAGCATTCAGAGCTCTCTCAGCCTGGTTGGAGCCCCCATTCCATACCCTCGAAGGCCCCCACGGATGTCTCTCTCTCTCTTTTTTTTTTAAGATTTTATTTATTTATTAGACACACACACACACACACACACACAGAGAGAGAGAGGGGGGCGCAGAAACACAGGCAGAGGGAGACAAAGACAGAGAGGCAGAGACACAGGCAGAGGGAGAAGCAGGCTCCATGCAGGGAGCCCGACGTGGGACTCCATCCCAGGTCTCCAGGATCACACCCTGGGCTGAAGACAGCGCTAAACCGCTGAGCCACCCGGGCTGCCCCACGGCTGTCTCTCATCATGCCCACTGGAGCGCATGATCAGAAAAGCACGGGCGTGTCTATGCGACTCGCAGCTGTTTCTCCCACTAGATGTGGGTGTCCTGAAGGCAGGGGCCAGATCTGTTTGGACCAGCAGCCTGTGCACGGATTGCCGGCCCATAAGTCATTTAATGCAGGATTTATTAATGCAGGATTGATTGCAGCCCACATGGGGGTGGAGGGGAAATTCAGACCCAGGAGCCGTGGAGGTGAGTGCTTTGTTGGAGGGCTGCTCGGAAGAGGCCAGAAAGGTAGAGAAGACCTCATGAAGATGTCATAATGGACTGGCTGTTAAAGGATGAGCAGGGGCTCATTAGCAGGATGAGAGCATTCCCAGGAGAGGGGATAGCACAGGCAAGCACCTGGAGCATCATTTTGTTAGAGAAGACCCGGTCATGTCCGAGGCCTGAGTGAGGGCAGAAGAAGGCCGAAACAGTAGCTCTCCGCTGAGTGCCTGCTCCGTGCCCGGCTCTGCACTCTCCCGTGCAGAGCTGCTCGGCACCGGCACCGTGAGGTGGATGGCATTATCTCCTTTACTAAATGAGGTTCAGTGACTTGTCCAAGCCACCAAGCTACTAAGTGGCTTACCTGGCCATCCCATGTCCCCAGTGGATAATGCTGCACATCTGAGCCAACCACTGAGGCTTCCCGCGTGTTCTGGTGTCTTCCCGCCCCCTCAGGATGGCGCAGGGTCTGAACCTTCTCTGTGTCCCGCCCTCTCAAAGAGGGGTGCTTACTCTGGTGCTCCCCCATCCGAGCCCTTACACACTGTAAACTAGCCTTCTCTGCCAGCCTGTGTGGAGACAGGGTCTCCAGGTCCCTGGGGGGGGGGGTGCCCAGGATGGAAGAGGGGTTGCCGAAGGGGCCTGGGTGGGGGGCGGCTCTCTCAACTAGCCAGGCCTCCAAGTCCACGTGGAGCCCCTCCCTCCCCTAACCCAGAAGACAAGTGTTTGTGGCCTGTGGCTAACCACGAGGCCATAGGAAAGTCACTTCATTTGCTCTGCATACGGACCTGTCGTCTGGATGTCCATCCTGGCCGGCCACAGGGGAGCTGTGACCAGAACGCAAAATGCAGAGTATGCTGTGAATTGCCAGGCACACCCGGGGGTGACAGCTGATGCCGGCTCAGGCTCAGCAGGGCCACACCAGTCCGGATCCCCGCCTCTCAAACACGTTGGGGCAGCGGCAGTCCCCCACAGTTGCTGGAAACGAGGGCTCCCCTTGCCATAATCTAGGTGCCCCCTAGTGGCCCTGGGCAGACCCTGCAGGGCCACAGGTGGTTCTAGGGCAGATGCACAGACCCCATTCACCCCATTCACCCCATTCACCCTTGAGTTGAGCTTGCTAGCACATTCAAACCCCAGGCTCTTCTTTTGCAAGCGAATCCTTAGCTGCAGCTGCTCTAGGATCCATCCCTCTTAGGCCGGGCCAGCCCCACCTCAACTTTGCCACCTCACTGGATGCCTGGAGAGCCCACAACTCCCATGCGGATCCTGCGGGAGACCTAACTTATCAAAGACCCAAGGCTAAGGGCTCACCAAACAGAACTAGCTTTTCTACAGCCGGATGCAAGTTTTCTCAGAGCCCCAGCGGGGTGTATTACTGACCCGGTTCCAGGAATACAGATATAGAGGCTCAGAGGAGGTATGTGGCTTTCCCAAAGATACTTTGTTACAAAGATTCGAACCCAGGTCTCTCTCTCTTTCCAAAGCCCAGGCGCTTGCCTTGTCTCATAGCTTCCCCAAATTATTCACCAACAGCAGAACTAGGGTGTATTTATTAAATCACAAACCCCGTCTGCCTCTCCGGGGAGGGGAGATCACAGGCAGCCAAGTGGGTAGGGGTAGGGCATCTAAGCCCAAGGATGCTGGACCGGGCTGGGAGGGGGCTGAGGGAGGATGGGGGGGGGGGACACAGAAGACCCCAGGGCCAGTGGTGCTGCCTGTTTGGACAGTGGCCTGGGGAGCTCATGAAGTCATGGGATTAGATTAGAAGGTCCTGGGATCCCAATCTCAGGCAGGTGAGACATTTTCAGCCCCAGGCTGCCGCTGGGGTCTGCAGCCAGCTGGAACTCCCCCTTATTTCCCAGTAGGATTCACAATCTTTCCCAAGAAGATTATGGTGGACACAACATCATCCTTAATAACCACCAGAAACGGTTTGTTCAACTTGATGGGTAGCGGCGTCTGCATGGGCAGCGTCTGGGCTCCGGAGCCGGCTGCGCCCTCTGTGCCCTTCTCATCCATCTTCAGCACCGCCTCGTGCACTGCCTGTGGGAATTGGGAACGAGGTCAGGGCCGCCAAGCCAGTCTGGGCCAAGGACACGAGAGGCCCCGGGAAGGAGAGGCTGCAGCCAGGGTGGCCCAGCACAGCGGTGATGTGACTTGGTGCCAGCCACCCTGGGGCTCCTCGCTCTTCTGCTGTCACTGCCGGAAGGATGCAGGACAAGCGGAGCTGGCGTGAAGGGAATAATGAGGCTGGGGGAGCAGCAGTGGCAGTGGGGAGGACGGGGTGGGGTTCGCTGTCCTTCCGAGAATTACAGGGACTTGCTGAGCAGTGTAAGGGCAGAAAGAAGTCTGTGGAACCTTAGCTAGATGGAAAGGGGGTGATGGCATTTGAGCTAAGAAGCCTCCAGGCCTGCCCACCCTCCTCTCAGCTTCCTTGGGGACAGACGGTGAGGAAGGAGCCAGATTTGGGGTGAGGAGGGGTCGGAAACAACTGAGACCCCAGATACACCCCAGAGCACCCCCATCTGTGCTGCGGTGATCCACCCTGGGACACAGCTGGGCTTCTGCACATACTGACGCATTTCATTCTACAACATCTTAACAATTTTACTAGTGGGCCAGCCCACAGCCATTGTTGGCACAAGGAATCACAGCCACGGGCACACCTAACTGCAGAAGAGAAGCGAGGCGTGGAACTGAATAAAGGCCCACAGGAGAGGGGCAGCTGGCACTGACTCTTCTTGATGGGAAGTCTATGGCAGGAGAACCTAAGAGCAAGAAAGTTCTATTAACTGTCTTCCTTCCTCTTGCAAACTAGAAAAGAAATCCTAATCAGTGCCTAGAATCAGCTCAGCTTGGCAGCTAGGATCTCTCCCAGATTGGATTGGTCCGAGCTTCCCACTTAGCACCCCCCATCCCCACTGGCTGGGTCTCCAAGCTCTCCTGCAGTCCAGCCTTTGGCTCAGCTGCTCCTACTACTGGAAGATGGTCTCCAGCCCCAATGCCCAATGCCCTTAAAAGTAGGGTTGCCAGGTAAAATACAGGATGGACAGCTAAATTTGAATTTCAGATAAATGCTGGATATTTTTAGCATAAGCGTATCCCATGCAATATTTTGGACTAAAGAAATTATTCATCACTTACCTGAAGTTTGAATTTAACTGGGTGTCCTGTATTATACCTGCTACACCTGGGGGGCCTACCCCACATGGTCCTCTGTGCACCCCAGCAGGCAGGTGTTCAGCCTGGCTAGAAACCACAGGGCCCTTGGCTTGCTCATCTCTTGCTCATGTAGAGCATGTTTGCAATTTACTCCCAACGAGGCTGTGAGGTCTTTGGAAGAGGCTCTGGGTCAAACCTAGACTGGTTCTCAGCCTGATAAATGTTCCAGGCTTGATCACTTGTTTGTTGCATGGAATCGACCTCCAAACAAGCACCAGGAGCTTGATAGTTCCAACTTTAAAGCCTAGAAACGGGAAGGTTGGGGAGCTTCTGTGATTCTCCCAGGATGACAAGGCTGGTTAGGGATAGAGCTGGATCGGGGCCCGGCCTGGCTGGTGGTGGGACAAGACTCACTCAGCTGCTTGACAGGGTCTCTGGCCCAGGGCTGTGCGAAGGCTCCTTGCGGGAAGGGTGGGCATCCAGGCCAGGCAGGCTTACCTCTCCCACTTTCAGGCTTCGATGAGGGGAGATCCGGGTGAGATCACCATGCTCCTCAAAGATTTTGGTGATACCCAGGTAGGAGAGTGTCCTCTTCAGGTCATAGTTACCAGTGATGGAGAACCTGGGCAAGGACACGTCTACGACCCTGGGGACATGGGAGTGACAAGTGAGTGGCAGGGTCTCCTTGCTTTCCCCAGCAGGCTGCAGGGTTGGTGATGAATGAGACATCGGTCTTCCTAGCCCTGGAGGTCTTAGACCCTTTGTCCCCAGACTGAGGAGGGACTCTGACCCTGCGACCCTGGCTTCAAACACCTATGCTCTCTGAACTGTGTGCCTTCTTCCTAGCAAACCTGCCCCAGAGCCCTCGCCCACAGAAATGGTCTCAAGTCCCACTGTTTCAGGGCCCCTTTGGTGGCAGAGATGAAGGTGTCGTCCCCCTGAGAGTCCCAGCTTTGCCCAAGCCCCGAGCCGGTCCTGGTCCAGCAGGCTGGATGCCAGAGGTGGCAAGGGCCTGGGGACTGAGGCCAAGCAGACCTGAGCTCAGATCTGCTCTGCCTCTCACGGGCTCCATGACTTGGAGCAAATGATCTCACCTCCCTAAGCCACTTGGGCGAAATGACAGTGCTCATCACAGCAGGCAGGGGGCAGTAAGAGCGTAAAGCAACTGGGCTTGGGTGCTCCCAGTCCCTGGCCAGCAGGTGCTCCTCCTTACACACACACACACACACACACACACACACCGTTAGGGCCTCAGGTGCTCTGGGGGTAGGACCCAATTGGTGTCCCCTGCCTGGGCCTGGCCGTGGGTTCCTGTCCCCCGGCCTTGAGCCCTGTCCCTTCTTGCCTACCTAGGACCTCATTCCTGCCTGCATCCCTCTCTGTTCCGCACCATCCATCAGGAACAGTGTCTGCTTCATCATCCTCGGGAACACACCGTGTTCTCCGATAACCACGATCCTACACGACAGAAGCAAACACACCTCCACTGGCCCCAAGTCACCTCCCCAGCTGCTGGGTCATTCCTTTTCTTCCTTTCATAGCAGAAAGGAGTTGTCTCTGCCAGGGAGCTCCACTTCCACCCCCTACAGCCTCAGCCCACTCCACTTGGGCCCTTGCCCTCAACATTCCACTTCCCAGGGTCCCTGCTGACCTTAGCTTGCTTGACCCAAAAGACAGCTCTCGGAGAGCAGATCCCCCGCTCACCTTTTGCCGGCACCACCTAGTCGCCCACCTGTACTGTCTGTGATGCTCCAAGCCTCACCCTTCAGTCCTCTTCTCTTCTATCTTTCCTCCCTCCAGAGGGACCTCATTTAGGGTCATGGCTTTAAGTACTGGCCATAGGCCCAATGACTTACCTTTCCATTCATTCATTTGCTCAACAAATGGAGTGCCTCCTGTATACACATCAGATGCTTAGATGCATGTGTTAAACAGAAAAGGCAAAACCCTTGAGTGTGAAGGAAGACAGACACGAAAGTCCACACAATGAAAAGCCGCCCATGAGCATCGATGCATATAGACTGGGAGTCTGTGTATAAGAAGCCAGTGCGTGCAAGGGAGTAAAATACAGATCACCTTGGAGGAATCAGGAATGCTGGGGCACTGGGAAGATTTGAGAAACTTTGAAGGAGGCAAAGGCATCAGGCAAGCTGCATCATTTTTTTCCTGAGTGAAGTGGGGAACCACAGTAGGGTTTTTGAGTGACATGCTCTTGCTTAGGGCTGAAAATGGTTATTTGTCTGCAGTGTGAAAAAATATACTCTTGGTGTAGGGAGTGGGGGGGGGGCACCAGAGTGGGTGCTATGAGGCCATTGGGAAGTGGTTGCAGTCCCAATGTGGTGGGGGGAGGCAGGACAGGAGCTGTAGAAGAGCCCAGAAGAGCAGCCTATACTCCCTGCACAGAAAGTTGCATCTGTGCTCCATAGTATCCTTGGGCCTCTGCAAAGAACTTTGGTTCTGTGAAACCCAAACCTCCAGTAAGGCCTGTGCTGGCCTACTGGAAATCTCAAAGGGCCCATCTCACACTTGCAGGGGGCACAGGGAGGAGTGTGGATCCCCGTCCTGAAGCCACAGAGATTGCAGCAGTCTTCTGGGAACATCTGCGTGCAGTTTAGAGCTAGTCTGCTGATAGGCTCGACCCCATGGGAAATTGGCAGGATAAACTTGGAGATGAGGGTGCTGGGACCCCCTAATCATATTGCAGGCTCTCAAATCATCATAATTTGAATACTAAAGGAAATGCGACCTTCTGGATCCCATGTTGCATGAAGCCAGGACTTCTGGATAAAGCAGGCGTGGTGGGCATGGAGCCCACTTTTCCTTCACCTTCTATACCCCTCACTCCCCAAGGCACTTTTGTGGACTCAGAATCTGTAGGGCACAGGTTAGAAACTGTCAGTCCCCTTGGTGGGGTCCCTGTGTTAAGAGGGATGTGCCTTTATCTTCAACCAACAAGCTGCCATCCTGGAGGTCCACCTAGTAGGGAAGAGGACCAGATCTGCAGGACACCCATCACTCAAGGAACCTGAAGTCCAGATGATCTTTTAAGAACCTTGGAGTCCTGCCTCTTATAAGGGGAAGGACAGACAACCTCCCATTTGTACGTACCCTCGGTGGGGTCATGCTCTGCTAAGGCACATTTGATCCTTTCAAGAGTCCTATGAGGCCAGCATTAGGGGGCCATGTCATAGAGAACACTGGGTCTCAGCTAAGGTTGGAACCCAGATGCTTCCTCCTATTTCAGGGGCCAGACTTTGCCTCCCCCCACCGCAGGCCCTGTTTTTCAGCAGGGAGGATCAGGGGGTGCTGTGCAGACCCCAAGCATAGCAGTCCTCTTGGGATGACCTACCATTTAGCCTGCTTCTTCTTCCCATCCCCCCAATATAGTGACTTTATCTGAAGCCTTCAGAACAGGAATTCCTCTTTTATGGAGTTTGCAGCTCAATTTAGATATCCAAGATATGTTCTGTCCACTGCTGAGGGTGTGTTTTGTGTGAAAGGGCACCCACAGCAGCCCCAGCTCCATTCTAGCCTCGTATCTACCTCCCCTAGAACCATCCTCAGCTCCCGACAGTATGTCAGCCACGCTGTCAGGAAAGACTCTTCAAGTGGAGAACAATGGTGGGGGCAAGGGAGAAGGGACAGTGCTCAGAGCAGGGAGGTGACCATCCAGACACCTTTCCTCCCCAAGTCTACACTGCCAAGTCCCCAGCCCTGACCCTTCTTGAGAAAATCTACTGGTAAGCAAATGCCTGAGAAGAATTTTGTAGGCTCATCTTACATCTAATTTTATGGGGTTTTAAAAAAATATTTACTCACTTTGGTCCTTCAACTATTATTAGTATAACTTATTTGGGACACATTTTGCTGGTTTTGTTATGACAGTACAGTCGAAAACATGACTCTGTGTACAATGCACAGCTCCCTTTGACAGCCTGTGTTTGTCCTTGACGTTTCTCTCTGCCTAGGATTCCATCATTCCTCTTCTATCCACGCATGCCACGGTTCAGCCTTAAAGACTTAGCTCCAATCCACTGGCTCTGTGGAGGCCCCTCCACCACCACTGCCTGCCGTGGTTTTGCTCTGTCCACTCCACTCTCGTGATAAATGCATCTCCCTCTAAGAGAAAGTGTTTCACTATATTCCTATGACTTCTTTTCTGGTCTACTTCCTACCAAAATACAGATTTACCACGGATCCCAGAATAGGACTTGGCCAGGGGATATAAGCTCAATAAATCTGGGCTAGAAGAAGCAAAGAGTGGAAGGGAAGGCAGGAAGAAGGAAGCAGCCACATGTGCCAGGCACCCTCGTACCTTCGAGTGATTAATTTTTTCCATCTGTTAAAAGTGTCCGCCTTCAAGGCCTCCTCCACAGTCTTCATTTTGCCCTCATCAGGAAGGATGAAGGTGGCAGAGATGGTGCCCTGGTAGGGCATTTCCAGAATAGTGCAGGAGAGCTGTTCATCATAACCAGTCTCATACATGCCCCCACGGAACATCATGGGCACCCTCACTCGCTGGTTTCCATCCAAAAAGAAGTCTTCCTCTTTAGTTATTTTTGGATCAAATTCGTGTTGCCACCTGGCTTAAGATTGGAGAAAGACAAAGTGGCATGAGTGTCCTGAAAGGAAAGAGGTGACTGGACCCAGATAACCACTGGTCTCTGTCCACATGGATTCAAGGAGGGGGTTTGGATACTCTGAGATGTCAGGGCAGGTCTCCAGGAGTCCTTGTCTTTGTGCCATGCCCTGAAAACTCCTGGTAAGATGGGGATGGGTCTGATTGTTCCCAAAGAACCCACAACCAGAACTGCTGAGCTGAGAGGGGACCTGTGGACCACCTGAAGCCCAGATGCTCCTGAGGATTGTGTCCCAGCAGAGGGGCCTGGGTTATACTTAGTGGAAGCTGTTTGGGTCTGATGTGAGTGTAAATACCCTATTCCATCAGTCCCGGAGTAGCTGTTCTCATGTAGGAATGAGAAAACTGATGGAACGGGCTGGTTTTGAGAACCTGCTGAAGAGCAGCGAACGCTCAAAGTTGGGTGGTTGGACCCCTCCTCTTTGATCGTGGGAACTCTTTGATGCCATTAGGCATAAACTTGGACCTGGGCTTTTTCACACCTGCTAACCTCTGAGTCCCCCATAGGGGCCCCTGAGGACCAAGTCCCTGAGGTCAACTCTGGCTTCATTGTTCTGGAAGGATGGCCTTAGATGAGTGTCTTAGCCCCTCTAGGCTTCAGCGTCCTTGTCAGAAGAATGAAGATTTTGACAGGTACCTCATAGAGCTGCTGTGTGACTGAGTGGGAAAGGCAGCACAGCTCAGTGATCTCATACAGTGAGTGTTGAGTGGATGCTAGTCATCGTCAGCATCACTGTTGCCATTGCTTTTACAATCTAGGTGACGTGGGGACTTGAGAAAACTCCAGACCTCCTCTCTACCATTGCTTTTTTCCTCTAGGCCATAGTCTCACTGTGCATTTCGGGAAAGCTGAACTTCCATATTCAGAACCATGTCTCTGACAGCCCCACAGTGATCTTGCCTGACCTGAGGGCTGTTGGCCTCTGCTTCTTAGCCATTCTGGCCAAACTTTGTGTGTGCATGTGGCATGTGAGTGCTGTGTATGTGTGGTATGTGTGTGTGTGGGGGGGTGGTAGGTATGAAGCTTGGATTTGGGAATGTTTTTCCATCTTATTTTTTGGTCTCTTACCCTCAGACTTGGGGAATTTACAAAATATGACAAGGAGACAGAGGCACATCATCACCACCACCAACACCATCACCATCCTGAGTGTCTACTTGGAGTAACATAAAGTGCACAGCCTGTGGGTCAAGAGAAGTGAGTTCTAGTCCTGACTCTGATTCACTGGCTTTGTAACTCAAAGTCCATTCATCCCTTTCCACATTACACTTTCTTTATCTAAGAAATGGGGGAAAGGATGCCACTCCAACCTCTACGACCAACATTGTGTTAGGATAATCAGTAATAATGAAAATGCACATATGGAGAAGGATGTAGACTTCCCCAAATTTATTTCTCATGCATTTTTACTTTGAGTCCCAATAACTGCCCAATGAGTTATATATAAAGGCACTCATTTTGCAGGTAGAACAAATGGGATTCTGATGGATTAATTATTATGAATTCAAAGTCACAGAGCAAGCACGTGGCCAACCAGATCTTTAATCCAAATCTACTGGAAATTTTATCCTTCCCAACATGCTCCAAGCCTTACCTCGAAAGAAAATACAATTTGTAAGAAGCATCACAGTGCCAGGGTCTATATTCTTGATCAGGTTGTTGATTTTCCCCTGGGTTTTCTGACTGACATAGTCATTGATCTGCTTCCGAGTATCTCCTAAATTCTGGAAGTTGGTGGGGACAGTGTCTGCACTGTACAGGTTCTTAACATTTGTCAGAAACTTCTTCTCTGGCTGCAACTTCTGGTCGATAAACAAGGTGTTTCCAAGGTGTAGTTCGAGGTCCTGGCTGCCCTGGTTCATCCTGTAGATGAGGTAATGAAAGCCCTCATGAATGTCTCTGTCTGGCATATTCCTGAAATTGAAGCCCTGCTTGATCTCATTCAGGGTGGAGTCCTGGGCACCCAGAGACAGCATGGAGAAGGCTGCAGAGATGCTCAAGGGGGAAAAGAAGATGTTCTTTCCGGGGCTATTGGAAGCCAGCTTCCTATAAAGCTTGCAGCCGAAGTCTGTGTTCCGCTTTGTGAGCCCCTCGGCTGCCTTCATTCCCTTCCATGACTGGATCTGGCTCTTGGGTCCACGATACTTCGCGGGGGGCTTGGAATTCAGAAGACCTTCCACAGTGAGAAGGCCAGCAAAAAGTAGGCCCAGGCCCAGCATGGGGTTCATTTTCCTTGGAGATTGTCCTGTTGAGTAGTAGACTTGAGATTAGCAGAAAAAAAAAAGAACAAAACAACCCCATTGTCACTATATTACCCACAAGGAAGACCAGATTAAAGAAGCAATAGTGTGACTAGCATGTGATTTACATGGTGGTTTATAAATGCTTTCACATCCATTTTGGCATTTATGCTTTGCAATCACCCCAGAGAACTAGAAATGGTTGTCCCCATTTCATCAATGAGAAAGCTGAGTATAGAAGACAGCTCTTGATTTTGTACTCTCCTCTCTCAAATTATAGTATCTCAATTCCTTTGAGGAACTGCTTCCTTCACTCCATTGGAGCATGGTAAGAATATCCCCGCAGTGTGAGCATGTGACCAGGTCTAGGCCATCAGAATACTCCATCCACTGCCACGCTGATTGGTTAAGGAATGTGAGTGACCAGAATCAGATCAGTCAGTATCCTTCCCTGAGAATGCACAGGACTCTTAATTCTAAGGTGTCCGGCTTGGTGATATAGTTCCAGAACCAAATGTGGCTATGGTTGCCATAAACAGAAGGACAGAAAAGAGAGAAATATTGAAAGAGAGAAATGGGGAGATGTACTTGGTGACATCTTTGGAGTCCCTGGATCAAGCTTTACCTGAAGCTCACACACTTCTGGTTTCTCCAAGGTAGAAGGGCCAATACATTTCCCTTTTAGGATTGGCTGGTTTAAGTTAGATTTTTTTCCCTTATAATCAAAAGAATCCTGACTAATTGGCAGAAATAAAGCCCTTTGTCTAAGATCACATGGTCAGTGATGGATACCCATCCCAGGAGAACCCAGGTCTCTAATAAACTTCTTTCCCTGCACCTTTTCCAGGAAAAGAGACAGTGTTATAGAAAGGAAAAGTCACATCTGCCTGGCTCCAGGACAGGTGCCCCTTTTGCCACTTCTCAGCTCAGCATCTCCCGACAAGATTGAGTTTTGGGGGGACAAAAGTTTCTTTTTCTGTTTTCCCTTCATTCCTAGCCCCAAGGCTACAGAGAGCTGCCAAAAAGGTTGATATTCCAAGCAAGGATGGGGTCCCATGTAATATGGAGACTTGGCTTGCTTCACAGGAGACGGCTCTAGAGCATCAACCACATGCAAAATCCACCCTGAGAGAGGAGGGGCAGGGCTTTGGGTCAGCTGTCAGTGGCTAGTCTGCCTCCAGGAGGCAGGGCCTGTGGTAGAACTTCTAGGGTCACTTGGCTCCAACACACCAGTCTTCTGGAGTCTTCTGGATTGGGGACAGAAGCTGTGAGCTGTTAGCAACTAACCCTCACAGCACCGCCCGCCAAGGGGAACTGGACCTGGCACCAGTAAGGTCCACACAGCTAAATACCTGGTGCCCGGGCACTGAGTAGGCTCTTTCCAGGTGACCAAATGAATGATGAATGAACACCTGCATAGAACCTGCACTGGGAGTGCCCCGAATCACCAAGTTCTTTGTTCCCTCAAACCCTCCACTCCGGGTCTTGTGGACACAACCCTCAGCCCAGCACACAGGGTCTTCAGAGAGGCTCTGACCCAATGTTTGAAAACTCTAGTGGATCCTACTCATTGCTTCCATCTTCTAATGGAACTTTATTTTTCTAGGTGTCTCCCCCTCCTTAGACAGCCCATGTGCCTCAGGGGCAGGGCCCCATCCCCAGCTCCAAGGGGACCTTGACTTGGGGTGGCTCAGAAGTTGAGCCCAATCCAACCAGGTCACATGACTGATTGAGGCTCTGCCCTAGTAGCTGTTCTGGGAGGGGCACATGACTTAAGTGAGACAATGAAGGTGATGGCATTTTGGGGTGCCGCCCTCTCTCTTTCTCTGGATGTCCTGGGCAGGAAGGTGTGTATGCATGCAGGGCTTTGCAGAGAAGTCAGAGCTGGAGCCACAGATTAGGCAAACTTGGAGCCCATCCTGCCTGTAGACTTCCAACTGTGCTAGTGTGAGTTACGTAGTCAACCACCCAAGGCCAAAAGCATCCTACCAAATACAGGTGTGTATAAAAAAATTCCAGGACTACCAAGCAGTGAGGACTCCAGACTTTGATCTCATGCCTTTCTGCTGTGTAACATTTGAAAAGGATGTCTCCTCTCTGAGCTTCGGTGATCTCTCAGCACCTTTCACTCCTTCTGACATACATTTTAGTAAAAGTTAAACACAGCTGGTGGTGGACAAGGGTTCTAGGGGCTGTCTGAAGACAGGTTATAGAAGGCAAGATTTGTAAAACCCCTGAGGATGTTTCAGATAAAGGAAAGAAAGTTTAAAGTAGAAAGGATTCGATCTCTCAGGTTAGTGGGCTGGACTGTTTACAGAATCGGCCTGGTTTAAAAATAGAAGCTGCACCTGTTGGGATGAGCACTGGGTGTTGTACGGAAGTGATGAATCACTAAATTCCACTCCTGAAACCAACATCACACGGTATGTTAGCTAGCTAGAATTTAAATAAAAATTCGGAAAAAAGAAAAGAAATGAAAATAGAAGCTTTTTGCATTCCAGAGTAGATCACTGCCTGCATGGGCACTATTTCCCAACGCCCAGGAGTGCAGAAGTTAGCCACCTCAGCCAAGGAGTGGGGAGAACATTCTCAGCAGTAGGTTCACCACCAGTCAGGTGAGATGGAAAGTCTTTGGGCAATCTGCTGGGAGCCGAGTCTTGGTCTGGGTATAGAGCCAGAACCTAGAGCAGAGAAGGGAAGCTTCTGGAAGCTTCTGGCACAGATGGCGAGCACACACATACCCCCACACACTTTTAGAGTGATGATGCTCAGTCAGGTGGCCCCTAAAAGTCTTTTCTACTTCTCCGAGTTTTTGGAATAAGAACTGGTTATGGAATTAGAAGTCTGGATATTGGTCCTTTCGTGTGTGTGTGTGTGTGTGTGTGTGTGTGTGTGTGTGTGTCTTGACCCAGAATAAGACTAATAACTCTTCAGAGCCTCAGTGTCTTCATCTACTAAATGGGTGAGGGGAGTCATACTTTGGCTTCCTCCCCACTAGATGTTGCTAATCACCTCACTGCTCCTGGCTGTGGAGACACCGACCACACCCTGGCTGGGTCTCAGCTTCCCCCACCTCCATGAGCCTGTGTCACGGTGGTCCCCACCAGCCCCTGGCCCTGCCCCACGGAGTCCCAACAGCCCAGCCTTTCTTCCCCCAAAACAGCCCACACTGGCCCCATTTCTGGGCTTCTCCAGCTGTCATCACAGGCTCCAAACTTGATTCAAACTTGTCAGATGGGTACCAGTCCCAGATGCCTGAGGAGGCTAACTTTTATTCCATTCATTAAAACAGCTGAGCAACTGGTTGTTTCCCAATAAATTGATAGGCTGCCTATGTTGAGCAACTCTTTGTTGGTTATTAGTTTGGAGTGTGTGTGTGTGTGTGTGTGTGTGTGTGTGTGTGTGGTTGTCACCCTAATAAAATAAATAAACATAATCAGGAAGAAAAGGAACAAGATAGGACCTGAACACGGTAGAGGTCACATGGGGCAGATAAATCTACCATCAGTATTGTAACTCCTCTCTGACTCTCCTGCTCCCACATTCCCTTTTAACTTGAGAAAACAATCCCTTTCTCTTATGAATAGATGCAATAGTATGGCCCTGACTCGGGAGTCATGCCTCCTGAAGACAGACCCAAGGCAGGTGAGGAGCCCTCTGAGGGACCGAGGGGCACAGGTGTCCACCATCTGCATGTGTGGAGGGGGTCCCTGGGGAGGGGGCTCTCCTTTTGCCCCTCACACCATCCTGATGAGCTTAGAAACTGGAATCAGCTAATCAAAGAGACTCAGGAGTGGGGAGAGTGGGATAGGATAGCATGTTCAACAAAAATGTCCTTTTATACTTCCTATCATTGGTGGTTTGGGAAGACGGAATGCAGCACCAAACAGAGCAGGAGCAAGAATCAGAACTACTCAGTGCAGAGCAGTTTGGGCTATTTGTTACTGCCCCAGTTCCTGCAGTGTCTGTCCTCGAGCAGGTGAGACTATAAAGTGTAGGGTGCTTTGGACAAATTGCCCTCCCCATGGGCTTGCACCCTAAGGAGTGACTGCCAGCAGGGCAACCACAGCGCCTCCTTCTCAGTGAGAAGCCTCCTCTTGCACAGGCTGGACTGAAGTGTCCTGTCCTGCCCCAAGGAACCCCAGGCCCTCTGAGACCCGTTTCCTTCCAGTCCTTTCCAGAAGTCTCCAACAGAGGGCATGGTACTTGTATAAACTCAATGCTCTTCCCTCAGAGGGCATCTAGGGTGTGAGGGACTCTTCCTAAAGATGTGCCTTGGCATCCCAGAAGACCAGCCCCAAAGCCCCGGGTTTGAGGATGCATCCCAGCTCTGCTCTGGGGCCCACCCATTTTGAGGGATGATATCATTTTAAGAGGAGATGGCTTTAAACATATTAGATGCTATTTTGGGAAGCAAGTTGAGAACTAGGTGGTGGTGAGATATAGCCTTCCTCCCCTGCTGGACGAGAGAGACCTGTGAAATCTAGTGAGTATGGTGGTAGACTCTGGCCTCCTTCCTGGGCAACAAAGAGGGTGGAACACAAGTTCATCATCTCAGCCCAAATTTGCCCTGGAGATTTCTGCCTTCATTCTTTTAAGAACTATCTTGAGCCTTCACTCTGTGCCAGACACAGGGGCGCCGGTGCAATGCCCTCCCCTAGCCTTCCCTGGAGCCCAGACATGGAGCTCTCTGTCCTGGGAGGTGATGGCCACAGCCAGGCCCGCAAACTTCTCCAGATCCTCAAGCACTTTCCAGCTCTTTGCCTGGCCTCTTCCTCCTGCCCTCAGTGACCTCATTCCAGGATGAGGGGATACATGGGTTGGAAGGGCTGAGTGACCAGCAAACCTCAGGTCCACTCATGCCGTACAGGGAGATGGAGACCCAGAGGACAAAGAAGCTAGCTGAGGTCACGACATGCATTCTGATGGATCAGAGTGCAAATCCAACTCATTAAGGCAGTTCTGCAACAGTGTGTGGAACAGGCTGCTGGGCCTGCCTTTCTCCACGAAATCGTGGGTTGGTAGAGACAGCTCCTTTCCTCGGAGAGAGATAAAGATATAGAAACAGCTCACAGACAAGGCTGAGTGTAGCCTGAACCATGGGGCAAGGGCAGACCAGACCTGGAAGGACCCCCTTATCTCCTGGAACAGCTCCCATTCTCACCCCTACCAAAGTTTTTTGCCTAGGAAAAGCACTGGGCGGGGGGGGGGGGTCAACATCCACAAAAATTAATCAGGGCTCCCCAAAATGCCCAGTGCACTTTTCAGGAGAGAGTTTTCCCGGATTCGGAAATCTTCCAGAATTTTCTTTAAGACACCCACCCTGGGACTGCACTCCATCCTCCCACAACCAAAAGCAAACTTTGTATGGAGTATACAAAAAAAAAAAAAATACCCAAAGAAACAAACGAAGAGCACTGAGCTTTTTCAAAGAGAAGATATTGTACTCACAGCACATTCAGGAGAAATCCACTGCGCCAGCCAAATGGATCTGCTTTTCTTGCTTTATTATTTATACTTCCATAGCCTCTTGGTAAAGTAGACCGAAGGCCAATAAAATTAGCTGGCCTGAGTGGGCAGGTGATGGGACTCGGGGAGCAGTGGCCACACCACTTCCTCGGGGGCTTCTCCTCATCCCCGGAGGCAGCAGCGCGATATTTAGACCACACCTGCTTGGGCTGTGGCTTTTCTAATGAAGCCCATTTATATCTTTTGCAACGAGCCCATTTCCCAATCTCTGCGGGCCTGGGACCTGGTGTGTTCTACGGATAGATTGCTGTTAAATATTCAACCCAAACATCACCGCTGTCATTGATGGGAAGAGGTTGATGGCTGGGTTTCTTGGGGTCATTCTCATTAATCCCCACTTGTTTCTTTTGTTATTTTTTCAGTACTCTACGTCTATCAGTTCTACTACCTTTGCTCACTTGGAGTCCTTTGGGGGGAAGGGAAACAACGAAACAGGTAGTTTCTGTTGGGGGTAATGGGGAATCACTCACATCAAAGTTTGTGATCCTTCAAGAAAATCGCAAATTGCTTTCCTGCTGCGTGTCGCCCTGGAGGAATGAGACTGGACGGTTTATCGCCACCTCCTCTGGACTTTCCTGCATTTTCCAAGTTGTCTTTAAGGAAGGGGTATTAATTTTTAATTAGGAATTAATTTTTAGAAGATTTAAAATAAAATGAAATTCTTTCCTTCAAACCCGCTGATCCCGGGATGGAAGAGCCCAATGCACCTGCTTTGTTTTGTTTTGTTTTGTTTTGTTGAGATTTCATTTATTTTGACAGAGAGAGAGAGCACACAAGCAGGAGGAGGGGCAGAGGGGCAGAGAGAGAATCTCGAGCAGACTCCACGCTCAGCACAGAGCTGGACTCGGGGCTCGATCTCAAAACCCATGAGATCATGGCCTGAGCTGAAGTCAAAAGTCAGATGCTCAAACGACTGAGTCACCGCTGTGCCCCTGCACCTGTTTTCAGTTCAGTTTTCTCCAATTAATTCTACTGAGTGGAAAAATCCTGCAGATATTCCTTCCCCACTTTGTGATGATCCATAATAGGTCTTGTGTGACCACAGTACCAAGAGGTAGGGACAGTGTTTCTCTTCCTCTTTTAGCAGAGGCATGACTTGCATCCCTAAAGCTGTACAGAGCAGTTGACCCAGCCAAGCCTTTGGCAATAGAGGGGACACTGGCTCTTCCCCAGGCTTGGGTCAGCCACATCCTGACCCACTCCCAGAGCAGACCACCAGCCCGTGGAGACGTGGCGCCCCAGAGCTGCCAAAATCATGAGGAAGAGCCCCTGCAGGAGGCCATGAGCTGCTTCCTCCCCTCACCCAGGGAGGCGGGCCTGTCTGCTGCAGTGAATCTGGACCAGATACACAGAGAGATTGGCTGAGGCCAGAGGCCTCACTGCGGGGCTCTGGTCACTGGGAGAACATGGAATGTGGCCATGGCAGCCGGATGGGCTGAGATGAGGGCCGTGGTCCCATCGTGGAGGAGGCCGGGATCCAGCCCATCAGATGCCGACCCAGAATCCGAGTCCGTGCCCTGGTTTGGGAGACAAGAACCCTGCTTGCTAATGACAGGGTGAGACCTGTGTGAGTCTTCGGCCCACGCCCACTGGCCTGCCACAGACACGTTGTGCTCTGGGGCAAATTCCCACGGCAGACGCAGGGGTGAGGCTGGGGAGGGACAACATCGTGGCCAGGTGGGGATGCTTGCCGAGCAATATGGGGCTGCATCAGGGATGCCCGAGCTCAGATGGCGCCCACAGACCAGGAGGCCACGGTGGAGGGGAGCCACAGGGTGGGGGGCAGACTCTGAATCTCAGGGAACACCTGCCGACTCCCACCAGGGAAATGAGCCATCGGGGTCCTGATCAGCCCAGGTAGCCTTGCAGGGGCAGGTGCTGGTGGAGACCAATGGCTGTGGAAGCCCAGCCTCCTCCCAGCACCCATCAAGGGGCCACAGCCTAGACTGGGGACCATCCTGACCACCCATAGATGAGAACACTTGAGGCCCAGGGACTTGGGCCTGGTGTCCATTGAGGGTTAGGAGGGGGGAGATGATTGTCCAGCCTGGGAACACTTCAGCCAGCTGATGGATCAGAGGCAGTGGCCTGCAGCTCCGGCGTGGTCCGGGTACGTTTTTACAGCATGGCCATGTATCAAGGTAAGAGGGGAGCAGGGAGCTTCCTGGTGCACCCTCGCTCTTTGGTTGTCCCAGATGCTGGGCCTCTGAGGGACCTAGTAACATATCAGTGACCATGCCAGGTCCTGAGTCCCAGGGCACAGGTCTGCTGGGGACACAGGAGGGCCTGGAGATAGAACCAAGCTCGGTAAAGGCTTCTTATTATGCATTATAAAAAGATACATTTACTGATGGATGTTATGTGTTTTTCACATTAATTTTGTAAGTTAGGTGCTGTTAGACCCATTCTACATGTGAGAAAACTGAGGTTCAGTCAGTCAGATGATTAGCAGACCCAAGACTAAGAACTCAGACTTTCTGGTTCCTAATCCCTTGCTCTATCGACAGCTCTGGAAAACCATAAATGAAATCGGTGGCCACAGTATCTGTACAGCCAGTACTGACCTCTGGGGTCCCTGTCCAGGCCCTGCAGCCAGGCATGGAAAAGGGGACAAAATGCCTGTCGATCTGGATGGCCACCTTGGTCCTTGGTTCTCTTCCCTAAGACACACACACACATACACACACACACACCTGCACACTCACATGCATGCACACACATGCGTGCATATTTCTCGGATTGGCCTCCCCATCCCCTCCTTTCCCCTTGGTCAATCTTCCTTGGCCTTTCCCAGGTCTTGCTCCTCCCAGGCCGCTGGCCCTCTTCATGTCCTGGTCCTGCGGCCCCCAGCTTTTAATGGAGGGTCCTCTAGACTCCCTAGCCAAACAGCCTCATCTGCAACCGAGGTGGGCTTCTGCCCAGGACCTGCCACACCTGCGTCTATCACCTCGTCCCTCCCTCCTTCCCCACCCCACCCCCAGCCCAGGCTGGCCAGTATGCCCTGCTCAGGTCCCCACGCAGACAGCAACTAGCCTGGGAGTTCCCTTCCTCCCTGCCTAGGAAATCCCAGGCCAGCTTTTCTGCCCCCAGCCCAAATAGCATCCAGCACTTTGCGAGGCCTATTGTGGGCATTCTGTAGGCCCACTGATGGAGGCCTAGCCAGCTAGGACCTGAGTGTTTGGCACCCAGGCAAGCTCATAGGGAAAGGTGAGGGCATGCTGTCCAGAAATCAGGATGACACACTATTTCAGTCCCTGGTTCCATGGTACTGATCTCTGTAACAACCCTGAATAGAATCATCCACTCCAGATTCCCTCCCTGGGGTGGAAGGGGAGTGGCAAGAGTGCCCTGGCACTGCTGTAAAACACCAGCCACCCTGCACAGACAACTACATGTTCCCTGCCCCACTTCTCAGATGAAGGCTGGGTGCAGGCACCTCACCCTGCTCCCCCCCAAGCACAAGGAGGTCTAGAACCCATAGGCCTGGGCCTGTACTCTGGGCTCCAGACATAGGTGACTTGTAATGTACAGGTGACTGAGGAAGCCATACCTTGTCCTGGATCTCAGTTTACCCACCTGTTCGGTGGGGGAGTACGGGGTACATTGGATCTCTGGTTGCCTGAGGAGGCCAACCTCTTGGCAGTCATGCTATGAATCATTTGCACTTAAAATAAACAGACCTTAAATCTGTGCATAATGATATTCTAGGGGACACCTGGGTGGCTCAGTTGGTTAAGCATCCAACTATTGTTTTCGGCCAGGTCTTGATGTCAGGGTCCTGGGATGGAGTCCCACGTCAGGCTCCACACTCCGCTGGGAATCTCTTTGATATTCTCTCTCCCTCTCTCTCTGCCCCTCCTTTCACTCACATGCACGATAGATAGATGATAGATAGATAGATAGATAGATAGATAGATAGATAGATAGATAAAATCTTTCTAAAAAATGATGCTCTAGCCAGGACTAGAGTCTGGAATAACAGCAGAACAGCAGAAGGTAGAGGAGCAGAAAGTTTCAGAAAAATCTTTATGGAAGGACAATTACAAACTGCCAAAAAAAAAAAAAGTTCCTATTTTAACCCTGTAGTACATTTTGGGGTAACTCCACCAATTAGATATCAGGAGTGTGTGCACATGCACACACACACATACATATAAATTATTTCTTACTAGTGTATGAGGGAAAGACTGTGGTAATGCCCTCCATGTAGGTTTAAAACTTGAGGTTAGTTAGGATAGTGCATATGTTGACTATCACATGGTTATTAAGTACATGGATAGCCTCATAATACTATCTTAATATAAAAGAAAAAAATTAATGCAGATCCCATTAGTGGAGCAAGTTTGGGAGAGACTGAGGGAAAAACGGGGATGGTCTGTATCGCATAAAAAGCCATTGCTTAAATGTTTGCAGAATTTAACATGGCTCATCTGCTTCCATGTGGCCCAGCGGTCACAGGAGACCTCATGCACCCCCCCCCACCCCCCACCCCGGCCCTGTTTACTTCTGAGCTGGTCATTCAGCTTCACCTCTTACCCTCTTTCCTGCTTTCTTCCAAAACAGCCTCCTCTCGGTCGCTGACTGGCAGAGCTTGGGTTGAAACACGGATCGAGTGTCTACAATGTGCCTGGCACCGTGCAGAGAGAAAGCACCCAAGTCCCCTCTCGGGAGCTCACGGACCAGGAGGAGGACAGCCCTCTCGGTCACAGAGTGAGATCTGTGACCGAGGCTTCAACAAACCCTTGCAAATTCCCAGTGGAGAGATACTACTTAGCCAGCTGGGAGAGCAAGGAAGGCTTCCTGGAGTTGGTGACGCCTGTTTTCTAAAGGGAGGTCTGAGGCTTGGCTTCACTCGGGCAACCCCAGTGTGGTGGCAGCTGGAGAAAGTGTGGCCATAACAAACCACAGGAATGTATGGAATGAGCACTGGTGAAGGCTGACTGTGGGCAGTCCTCCCTCTCGGGGCGCCCCAGAGCAAACCTACGTAGAATTTTAGCGCCTGCGGGCCATGCACACGGCTGATTTCTATCCACCCCTCGCAGAGCCTCAGTGGGCTCCTATGCAAAATGCTTTATTCATTTCCCAGCTGCCTAAGAAGCCAGGCCAGGAGCAAGGGGGGCCTTCCAAGGGCCGGTGAGCTAGGGGGAGAAGCGGAGTGATCTCACCTGACCTGACTATCCCCCTCTCCTGCATTCTTGCCAGACTCTCCTATCACACTGGGCCTGGGGACAGCAAGGGGAGAGAGGGCGGGGTGAGCAGGCTAGACAAGGGACGGCAGGCACACGGGACAGCCCGAGACGCCAGGGTGGGGTGGGTTCACGGTTACCTCCGACCATCAGAGGCGAGCAGTGAATCAAGGCAAGGCCTCCAAAGAAATACGACACTTCACTGTCAAGGAGGCCTTACGTTGCGATGGAGCACAGATCCCGGAGTCAGAGAGGCCAGGGTTCCGGTCCCGCATCAATCCTGTGTTAGCTGGGCCACCTCACTCAGGCCCCTTAACCTCTCTGTGCCCCATGTTTCTATCTGTTCCTTGGGATTACAGAACTACCTGCTTTACCCATTTCACCAAGTTGTTGGCAAGGCTCTCAAGTGCGACAGTGTGAAGGTGGTAAATAAGTAATAATTAATAATAGCATAATTAATAATAATAATAGTAATAATGAGCATGAGGCGCACCTGATTCTTCCTATCTAAGTCATGCAATGCTCATCATTTTCATCCTCTGACATCTAGAGAAGAATAGGTTACCGTTCTTCCCATCCGAGGGCATATGTGCTAGAAATGATGGATCAGACAGTGAGAGTAGAATTTTTAAAAATATTTAATTCATTTTTTTATGAGAGACACAGAGAGAGAGGCAGAGACACAGGCAGAGGGAAAAGCAGGCTCCCTGCAGGGAGCCCGATGTGGGACTGGATCCTTGGACGCCGGGGTCATGCCCTGAGCTGAAGGCAGATGCTCAACCACCGAGCCACCCAGGTCCCCCCGTGAGAGTAGAATTTTAAGGAAGGCTGAGATCTGTGAATAATTTATTTACCAGGGTAAAGACAGGGAAAGATGTCTCTATTTCGGTAATTATCAGATGTTTTATGTGCTACCGTGTGGTTAAGTATAATAAGAAGCACTCATTTCTGGGTTTTTAGAGATTTGGGAAAACAGAAAGGCTGCCTATCTAAGACCCCAAGCCACGGGACTGGGGGAGCTGAGCCATGTGGGTGGGGAAGTGGTGAAGAAGCACCCAAGACTACGCATCCAGTCTCCAGGAATGCCCATGCCATCCCCCAAAACCCAGTCCAGGACCAGCTGCAGGGCACTAGTGCAGGAATGAGGAGTGAAATGGCTCTGGAAGCAGTCCGCACCGGGGCTTGTCCTGTAGATGGGCCGAGGCTCAAGGCAGGCCAGAAATGTGGAAGGGGAGGTTCCCCTCACTCACCCACGTTCCTAGCACTCCTCCCTGAATGAGAAAAAGAAGCCTGATAAAAATCACATGTCGGGGCACCTGGGTGGCTCAGCCTGTTAAGGGTCTGACTTGGGCTCAAGTCATGATCTCGGGGTCCTGGGATCAAGTCCCACATTGGGGGTCTGCTTGTCTCTCTGTCCTTCCCTGAGCTCATGCTCTCTCTTTCTCCCTCTCTCCCTCTCTTACATAAATAAATAATCTTTTTTTTTTAAGAACAACAAAAAACCATATGTAGGCTGGTAAGCATGTCCCCTTTATTTATATTCTGAGCTGTTCTTTGATCCCAGACAGACCTTTTACAGAGGACTGTCTCTACAATCCAAGACAAAAAGTGCAGGACCATTACTTTTGGAGAGAGAACATAGTGACTGAAACTTACTCATACTAAGGTGTGAATGGCTGATACCCAATGCCTTTAATTGGGGCAAGGAAAGAATCAGGAACATCCCAGGAATCTGAAGTAGGGAGGAAAGACCTCAGAGTGGGGAAGTTACAGAACAGGGACATGGAGAGGTGAGGACCAGAGGATTCGATCCGAAGTCAGCAGATCTGGGCCCAGGCTGCACATCTACCACTTCCAGCTGTACAGCCCTCTTCAAGTTACTTCATCTGCAAGGATCTTCCTTCCCTTACCCATAAACTCAGGGAATGCTTGAGAAATCCACTGGGAGGATCGATGAAACTGGACTGGAAGAGGTGCCGTGTCAGCCGTCACCACCCCGCACAGGACTTGGCAATTTTGCAGGGGTCCCTGAGGCCTGGGCCAGTAGCTTCCCAGTCTTCCCTTCTGGTGTGAACTTAAAAAAAAAATGCTGTGTGCTGGACTCGAGATCTGTGTGGTGCTGGGATTCAACCCTGAGCACACGGCTGCCAGCGTCCTGCGGTCAGGCTTCCAAACACCAGCGGAAGCTGCCCGGTGGGGGCTTTGTCAGCACCTGTGTGTCTCTTCACAGGCTGGAAATGCTTTCCCTCCCCCAGGGGGCAGCCAGGCCATCCTGGTGACTCCTCAGAGGACTCATGGCCTGAGCAGGGGAGTGGGTCTGAGCAGTACCAGGCTCGGTGCCCCCTCAGGTCTCATCATGTCTCTGCACCTCAACTTGTTCACCTGTAAGACGGGCATGCTCATGCCTACCCCTCCACATGCAAAGCCCCTGAACTGCACCTGGCACGCACAGGCGCTCCACGGGAGCTGGTCTTACTGTTTTGTTATTGTCATTGTCGTTATTATATATAATTGTGATGATTTAATGATGACACTGGTAATGGAGATGAGCCACAGAGGGTGGAGCATTGCCACAGATATGTCCACATCACCTCACCACACCCACCCCGCCTCCCAGGCACAGCTGTGTCCCACCTGGCACACTCCGGTGACCTTGGGCATGCCGGGCTGGGCAGGAGGCGTATGCCTGTCGGCATGTGCGGAGTGCCAGGCAGGTGCTCTCAGCCAGCCCCTGAGTCACCCCTCAGTAATGCCTGGTGGTGTGGGAGATCAATGTTCAGAACTCCATGCAGGGTGGGGGTAAGGGGCAAGCCAGGCAGGACTGGGGTAGCTGGGGACCAGGTGGGTGCTTGGAGGTGGCTCTAAAAGGCTCGGTTTGGGCAAGGTCCCAACCACGAGCGCTGGAGGCTTATGACTGAATTCATGTGAGTGACCAAGCAAGGGGACTTCAGGTGGACCCAGATATTCTCTGGGCCAGTGGGTCTGGTCTCAAGGACTTGATCTGGGCCAGTGTAGGTATCTAAGTGGACTTCGGGAAGTGCAAGGCTAAGGAGCTTCTGAGGTGGTGGCAGCTGGTGGCTGGAGACAGGCAGGTGGTGGACCTTTGAGCCCATGACCCATGGGTCATTTGAGTCAAGGCCTCAGTGACCTCTGGGTGTAGGGGTGAGCAGTGGTCAAGAGTGAGGCTGGGTGCCGAAGACAGGGAGAAGAAGCAAGAAATCAGGACCTCGGGGGGTGCTCTGGCCTCCCAACTTGTCACCCTGTAGCCCTTCTCCAGCCACAAAGACAGTTGCTCTTCCTTTTTCTCACTCTGGCCCAGGGTCTTCTGTTTGCTGTTCTCTCTGTCCTGTGCTTCTCTGCTCCTTTGTCACCTTGGAGTGACTTCTTAGCTAAGTGAACAAATCTGCTGGAACTATCACGCCCAACCTCTTCCAAGGCTGACTGACGTCTTATTCTCTGCCACCAAGACACACTGTCTTAGTGCTTCTGGGTCCCACTCGCTAATCCCAGGGCCCAGGTCATCCTTGCCTGGATGAAGGGTTGAGGCAGGACAGGTGACAAAATGACAGCTCCTGAAGCTACCCCGGGAGGGGTGGTGGTCATAAGAAGGACAGGGAGGTTGAAACTATAGGTGACACCTCAGCTACTGCACATAAACACACACATGCACACAAGCATGCACGAACATTCATGCACATGCATGCACACACATATACACACATGCACACAGGTTAAGTTAATGCAATAGAACAATGTGCAGGAAGAAAGAGCATCAAAAGGAGGGTAGCCAGTGTGCTGACCATAAACATCACTGAACTTGCCCTTTGGGGGATAACACATGGCTGCCTGGGTCCTAGGGCCCAGGACCTGATGAGGAAGGACGTGTGGCCATCTATAGTTCCACAGGTCTCAGCTTGTGAGGCTCACGCCCTCGCTGTGCTGTCAGACAGTGTCTAATGCACCCAGTGCCACAGGTAGCACTCATTGTAGCTGGGAGCAGAGCAGAGGATTTCAGGGTATATTTGGGAGGCTTGTGTCTCAATACTCAACTCGTTGTCTGTTTCCTCAAAGCCAACAGGGCAGCTTTCACTGGTGTCTTTCCTCCAGGAGGGCATCACCTGCTCTCTAGGTTTATCCTTCTTTGGCCTTCACCCACCCCATCCATTCACAAACATGTATTTGGCCCTGACTGTATACTGGCCCCTGGGACATAGCAGCAAGCAAGGCTGATGTGAGCCACACCTTTGTACACCTGACACCAGAGAGATAGGACAACATCATCCTGGTGCATCTGTGTGTTTGGATGCCCAGCACATGTTTGTTAAGTTGATGGTCTTCTTTTTCTGCATATCAGATTGACATCTTTTTCCTCCCCACCCCTCTCCATCCCAGTATTGGAAGCTTTGCTTTTTTCTTCCAGGGATGAGTGATTTCCCAAGCTTAAGAAGACTGCCTGGCAGACTGGGCCCATGGGGTTCAGTCCTCCCAGATGTCAGCAGGCCACCAGCCAGGAGGAAGTAAGGACTGTCTTCCCAGGCATCTGGGGCCTCCCTAACTTTCCAGCCCCACTCCCTAGCTTATGACACCCCACATCTCTCAAGACAGTTCCAGCTGAAAGGCAGCATTGAAATGCGAAGGAATGGAAGCCTGTGAATGGCTTCTAGGTCTCAATGGCTCTGGCCAGGAGTCTCTAGCATTCCCCAGGGAAACAGGAACATACTAGCAAGAGATAATGCTGCCATTGCATTAAGCACAGGAGAAATAAGGGAGGTTGAAAGCATTGTTCATAGTAAATGTATTCAAGTAAGTGTCAAAAACATCCCAATGGTCTCATCCTAAGTGGGGACAATAGAGGACCAAGACAGAAATGTCCACTCTCACCACTTTTATTCAGCATGGTACTGGGAGTCCTAGCCACAGAAATCAGACAGGAAAAAAGAAAAGGCATCAAATCAGCAAAGAAAAAGTCAAGCTTTCACTATTTGCAGATGACATATTCTATGTAGAAAACCCAAAGGACTCCAATAAAAAACTGTTAGAACTGATAAACAAATTCAGTAAAGTCTCAGAATACAAAATTAATGTACAGAAATCTGTTGCACTTCTATACACCAATAATGAAGCAGCAGAAAGAGAAATTAAGGAATCAGTCTCATATACAATTGCACCAAAAACCCTAAGATAACTGGGAATATACTTAACCAAAGAAGCTGAAGATCTGCACTCTGAAAATTATCAAATACCGAGGAAAGAAATTGAAGATGACACAAAAGAAATAGAAAGACATTCTATGCTCACGGATTGGAACAATGAATATTGTTAAAATGTCTATACTACCCAAACCAATCTACACATTTAATGCAATCCTTACCAAAATACCACCAGCATTTTTTCGCAGAACTAGAACAAGCGATCCTAAATTTTGTATGGAGCCACAAAAGACCTTGAATCAACAAATCAATCTTGAAAAGACAAAGCTGGAGATATCACAACTCTAGACTTCAAGTTATATTAAAAAGCTGTAGTAATCAAAACAGTATGGTACTGGCACAAAATTAGACACGTAGACCAATAGAGAAGCATAGAAAACCAAGAAATGAATCCACAATTATATATAGTCAGTTAATCTTTGACAAAGTAGGAAAGAATATGCAATAGGAAAAAGACAGTCTTTTCAGCATCTGGTGTTGACACAACTGGACAGCTACATGCAAAAGAATGACACTGGACCATTCTCTTTTACCATACACAAAAATAATCTCAAAATGGATTAAAGACCTAAATATGAGACCTAAAACCATGAAAGAAAGCACAGGTAGTATTTTCACTGACATCAACCTTAGCAACTTTTTTCTAGGTATATCTCCTGAGGCAAGGAAAATAAAAGCAAAAATAAGCTATTGAGACTACATCAAAATAAAAAAACTTGTGCATAGTGAAGGAAACCATTAACAGGCAACCTACTGAATGGAAGAAGATATTTACAAATGACATATTTGGTAAAGAGTTAGTATCCAGAATACATAAAGAAGTTCTACAACTCATCACCCCCAAAAATGAATAATCCAATTAAAAATGGGCAGAAGACATGAATAGAATTCTTTTCCAAAGAAAACATCCAGATGATAACAGACACATGAAAAGATGCTCAACACCTCTCAGCCATCATCAGGGAAATGCCAATCAAAACTACAAAGAGATATCACATCACACCTGTCAGAATGGCTAAAATCAACAACACAAGAAACAAAAGGTGTTGGCAAGGATGTGAAGAAAGGGGAACCCTCATGCACTGTTGGTGGGAATGCAAACTGCAGCCACTATGGAAAACAGCTCGGAGGTTCCTCAAAAAGTTAAAAATAGAACTACCCTATGATCCAGCAATCACACACTATTAGGTATTTACCCAAAGCATAAAAAATGCTAATTCAAAGGGATACATGTACCTCCATGTTTATAGCAGCATCATCGATAATAGCCAAATAATGGAAACAGCCCAAATGTCCACTGATTGGTGAATGGATAAATATGTGGTATATACATTACAATGGAATAATGGTATATGTACAATGGAATATTACTCAGCCATAGAAAAGAATGAAATTTTGCCATCTGCAATGACGTGGATGGAGTTAGAGATATTATGCTAAGCGAAAATACTGTATGATTTCACTCGTGTGGAATTTAAGAAACAAAACAAAAGAGCTAAAGAAAAAAAAAGAGACAGATAGGCAAAGCAAGAAACAGACTCTTAATTATAGAGAACACACTGATGGATCCCAGAGGGGAGGCAGGTTGGGGGATGGGTGGAATAGGTGATGGGGATTAAGGAGCGCACTTGCGATGAGCATCGGATATTTTACGGAAGTGTTGAGTCACGATTTGTACACCTGAAACTAGTATTACACTGAATGCTAACTGAAATTTAAACAAAAACTTAGAAACCCACACACACAAAATCTCGGTGCATGTAACCCGCCTAATGGCCGAGAAGTCTAAAGCACCAGCATTACAACTTCATCCAATCTGTTGCAGAGACACTTTGAACGGGAAAGATCATGTTTTGATGTCAGATCAGCCTGGTTTTGAGTTCTGGCTATGGTCCTTATTAGCTGAAAATGGACTATATGCTCCCCCACGCAAAATGTGTCACAAAGAATAACTATGGAAATACTGGCTTCGGGGCTTGGAGGCTACTTTTATCCATAATAACCAAGTGAATAAACAGTCATGATCTGCTGGGTTTATGGTGAGGGTCAATAAGACCATTTAAATATATTCTGTGGCTTTATTCCTTGCTGAGAACCCTTAGACCTTGCACATAAAAGGCATTCAATGACTAAGCGCTGAGTAAATTAATAAATAAACCAATGAATGAATAAATGTCATTTATCTCATCAAAATCCCTTTGCCTATGAAAGAAAATCCAAGTTTTTTAAAATAGCAATCGTTAAGGAGTGTTGCTGCAGTGTCAGCACCTACCACTCCCCATCCCCTCCACCCACCCACCAGCTCAGCCTCTTCTCCTTTCTTTACACTCTGTCGGGGCCCAAATCCTTAGCCTTCTTCCTTCCCACGGCCCTTCCTGTTTCTCACTCTGGACCCTGGGCTTGCAATACCCACTTCTTGTCCACTTTAAGATAAGACTCCCTTCCCCAAACAGAGTTGGTCACTCCTGGCACTATGCTTCCCTGCACTGGGTCTGTGGTCCTGGGGCTTGCTCTTATCACTGTGCTTTTCTCTGCATAGAAAAGTCACTGATTTCCAAGTCTGTCTCCACATTGAGCCTATGACACATCACCTGTCCTCTGTTTCTGCCTCTTTTCGTCTCTCCCTCTTTCCTTTCCTCCCTCCCTCCTTTCCTTTCTTTTTTTCATCCTTCTTCCCTTCCTCTCTTCCTTTATCCTTCCCTTCCTCATTTACTCATTTCCACACAATGATGATGATCCCAACATTTAATCCATACCTGGCATTAAGAATACAATAGTTCACAAGAGCACCAGAGTCCAGACCTTCAAGTAGTTTGTAACTTGAAGATGGTGGAGGTGGTGGTAGTCATGGTGATGGTGGTGGTGGTGATGATGGTGGTGAGGATGGTGGTGTGAGTCATGGGTGATGGTGGTGGTAGAGATGGTGGTGGTGGAGGTGATAGTCATGGCAATGGTGGTGGTGGTGATGATGGTGGTGAGGATGGTGGAGATGGTGGTGGTACAGTTGGTGGTGGTGGAGGTGGTAGTCATGGCGATAGTGGTGGTGGTGAGGATGGTGGAGATGGTGGTGGTAGGGGTAGTGATGGTGGTGGTAAAGAAGGTGGTGGTGGAGGTGGTGGTAGTCATGGCGATGGTGGTGTTGGCGATGGTGGTGTTGGCGATGGTGGTGTTGGCGATGGTGGTGGTGGTGATGGTGGTGTTGGCGATGGTGGTGTTGGCGATGGTGGTGTTGGCGATGGTGGTGTTGGCGATGGTGGTGTTGGCGATGGTGGTGTTGGCGATGGTGGTGTTGGCGATGGTGGTGTTGGCGATGGTGGTGTTGGCGATGGTGGTGTTGGCGATGGTGGTGTTGGCGATGGTGGTGTTGGCGATGGTGGTGTTGGCGATGGTGGTGTTGGCGATGGTGGTGTTGGCGATGGTGGTGTTGGCGATGGTGGTGTTGGCGATGGTGGTGTTGGCGATGGTGGTGTTGGCGATGGTGGTGTTGGCGATGGTGGTGTTGGCGATGGTGGTGTTGGCGATGGTGGTGTTGGCGATGGTGGTGTTGGCGATGGTGGTGTTGGCGATGGTGGTGTTGGCGATGGTGGTGTTGGCGATGGTGGTGTTGGCGATGGTGGTGTTGGCGATGGTGGTGTTGGCGATGGTGGTGTTGGCGATGGTGGTGTTGGCGATGGTGGTGTTGGCGATGGTGGTGTTGGCGATGGTGGTGTTGGCGATGGTGGTGTTGGCGATGGTGGTGTTGGCGATGGTGGTGTTGGCGATGGTGGTGTTGGCGATGGTGGTGTTGGCGATGGTGGTGTTGGCGATGGTGGTGTTGGCGATGGTGGTGTTGGCGATGGTGGTGTTGGCGATGGTGGTGTTGGCGATGGTGGTGTTGGCGATGGTGGTGTTGGCGATGGTGGTGTTGGCGATGGTGGTGTTGGCGATGGTGGTGTTGGCGATGGTGGTGTTGGCGATGGTGGTGTTGGCGATGGTGGTGTTGGCGATGGTGGTGTTGGCGATGGTGGTGTTGGCGATGGTGGTGTTGGCGATGGTGGTGTTGGCGATGGTGGTGTTGGCGATGGTGGTGTTGGCGATGGTGGTGTTGGCGATGGTGGTGTTGGCGATGGTGGTGTTGGCGATGGTGGTGTTGGCGATGGTGGTGTTGGCGATGGTGGTGTTGGCGATGGTGGTGTTGGCGATGGTGGTGTTGGCGATGGTGGTGTTGGCGATGGTGGTGTTGGCGATGGTGGTGTTGGCGATGGTGGTGTTGGCGATGGTGGTGTTGGCGATGGTGGTGTTGGCGATGGTGGTGTTGGCGATGGTGGTGTTGGCGATGGTGGTGTTGGCGATGGTGGTGTTGGCGATGGTGGTGTTGGCGATGGTGGTGTTGGCGATGGTGGTGTTGGCGATGGTGGTGTTGGCGATGGTGGTGTTGGCGATGGTGGTGTTGGCGATGGTGGTGTTGGCGATGGTGGTGTTGGCGATGGTGGTGTTGGCGATGGTGGTGTTGGCGATGGTGGTGTTGGCGATGGTGGTGTTGGCGATGGTGGTGTTGGCGATGGTGGTGTTGGCGATGGTGGTGTTGGCGATGGTGGTGTTGGCGATGGTGGTGTTGGCGATGGTGGTGTTGGCGATGGTGGTGTTGGCGATGGTGGTGTTGGCGATGGTGGTGTTGGCGATGGTGGTGTTGGCGATGGTGGTGTTGGCGATGGTGGTGTTGGCGATGGTGGTGTTGGCGATGGTGGTGTTGGCGATGGTGGTGTTGGCGATGGTGGTGTTGGCGATGGTGGTGTTGGCGATGGTGGTGTTGGCGATGGTGGTGTTGGCGATGGTGGTGTTGGCGATGGTGGTGTTGGCGATGGTGGTGTTGGCGATGGTGGTGTTGGCGATGGTGGTGTTGGCGATGGTGGTGTTGGCGATGGTGGTGTTGGCGATGGTGGTGTTGGCGATGGTGGTGTTGGCGATGGTGGTGTTGGCGATGGTGGTGTTGGCGATGGTGGTGTTGGCGATGGTGGTGTTGGCGATGGTGGTGTTGGCGATGGTGGTGTTGGCGATGGTGGTGTTGGCGATGGTGGTGTTGGCGATGGTGGTGTTGGCGATGGTGGTGTTGGCGATGGTGGTGTTGGCGATGGTGGTGTTGGCGATGGTGGTGTTGGCGATGGTGGTGTTGGCGATGGTGGTGTTGGCGATGGTGGTGTCCTGGCGGTTGCACTCGTGGCCCGGGCTGGTGAATGTTGTACCCTGAAGGTGGTCAGCAGGTCTGGGTCATGGAGAGTGTTGGCCTGGTGGGGTGAGCGATGGTGTGGTGTTGATTTTCCCTTTGTCTGATGGGTAGATGAGGCCGCCATTTCAACCCAAGAGGGGACAACCCCACTGAATGGTGGTCCCTCTAGAGCTTGGGAAGTAGCCAAATCCCTGTCAGCCAGCACTGCTGCTCCCCATTCCCATCTGCCCATCCTGTTGCCTTGCACTTCTGTCCACAGGTGCGGATCCCCACCGAGCATCCTATACCCCAAAGCCCATGTCAGCATCTGCTTCAGCGAGGCCTGCAGCAACCCCAGACCTTCTTCTGGACTCGCTCATTCGACCCCTCATTCAGCAGATCTGGATGGAGCCCTAACTGTGTGCAGACACTGCTCTGGGCCATTGAAATCTGGCTGCGGGATGCCTGGGTGGCTCAGTGGTTGAGCACCTGCCTTCAGTCCAGGGTGTGATCCAGGGTCCTGGGATCCAGTCCCACATCGGGCTCCCTGAATGGAGCCTGCTTCTCCCTCTGCCTGTGTCTCTGCCTCTCTCTCTGTGCCTCTCATGAATAAATAAATAAAATCTTAAAAAAAAAAAAAAAAGAAAGAAATCTGGCCGCAAACAACGTGGGGACACAGACCAGAAATGAGCACATGCGTGAACAAGATGATGCAAATGCCATGAGAATGGACAAGGTAGGAGTCAGAGAGCACTTGGGGGTAACCACTACAGACAGAGAGGGGTGCTGGGGGAAACCTTCTCCGGGGAGGAGATATGGGAGTGGGTGCTGAAACGGGGAAGGAAGCCAGGCATGGGAAGCATGCATGCATCTATCAGGTTTTTTTTTTTTTTTTCTTCAATAAAATGATATTTTATTGCTGTTAAAACCACTCTGGGTTAAAATCACCCAAATCACAGGAAAAAAACAAGCTTAAATCTTAGTTATGCCTAAAAGGTCTTCTTGATTTGCTCATTTTTTAACTATAGAAGATGTGGTGGTAATTTCTTTATTTTTTTATAATTTTTTTTTATTGTTGTTCAACTTGCCAACATATAGAATAACACCCAGTGCTCACTATCAGGTTCTCTTTGTGCAACGGCCTCTGGATATCTCACCAAACGTTCCCAGGTCCCAAGTGGTCCTTACCACCCTCCTTTGGCTGCGTGTGAGATCCCAGGGAGCCCCACCCCTGGCCACCGGCCATCCAGCCCAGACCCTGGCAGTCATCCTGCCCCCTCCATCTCCCACATCATCAGGTCCCCATGCCACCAACCTCCTTGGGCTGACCACACCCCCAAGCCGAAGGTAACTGTGCCATCCACCCTGGCCGGCCCTCTGCACCTGCCATCAGCTATAGCAATACTCACTGGCAGATCGCCCTTCTCCATCTGGAAGCATCCTCCTCGCTCTCCAGGTCCAGATCCAGTGTGCCTGCTGGGCCCCATGACCGAGCCTCCCACCCCGACTCCTGAATCACACAGCCCCCCGGGTTGGTGTGCATGGGCTGCTGTAACAGAGAACCCAGACAGTGCCATTAAACGACAGAAATGGGTTCCCTCATTGTTCTGGAGCCCAGAGGTCTGAGATCAAGGTGTCAGTGGGGCTCTGAGATTGTTCTGGAGCCCAGAGGTCTGAGATCAAGGTGTCAGTGGGGCCGTGCTCCCTCTGAGACTCTGGAGAGAATGCTTTCATGCCTCTTCTCAGCTTCTGGGGGCCCCAAGCAGGCCTTGGGGTCCCCTGGCTTGTGGCTGCAACACTCCAGCCATTACCTCTGTCATCCCATGATGCTCTCCCCACATCTGTTCATGTCCTCTTCCTTCTATGTATGTCTGACTCCGTGGTCCAATTTTTCCTGTTTGGGAAGGACACCAGTTACATTAGGGCCCACTCTAATCACGTCATTTCAACTCGATTACCTCTGTAAAGATCCTATTTTCAGATAAGATCATATCTTGAGACATTGGGGGCTAAGACTTCAATGTACTTTTTTCAACCCAGGACACCTGCCACGCCTCTACCTTCATCTCACACCTTGACATGGGGCCACTGGGGCCACTCCCCTCCCCATCCCCATTCCAACATCCAGATCCGTGGTCTTCAAACTTCTTGGATTTTGTAGTGCACTCATTTTGTAAAACATAATTTTATCTGCTTCTCTGACATCACAAACACAGAGTGGAGGTGCTCTCTGATTAAAAGGGATGGGAGTGAAAAATTGGAGGTGACGGCCCCTGCCATGGCATCTTCACTGGCTCGGCTCTGAGAAAGTCTGGGGTGCCGTGGACTATGGTGGAGAAACGCTAGCTGGACAGGGAGACCCTTGGCCATGAGCCTTGGCAATGGCCTACTGGAGCCCTAGGAACCCAGGTCTGCGTCCTCTTTCTTTGGGCCTCTGCCCAAATATCAGCTTCAGAGATGTGTCCCTGGGTGACCTAGTAACAAATCTAATGTCCTACTTCCACCCTCTTTCCTGCTTTAACTTTCCTCCCCAGCACTTGCTACCCTCTTTCTTTGTTTGCCATCTGTCTCACTCTTCTCTCACTGACCTCAAGGACAGATACCTCCTTGCCACTCCTCCAGGGCCCGGAGCAATGCTGGTAGGTGGTAGATGCCCTACAAATATTTATTGGATGGATGGACTTCTTCTGTTAACAGCTTTTTGAGAAATAGTTCACATTCCATACAACTCCAGCATTCAAGGTGCAAAATTCAGTGGCTCCCAGCATATTCATTGAGGTTGGGGAAACATCACAGAGCATTACCAAGAGATGTCTTCTTCTGAATGACACCAGAAAAAAAAAAATCCTCTTAAGGGCCTAACTGTTAGTTACACATATTGGTGGTAGGAAAGAAAACACCAGGGGTTTGGGTTGTGAGACAAACACAAAAAGTTAAGTTTTTGTAGGTCATGTTTTTCTGTTTTATTTAGTGAGAAAACGTAGATGTTATACTAAGAAATGGAATATTGTACACAAGCAGGCGCCTTATGCATAGATATTAAAAAATTGTTATTTAATTAAATGTTGTATGCTCATTAACTTTAAAATAATTAAACAGGCTGTGGTTGACAGCTAAGATTTCCATCTGCTGAGAACCCCTTTTCTGGAAACTTACCATTCGCCATCTCTGGGTGTCTATCATTACCCTGGCAGCTGCTGCATGGTACAGTGTGTCCTCAAACTCAACTCAAGATTGGCTGGTCCCAGGAGAGCTACAGACACAAGCTGGGCTCCTCAGCCTCCTTCCCCTGGGATTTGGGGTCCAAACAAAGGCCTGCTTAGTCTGATTGCTCTCTGGAATAAAAGAGATGTAAGCCTGGAGCTCTTGGGGGCTTTGCTCTGCCCTGTGGTCTAAGAGGGGATAAACTGGTTGGTGGTAAGAGACAAAAATAAAGCAATGGAAGAAGGCAAAGGAGGTGGGGAGAAGGAGAGGGAGGAGAAAAAGGAGGAGAGGGCAAGATTGGGGGGAAGGTATCCACGCAGGGCATTCTTTGCAACTGTAGGCAACTGAGGCCTGGGGGTGCTATTAGCCACAGGTTCTGTGAGACACACAGAGCTGGCCTCTTGGAGTCCTCCCTCAGGAACTCAAGTGGAAACACGAAAGGCCTGGGCTTTTCCAGAACTGAGAACTAGCACACCGTCGCTTCCACACCAATCTGTTGGCTCAACCTGGATTCGGGTGTGAGGACACTGCAGATCTGTGTGCTGGGGGTGCACATGCTGGGAGGGGTGAGGAACTGGAGGTATGCTTGCAACCTACGTGCCAGATGCTTAGAAGAGACGTGGACCTCTGTGAAACGAGGATTTTAATGGCATCAGTCCTCCTGGAGGTGCTTATAAATTACCCGGCATCATGATCCTTATCATGATCCTTGTCATGCATGGGAAGTACTTGATAGAGCCCAGCACTTGGTAAAGAGGGTCAAAACTGGGGATCCTCCGGTGGCTCAGTGGTTTAGGCCCAGGGCATGATCCCGGGGTCCTGGAATAGAGATCCCTGCATGGAGCTTGGTTCTCCCTCTGCCTGTGACTCTGCCTCCCTCTCTGTCTCTCATGAATAAATAAATAAAATCTTAAAAAAAAAAAAAAGAGGGTCAAAACTACTGTGCTTACGGCCACAGATAGACTCTGCAGGACAGCACAGAATTCCTCTCTGCCAGGCTGACGGAGGCAAGCCCCCCTCCACCCACCACTACAATCTCCTCCAATGTACCTCGTGTCTCCACTGCGTTGATGGGAGTAATGGAGCTCTGGGCTGGCCTCCAGGGCTCACAGCCCCTCCTGAATTCCTCAGGGACTCCACTCTGGTGCACTCCTACATCCAATGCCCAGTCCTTTTTCATGCCATCCCAACCTGCTTTTCTAGTCTCATCTCTCGATTTTTTGCCCTTTCTCCCCAGTGGTTCAATCAAATCAGATCACTACCCATTCCCTGCCTCACTGGCCAGGCTCCATGTCACATGGCAGTCCCTGGCTGGCTGCTGGTCTGCTGCACACCATCTTTCACTCTGGGATTCCGATTCCTTTCCAGACTCTGCTAGCCACAGTGGCAGTGGGGAAAGAAAGCACGGTGAGCTGTGTTTGGCTCCTAAAACCTATTCCCATAAACACACATCACTTCTGTACATACTTGATTGTCCAGGGTCAAAGTAGCGCCTTTTCCCAGGGAGGGGCAGCAGACATAATACTTGACCTCAGATTAACAATCCCTGAAACGCTTCATTTAGAAAAACATTTGAAATAGATTGAAAAATTCTGTTGCCAAGTTTTCAATATGAGAGTTTTTATAGGTGATTGTATTTACATGGCTTTCAACAACAGGATTACTTAACAATAGAACTTCCCATACATTTGTTCCCAAAAATTTTTTCGAAGACTGAGCTGGTTTTGTTTGTCTTTTGAAGACTGTTACTGCCCTACTCATAATTAAAACTTCTTTTAAGGGCGCCTGGGGGGCTCAGTTAGTTAAATATCTGACCCTTGGTGGATGAGTCAAGTGGCTCAGGTCATGATCCCAAGGTCGTGGGATCCAGCCCCACCTGGGGCTCTGTGCTCAGTGCAGAGTCTGCTTCTCTCTCTCCCTCTACTCCTCCCCCTTCTCATTCTCTCTCTCTCTCTCTCAAATAAATAAATAAATAAATAAATAAATAAATCTCTAAAAAAGGTATTTTATATCAAAGAGACAGATTGTTTTCTTAAATCCACTTGGAAATGAGATCCACTTGGAAATAAATCCACTTGGAAATGAGACCCGCTTGGAAATAAATCCACTTGGAAATGAGACCCGCTTCTTATTGTATAATAAAATAAAGTCAACAAATTTGAAAATACCTGTACTAGTAAAAGGAACAAAATATGTAACTCATCTTTAAGAACCTACTTTTAAGCACTTTGCACAAGATAGCAAAACCTTTCTGTGTGGCATCAAGGCTTTCAACATAATTCCTCACCTTGTAAAGATTCAATGTAAGAGGTTCTTTTTATAAAACTCATAATATTAATAACACCTTTCAAATCAAGACTTTTGGAATGACTTGCCATCTTAATATAAAGAATTACAAAGATTTTTTTGGGTGTGAAATTAAACACATCGATAGCATAGCTTGCTGACTCATGATACAAGGAAGAGTTTCATATGTGGTGCTATTTTTATAAACATACCCCAGAATCCTTCGCGTATTCGAGTCTAAACAAATACTGTGTCTGTGCCTGCACTCTTTTCCCATAAAAATACTATTTTGACTTAAGAAATAATGAAGTGTTGAAAGATATATATCCTTTTGATACATTTTTCCTTTAGTATTTCACCAAAAAAACCCCAATCATTTCTTAGATATACTTCATCGCTGCTCCAGGAGGTAAGAATCTTGTAAATATGCTAATTTGAGACAGTAGACTCAGTACTGTCATCCAACCATAGAGCAAACCACCCACCTGAGGAGTTTATTTTTTTTTCAATCTCTGCTTTGGATCTTCAGCAACATTTTATCTGGGTCAGGAAACAGCGTTTGCTGACGAATTAGTTCACCTTATTTTGTTGCCTTATTATTTTCCATGTACTATTTCAATCATTTTTGCTACAACCAACGGTATGTGCCCTTTTGTTTTCACCATTAAGAAAGAAAGACAAAAAGAGACTTCTCCTGGAAAGACGGTCCTTTTTTTTTTCCTGATCTGGGTCCTGCCCATTTGGAGGTGTTCATTTTGTGAATTGTTAATGAGCTGCAGTTTGTAACACGTGCTTGTTTCTGTGTGTGTATTATAGCTCAAGAAAAAGTATTTAGGGAGATTCCTGAAATGTGCTATCGAAATTAATACCATTTTGTAATGGTCCAGGTTGAGTGATACATGATCTTAGATGCTGCTGAAGAAAGTTACAGAGATTTATTTATTTACTTATTTATTTATTTTTGGTTTTATTTATTAAACTCCCTGGGATCATTCCACACTCTTAAAGCTAACATTTTAGGAACAATATTAGCTGAGGAGACATGAATCTGCCAGAACTGTGTCAGCTGCAAGGAACACAAAATATGATCAAACAGAAGTTTAAACAAATTTCAGGGTTCCTTTTGCTCATGTAACAGAAAGACGACAGTTCCTGGCATTGTTACAGCAGCTCAGAGATGTCAGGATGAGTCTGTACCCACTGTCTTGCCCTTTCCCTCAAGATCACAGTGTACAGCTGTGATGTACAACTAGCCACCGTGTCTGCATTCCAGAAAAGGAAGAGGCCATAGAGAGGAGGGTCATTGCCTATGTTAGAGAAAGAAAGTTCCATGGGGTCCCTGGGTGACTCAGCAGTTGAGCATCTGCCTTTGGCTCAGAGCATGATCCTGGAGTCCCGGGATTGAGTCCCGCATCCGGCTTCCTGCATGGAGCCTGCTTCTCCCTCTGCCTGCGTCTCTGCCTCTGTGTGTGTGTGTGTGTGTGTGTGTGTGTGTGTCTTTCATGAATAAATAAATAAAATCCTAAAGAAAAAGAAAAAGAAAGTTCCCCCCAAATCCTCAGAATATGTCTCATTATTTCTGTTTAGCTAGATTCTTGTCCAGTGTTGATCCTTAGTAGCGTAGAAGAGTGGGAAATGCAGCATTTTTGCTGGGCACATGGCTACTCCTAGAAGAAGGAGAGGCAAGGAGGAGGGTCTCCAACAAAGGCCCAGAGTAGCTAGTCACTGATCACGGGTGTAAATCTGTGCTTCAGTCTTTGAGGCCTCTTGAGCACTTTGGCTGATTCCCTATGAGGTGTGGCTTGACCACCAGATCCTCTTGCAGTGGGGCTGGTAGGAGCCAGCACCAGAAGGGGCAGGCTGCAGGGAGCCCACAGCAGCCTTTGTGCAAACGGGGAGAAGGTGTTCCGTCCAGGAGGCCACAGTCCCACATGTGGCAGGAAGAACTGGCCAATGGGGTAAGATAGGCTTTCAGCCCCCAGTCACCCCTGCTGCCTGGGGACCTCTGTGCAGCTCACAACCTGTGCAACCGTATGCGGCAACCTTGGGCTGGGTTTGCCGATTTCTGTTTGCACAGCATCTGTTAGTATCTGTAATTCACAGCTTCTTGCAGGAATCTCTTTAAATGGGTTTTCCATTTACAAGCGTTAATTTAGTTAACCCTTGAGCAATATAGCCTATACATTATGTAAATGCCCTTAGCCAGGCATCCAGAAACTGCCATGAGAACCTAGAGTCAGAGGTTGAAGCAAGGACTGAGGACTGAGGACAACACTACTCCCCCATATTGTGAGGCACCTCTCCCACCAACATATCTTGGATTCTGTGCGTGGCTTATGCCTGGGCAACATGACCAAGTGAAGGAACCAGTATTAACCCATTTATTATATACTAGCAGAGCTTAGTTTCTTTTTAAAAAAATTAAAACAAGAAAAGGGACTATGCCTGGTGTTGTGTCCTCAGAGCCCTACGTGCTGCTGGCAGAGACACACTTAGTAAGCATTGGGAGAGTGCAAGGCTGACTGGCCTTCAGACATCTCATGATGTACCTAGCGCACCCATATCATCTCTTGTCCGATGTAAATGCCACCTTTGGGGCACCTGGGTGTCTCAGTTGGTTAAGCATCTGCCTTTGGGTCACATCGTGATCCTGGGGTCCTGGGATCGAGTTCTGCATTGGGCTTCCTGCTCAGCTGGGAGTCTGTTTCTCCCTCTCCCTCTGTTCCTCTTCCTGCTCATGCTCTTTCTCTCTCTCTTTCTCTCTCTCTCTCTGACTCAAATAAATAAATAAAATCTTTTTTAAAAAAGCCACTTTCTTGTTACCCAGGCTTCAGGACACCATCTTGAGAGCCCTCATCACCCCTATCTGTATCCTCTGGCTACGGTTCCCTTGTCTATGCCTGCAGGGGGTGCCCACCCACCCTCCATCGGATCCTTGGCTCCAGGCAAGGTTGGAAACAGGCAGAAGGTGGGGGACTTCATCTCCCTTATCCTAGATTCTATTCTTCTTTTAATGCAATTTACTGGTACGACACAAGGAGAGTCACATTAATTGTGCACTTGTTATGTGCCAGTAGGTTATGTAGATGACTGAATCTACTCCTAAGAGCCCCATGGGGGAGGTGTCCCCACTTATAAATGAGGATCCTGAAGCTTAGGCAGTGAGATATTTAAACCATCACCAGTTGTTTGGAAGAAGGGCTGAGCTCTGTGGCCATTCAAGACTGCACCACTTCCAGAAGCCCGGTCTGGACCCAGATACCGGCTGGCCTCAGTGGCATCTGTCCAGACGTCTGCTCCCCAGAGGGACTTGTATTATGACCCTGAGAGTCTCATTAGCTCTGCTCCTGCCAAGCAGTCATTCATTCTCCAGGTCTCGGATGAACCTCCAACACTTCCCCTTCACCTCCTGCCCCTGTCTCTCCAATTCCCTTATCTCAGCCCCATACCAGCCAATGACAGTGTTGTAGCCCCAAAACACTGAGAGAGAGAGACAGAAAGAGAGAGAGAGAGAGAGAGAGAGAGAAGAAGGAATCCTGCCTGCTTCACTTGTGAATCCTCACAAACTTCTCTGTGCCTCAGTTTCCTCAAAGCATTGGAATCAGTGAGCTGATGCCCATGTGGGGCCTAACATCTCCTCGGGAACATGGTGCAGGCTAAGGGTCCTGTCTCTGGATCAAGGCACAGTGTAAAGTACCCCCAGTGGCCATGGGGAGCTGCCTTGGGAAGACCCACCAGCTCAGGGAGTCAGACCTACAGATGCTCGAGGAGTCGGGGAGGTGTGGGTGCAGATCAGATCAAGGAGGGAAGATGGGAAGCCTTGAAAAAGCAGGTCCACTGTTGCAATAATGTTGCCTGGAAAAGTTAATCCAGCCAAGGCCGTCTTAATCTGGTAAAAACATAACAGAGACAATAAAATGAGGACAGCATGGGGCTGCGGCTCAAAGTTCCAAAGGTTTATCAGCCTCAAGGCCTTGGGGGATGAGAGAACAAAGACAAAATAAGCAACAAAGCCCTTGGAGAACGTGACGACATCACCTAATTTGCTACCCGGTTCGTAAACAAGTCCTGGCAGCTGTTCGGCTCTTCAAAATTTAGGAGACACCTCCTTACCCCTTATCTCAAGAAATACGTCCAATAGAGCTGCAAAGGGACCCATTTCACAGACAAGCAAATCAAGGCCAGCACAGGTGATGACACTTGGCCAAGCCCAACAGAGGTGAAGACTGAAGTCAGAATATATGAGTGCTGACTTCAAATATGCCACAAACGGAGGCGGGCACAAGGGAGGGGGCACCCACAGAGACCCCACAACCGGACAAGCCAATCTGATCAAGAGCCCAGAGAGGTTGCTGGAGACCTCCTCAAGGACAGAATTCCCCAAAGAGTAATTCTGGTGGGAGACATGTTCCCCATCCTGCAACGCTGTAGTGTACCGCACCCGAAGGAGAAGCCACAAGACGCGTGTAAACCATTTCCACGGTTGTCTGTGACCCTCCGCTCGCATCTTGGTGTCTATTGTGTTCCATGAATCAGTTCAGAGTACTTAAGATTTATAAGAAAAACCTTCTCTAATGGAAGGTTTGGAATCTTTTCCTTCCCAGTCTGTATTCTGATATCTCTCCTAGGATTACCAAAACGGCTGATTTTCTGATCATCTAGTTCTGCACCCACAGCAGACATTACTAGTGGATCCTAGAACTCTGGCCTACTGAGTCCTGTGCTCCTCAATCCAGAGCTCCAAGCAGCCACTAACAGCCAGTCGGAAGGCAGAGCCAAAATGCGCCCGTGGCCCATCTTCAGGCATGGAGGGGCCGATTTGATCCAGTTCAGCCAGCTTTTCCAGAACACTCCTGCTGGCCTAGCAAATCTTCCTCACAGAGGGTTTTCATTCCACCTTGTAACCATGGTAGGGCTCCACCCTGTAGTCAAGCTGTCCCTCTACTCACCTGTCATAACACCGTAAGCCAGGGTTTCCCACCAGGGAACACCTGACATTCCTGTGCGATGGAGAGTGTTCCGCAGCATCTCTGGCCTCTACCCACCAGATGCCAGTAGTACCCCATCCCCCAGTTTTGAAAGCCCATCAAATTGCCAAATGTCCCCCGGTGAGCAAACTCACCCCGAATTGCGAGCCAGGGCACCAAAGCCCCCCTCAGTCCCAACGTGATTGGGTTCTCAGTGTTTAATCACGACACAAGACAAAAATCCAGATCTTCAGAGGCCCCGGATGCATTACTGTCTCATCTGCTGGCAACTCAAAGCCTCGCCTTCTCCAAGCCTGGTGTCTGCTCCTCCACGAGGGACGCAGACACACCTGGAAGGTGGATGCCCAGAGGCTCAACCTGGGGAAATGCCTAGAAAAGCAAAGAGAGAATGTAAAGCTTGTGTGTGAGTGTGTGCGCGCGTGCATGCGTGCGTGCTCTGTGGAAGATTCTCAAGTTAGGGCAGAAACCAAAGCTAACAAGGTCCCAGCTGGGAAAACGGCAGGCTTCTCTACACCAGCCTATCCCAAATGGGAACAATTTTGCCTCCCCAGGGATACTTGGCAATGTCTGCAGAGATCTGGGGAGGTTACAACCGAGGGGGTGCTACAGGCACCTACTGAGTAGGGACCTGGGATGCTGCTAAAAAATCCTACAGTGCACAGGATGGCATCCCCCCCCAACCCACCAACTAAGAATGATCTGGCCCCAAATATCAGTAGTGTTGAGCTGAGAAATTCTGCTCTAAACCAAGAGCTCCCTGCCTCATGGGACAGACCCGGGTCTCAGTGCCCATATAGATACTCCAGCACACACCCTGAGAACCTGGGGAACGGCCCAGAACTTACAGAAAATGAGTTTGGAATAATTTGCAGTAGCAGGATCAGAAAGGGCTGAAGCAAAAGCCACTTGCTTACCGCCCAGCCGCAGCATTTACATGATGACCCCTGAAGCCCCTGCCCTTCGCTGGGTAGACAAGGGAGTAGCTCACTGGGGCCAGTGTTGTTGAAGGATTCGAAGCCCTGAATCTAGAATTAGAAAGACCAAGACTGGAGACATCTGAGTGGCTCAGCAGTTGAGCATCTGCCTTCAGCTCAGGTCTTGATCCCGGGGTCCTGGGATCGAGTCCCGCATCGGGCTCCCTGCAGAGAGCCTCCTTCTGCCTCTGCCTGTGTCTCTGCCTCTCTCTCTGGGTCTCTCATGAATAAATAAATAAAATCTTAAAGAAAAAAGAAAGACCAAGCCAGAATGCTGGCTCTGCTATTTTCTCCCTGGACCATCTGGGGAAAGTCAGTTGGCTTCTGGAAAGCTCGGCCCCCTCATCTGGGAAAGCAGCGTGAGGCCAGCAGTACTAAGCTCAGAGGGGAGCTGAGCTGATGGAACAGAACAATTTTCTGTTTGCCACGAAGTGCTCAGTGAGTATGGGCTGCTGGTGTGACCCGGGCAGGGTGTGTGCGGGGGTGCAGGCCCTCTGGTTCATCACCTCTCTTCACCCTTACTGTAGCTCTGGAAGGCAGGAGCTCCGAGCTGGCTTTCTACAGCTCTGATGGCATGTGCCTGGCTAGGAACAAAGACACGCTCCAACAGCTCAGATAGGGGTTTTATTGTAAGGGACCCCCAAGGAAATCACCGAGGGAGAGAGGGAGGGACCCGGCGTCTGCACCTTCAGCTCCCACACAGAACCGGAACAGCCTTGGGAGGCACTGGCCAGCTGCCAGGCTCCTAGGAGGGACGCATGTCACCGCCCTGGAGGTGACTCAGCTTCTCCCACTTTGGCTGTCTCTGCTCCTGCCTCTATCTCTCCACTTCCTCCTCAGCCTTGTGGTTCCCCAGCCTCGTCGCCCTCTGCTAATGTGCCCTGTGCACCCTGGAGACGGGGTCCAGCTGGTCACCAGGTCACAGGGCAGGACCCGCGTTTTCCCATGGCTCCCTGTAGACCATTAACCCTCGTGGGAGGGAGGACGAGCCGTGAGTGGGTGGGTCTCACCTCCCTGGTCCCGTCTGCTGATGCCATGGGAGGGAGCATGAGCACACAGCAGGGCCCCTCAGCATGGTTGAGGGTGTAGCAGGTGCTGGTAGGGAGAGGGAAGCAGCGTACCCAGAGGTATGTGGCCTCGTATGTGCCCTCAGGGACCCTATGATGTAGTCAGTGAAAGGAGATCCCAGGGAAGGGCAGAGCTTCTGGGGAAAAAAGGAAGGCACCATGGGAGCGTGGGTACTCCTCACTTCCCAGAGGTGGAAACTGAGGCCCACAAGAAATCGCTTGCTGCTGGGCATGCAAACCGCAGGTGCCAAGGCCAGACGTGGCAGCAGTTCTCTCTCCTGCAAAGTTCACACAGCGTGGCTGCTTGGAGCCCCAGGCACTGCGGAAGGGAGGTGAGTGTGTCCTCTCTGGGACCTGGAGCTTCTCCTTTACTGCCTCGACTCCCTAGGGCTCAGCTGAGACCAGCCCACTGAAGGCCACCTTCTTCTGGTGGCCTCTCCGTGGCCTGTCCTCTTTGTGCGTGGGTGCGATTGGGAAGGACGGCACGTCTCGCCGAATGTGTCCTGGCTCACCCACAGAGTTAAATCCCCTTGGGGATTGCAGAAGTCCTGCTTCCCTGTGCCTGTCGCCTCCACTGGCAAAGGACGCCAGGACCCCAACTGCAGTGGCTCAGATGTGCCTGGTGATGAGCCACAGGGTCAAGGCCTGCCAAGAAATAGTGTAATAGGGCCTGGAAAGTTCTTCTTGAAGAAAAGTGGTCCTCTCCCCATCGAGGGCTTGCACGCTGTCTCTGCAAGGACGAGAATCATGTGAAGCTGCCTGCAGAAAGCCGGGGTCCCAGCACGTCTGTCTCACAGGCTGGAGACTGTGGCATCTGTGTGTGTGTGTGTGTGTGTGTGTGTGTGTGTGTGTGTGTGTACGTCCGTGTCTGAGCCACTCAGTGTGACACCTCCTCAGGCCCTGATTAACTGCTGCGTACAGATGTCTGGCTGCCGTCCTTGAGACCCACTCACCAGCTGGTTTCCTGTGGGAGGAAAACCTTGTGATGTTAGATGCAGAGACTCACGGCTTCTGCGTCCTCTCTCCTTCCTCCCTCTGCGTGTGCTCACGTGTCATAGAGAAAACCAACCTAATCTAATACAATGTAAACCAGAACATAAATCATGTATACGTTAGGAGACTAATACAGAATCAAAGCCCATCTTACTTCCTGGACTCTGTCCTAAGAAATAAATTGGAAATGGGCTTGCATTTCGGGCTAAGGATGTCGGCCCAGCATGATCACAGAGGCTGGAATAGAATTCATAAGCAACTGAAGGGTCCAGTGCAAGGGGATTGCCCCAACCAATCATGGCAGATCCTGAAGAGGAGTTATTATGGATGTTCGGAAGAGTTTTTTAATTTTTTAAAATTTAAGAACTTTTTTTTTTTAATTTAAGAACTTTTTAATTGCTCATAGCCTCCTGCTGAGGGGGACACGCAGGACACAATGCTCTATGAAATGTTAAAATGAACCCTACAAATTGCCAGCACTGACTATGTTTGACCTACAACGCCCAGCATGATGGGAAGCCCTAGAAGGAGCATCTGTCACTCGGCACTGGGAGCTGTGGTCGGGCGGTGAGCATGTTGAGGGAAGGTAGTGGCACCTGACCAGCAGGAGCAGGAAAAGCTATCCCAGGCCGAGGGAGCAGCAGGGGCGAAGGCGAGGAAGCAAAGAGGAAGTGCATTTCTGGCCTCACATTGCAGGCTGGTGCTTCCCTACACACGGGGCCCACATGGAGCAATCCCGAGGCACCCCCTTCGCCTGATTTTCCCCCAACCTGAGACAGGCCTGAACATGTAGCTCCTTTTACCTTTAAATTTAAATCTGGACAGGTCCCCTAGACAGCCTCAAGGGACTGAGTGACTCATAAATATATATATTTTTTTTCTTCAGAGAATGCAGAGCTGGCCTTGAAGATCTAGCACCAAGGTCACTGCAAACGGGCAGCAAACGGGCTGAACCCATGCGAATCATACTGTTTCCCCTTGTACAGATTTTAAAAACCCGCTTATATTAGGGGCCTACACTTAAAAACTGGGTTAGTTCACATTAAAAAAGAAATCCAGATTTCCGGCTTCCTGGGAATACTTAGAAGGGCTGTTGGAGGTGTCATTAGATTGGGTACATGGGTTCACGTGCACCTTCCATAAATATTTACTGAGGATCTGCTACGTGGCAGCCACAGAGGACTGACAACAGTCCTGGAGCGAGCCCAGTTGGAAATCTCGGTCTTTGTGGAGCTGATGTCAGGCTTCCCACTATGCTCCTGTGGCCTGCCTCACTGTCATGAGACGTTTCGGTGTGCAAACTCCCACTGGTCCAACCAGCTTGATTTACAGATGGGGAAACTGAGGCCCCGAGTGAGAAGGCGACTTGCTGAAGGCCATTCAGCAGTCATTGGCTAACGTGGAGCTAGAATTCAGGCATCCTGACTCCCATTGCCAGCTACAGGGCCCCTCTTGCTGCCTCCGGCTGAGGGGAGCTAGACCCTTCCACACCTCTCTGCTTAATTTCAGATCATCAGAAGATTATCAGCAGCTCCCGCAGCTGCCTGGGCTCATCTGCGTGTCACTAATCAGAGGCTGGGAAGTTGCCATTTGAGTAACACTGTGGTCGCTTTTTTAATGTATTTATTTTTCTAACTTGCTTTCATCAAGCATCACCAGGTACATCCAACCCAACCATCTCCGTCCCTTAAGCCAGTCATTTCAACTGATGCACAGTTGTCATCTGTCTTTGACGCTGTTTGCCTTCTGGCCGCACACCTGTTGGAGGTTGGCAGGCTCACTGGTTGTGCCCTCGCTCTGCCTCCCTCTCTGGGGTTTCTATGGCGAGTGAGGAAGAGAGACATCACTGTCTTTTCCAGAAGGTTTCCATGGCAACAGGAGCTGTGGATTCAGTCCCTTCCACCGCGCCCCCCCCACCCGCCTGCCCGCCGTGTAGCTCCGATGCTGGGCTACCTGCCTCAGCTGCTGATGCCCCGTGTGTCTTGGGCAACTGGCACTCCATCCTCGGCCACGCTTGTCTCCACAGCTTATCCTTGCCCTTCGGGCAGGTCTCGACTCAAGTGCCACCTCCTCCTAGTGGACTCCCTGACCACCCCCCCAGTCAGCCTTTACCCCCTCTTCCTTCACCATATTTCTTCAGGCACTGATCCCGGTCTGACATTCTATTATTGATGTATTGACTGTCCATTGCCCTGGCTAGAGTGTAAGTTCCACGAGGCTGAGGACTTTGTCCTGCTCGACGCTCAGGGTAAGGGGTGCACAGTGCCTACACATAGCAGATGCTCCCCGAAGGACTGACGAGCAAATCAGTGCACTCACACTTGCTCTCCAGACCTCACCTTCCCCATCACGAGAACGTCATCTTTGGTGTTGGGCTGCTTCACGTCTATCAGGTGAGCTGTACTTTGGAGTTTCCAAAAAGAAGATGGAAGAAGAATAGAGGGACGCCTGGGTGGCTCATCGGTTGAGTGTCTGCCTTCAGCCCGGGGTGTGACCCTGGAGACCTGGGATTGGGTCCCACATCGGGCTCCCTGCGAGGAGCCTGCTTCTCCCTTCTGCCTGTGTCTCTGCCTCTCTCTCTCTCTCTGTCTCCCATGAATAAATAAATAAAATATTTTTAAAAAAGAAAAAGAAAAGACATTTAAAAAGCCTTGAGTCTGGAGCTGTTTGGAACATCCATTGCACATGTAATAAATGATTCCAGACGTCAGTGGCTGAAAACAACGATCACTTGACCTGCTTGGGATTCTGTGCATTGGGAATTCAGGCAGGGGTCAGCTGGCAAGGGGTGAGTGGCGGGGTTGGTCTCTTGCTCTATGATGCTGGCCATAGTCATTCACTCAGAGGCACTCAGACCATGTCTGAACTGGGCTGGAAGGTTCTTGGATGTTTCATCTGCATGTCTGCTGCCTCCGTCATGAGACTTCTCTCTCCATTGGTCAGTGTGGGCTTCCTGACAGCATGGTGGTCCCAGGGAGTCTCCTATGGCAGCTGGTTTCCCAGAAGAACGTTCAGCATATGAAAGCAGAAGCTTTCAGTCCTAAGTCTCAACCCCAGGAAGTGACACAGCACAACTTCTGCCTCCGTATCATTAAGATAAGTCACAAGGGAAGCCCTGATTCAGCGGGAGGGATGGTAGCCTGACCTTTGGATGGGAGGAGCAGCAAGACTTAGAAGCCACACTGAATCCACCACAGGGACTGATCCCTTCCCAGGCCCTGACTAAAGGATCTGGACTGTTATGCTCCAGGCACATGGGGTAGGGCCTCACCCAGTGCCACTATCTTGATAATTATGATTATTCACATGGAGCATAAGCCAAATGATGGCTAAGCTATAAAGGATGGGTTTATTGAGCAAACTTCCACTGAGGACAAAACTGACAGAGACAGTCTGACCAACTTAAGAGAAAAATAATCTCCATATTTGTAAAATATTTTAATAACTGTGTTAGTTACGCCCCTTTTGGCTACCAAGAGACTTGGGATGCTTTGGATTACATAAATAGAAGGGAATTTAGTGGAAGCACTGCGAGGCTGTCAGAGAGGCTCCTGGAGTCCAAGATAATGTGGACCAACCAGACCATGGGAAGGACAACCCCAGGACTCAGCCATGGTGGTTTGGGGGCTGCCTTTATAGGTTCTGTCGCAACCCAAACAGCACTTAAGACACTCGGCCCTTGTTTCTCCACTTCCAGGAGAGAGACTTATTGCCCCCCGATCAGTTACACCATCAGTCCTAGCCTGAGGGGCGGAGGCACATAGGATGGTCCAGTGTGTTGGGGGGAAAGGGTGACTGAGAACCTGAGCAAGGTAGACGCTGTTCTCATCAGTTCAGGCTGCCAAGGCAAAGCACCACAGACTGGGGGCTGAAGCGACAGACATTTATTGTCTCACTGCCCTGGAGGCGAGCAGTCCAAGCTCAAAGTGTCAACAGCATTTTTTTTTTTCTTTCTGAGGGCCATAAAGAACAGATTTATTCACGGCCTCACTCCTTGGCTTATAGATGGTTGTCTTCTTGCTGTGTCTTCCCCTGGTGCTCTACTTCAGTGTTTATCTGTGTCCCAATCTCCTTTTCTTATAAGGACACCCCTCGCATTGGATTAGGGCTATCCTAATGACCTCATGTTAACTTAATTACCTCTTTTAAGATCCTGTCTCTAAGTAGAGTTACATTCAGAGGCCCTGGGGTAGGGGAAGGATTTCAACATGGGATGGGATGGGAGGGGGGAGGCACAGTTCAGCCCATAACTCATCCCCTACCTAAAATTTAGTACGGATGTTGAATGATGACACCACACATCCATTTGGGGCATGGAAAGGTTTACTGCTCACATAATGAGGCTTTCTGGGGACACCAGGCAGACTCCCAAGATGGTCCACAACCAGCTTGAGAAATGATTGAAGGCTGGCTTGGGGTTCTGATGGTGGTTAGTTGGTGGGGCTGGGTGAGGACTCCCAGGCATGGTTTGAACTACTGCCATGGGCTTTTTTCATCCACTTGCCTGGAAGGGAGCAGAAAGGGCAAGATGGAGGGATGAGGCTTAAAAGCTGTCAGCAGCCAAACATCAGAATATGGAGTCAGATTCTATTACAAGAACCTGCTGTAAATCCTCTGCATCTGCACAATCATTTATAAAACCTATTCCTTCCCATTACCCCACAAGCCTCATCAGTCCTAAAGTGCTGAGATCCAGGGGGCTCTGAGCTGAGGGATGCTGAGGTTCATGGGCAGGAGGCTCAAATCTAAACTTTACTCTGAGCTCTACAGAACTGGCAGTGCTTGCAGAAGAGCCTGGGCTGGACTGGAGCCATGCTGGGGAGAGAGACAGAGCTTGGAGGGCCAAGGTGGCCTCAGAAGAGCAGAAATCCTCATCCCCTCCTTTCCCGCTCCAATCAAAATGACTTTTACCTTCTGGAATAGTCTGCTCAGACTCAGAAAGAAAACCCTCATGGCTAAGCTGGTAGCTGCTCTGCAAAATCAGAGAAGGGAACTCAACACCCTTAAATCAAACCAAACTGGGATCAACCTAGATGTCACCTCCTCTATGAAGCCTGTCCCTGTGTCCCGCTTCCAATCCCTTGCTTTATGGCTTATGTCCTTGCCTGGGGCTATTTCATGTTATTGCTACTCCTATTCAGATCTTCTCTCCCACCCTCTACGGTCAAGGTTTCGTCTTATGCACCTGGGTGTCCCCGATTCCCGCCTGTCCCTGTCCTTTCCCACCAGCCTGCCTTTCATGTCCTGATCCCCAGGCACATTGGCATCTTCGCATCCATCATCGATCCATGTTTCATTCTTCTGCAAGACATTGCAAATGCTGTTCCCCTTTCTGGAGCCCTGTTCCCCACTGCAACTTGGTAACCCCTCATCTGCTTAGCTCATGTCTGGTCCTCAAGAAATCGCTCCTAACGGTTTCTCCACTCCCTGCCCCTGGTGGCAGCAAATCCCAGAGCGGTCAATACTAACTCCTGATCTTCCCCTTCAGAACTAGTCTTCTGAACTGCTTACTAGCATGTGGCTACAGCCGAACATTTGCCTACCCTCCCCCGCCCCTGCAAAGAAGGACATAATGATGTTACTCCTAATGATGGAGCTCAGTAAATAGCTGGAATGATTGAGCAAGTGAAGGAACGAATGCAAGGATCAGTGAGTGTTTCTATTTCTCCTCCAACCTGTAGGCAGGTCTGAGCTCATTGAGGAAAGAGGTCTGTGGTGGTGTGTGCAGAGCGGTGCATCATTTTCTGAGCCCAGTTCCACCATTTTTTTGCTTTGGATGGATTTTGTCCCTCTCGTAAGAGGAGGTATTTAAAAAAAAAAAAAAAAGAGGAGGTATTTGAAAAAAGAAAAAGAGGAGGTATTTGGCTAGTTGAGCTAGCTTGAATGCTCTTTCAGACTAGCAGAGGGCCAGCTGTGTTTCCCCCCCTTTTTTAAGTCTAGTTTTGTGTTTATTGCTTTTTGTCATTTCTGAAAGCTTTACAGTTTTAGCATTTACATTTAGGGTTATGATCCATCTGAAATTAATTTTTAAAAAATATTTATTTACTTGACGGAAAGATACAGAGCCATAGAGCACAAGTGGGGGGATGGCAGAGGGAGAGAGAGTAGCAGACTCCCTGCTGAGAGTGAGCCCCCAAGCGGGGCTTGATCCCAGGAACCTGGGATGGTGACCTGAGCTGAAGGCAGACGCTTAACTGGCTGAGTTAATTAATTTTTGTGTATAAGGCTGGGGGTTGAGATTTATTAATTTATTTTTTGTCACACAGGAATTTAGTTATTTTAGCATCAGTTCTAGATCCTTTCTTTCTTTATTGGATTTTTTTTTGTTGATTTGTGAAAATTGAAACGCCCATGTAAGTATGGGTCTGTTCCTGAGCTCTCTGTTCTATCCTGTTGCTCTATTGATTCCATGTCAATATTACACTGTCTTGATTACTGTAGACTTATTAGTCAAAATCTTAAAATCAGGTAGTATAAATCCTCCAACTTTGGTCGTACTTTTTATAATTGCTTTGACTCTTCTAGACCATTTGCATTTATTTCTTTAAAAGTTTTTTATTGGAGTTCAATTTGCCAGTTGTGTTTCCTAAACACAACCACCCCCCCACCCTCCTTTTCACCAAAAGCCCCGAGATTTTGTTTTTATAGGAATGCCTGATAATGGAGACTCCTGTGCGAATAAGAGGTGATGGCGCGCCCTCTCGTGGTGAAATGTTAAACTGCAGGAGCTACGTCCCTCAAAGCCCTGGCTTCCAGGCCGTGGGTGATTTTTCATGACTCATTTGGGGAGCTCATTAAAATGCAATTCCTGGACCCACTCTATGCCAGCCCCAGAATTGTGATTCGAGAAACTTGAAGAAACTCCTGTGGTCCTTCGCTTTTAACAAGTACCCTCTTATGGAGGACCCCGAACCCACATTTTGAGGAATGTGGGTCTTGGGCAAAAAGCAGTGAATCCTTCAGTTTCCCGGGCACCTGTGCCATCTCCATCCAGGGACCCTGCGTGGGGCATCAGGAATGAGCAGAGTCAGGGTCGCACACAGTCTTTCCCTGAGTGGTTGTCAGTCCCTTGCATTCCCCAGTTAAAGCCCAGTTCCCCTACAGGGAAAGTGGGGGGCATTGGGGCACTGGCTAGCACGTGGGTTACAGCCAAGAATGAATATGCTGAGATTAACCACCCATTTCTATAGTAAGAGTCAGAAGTGGAGGCTAGGATCTTGGGCTTTGGAACCAGCTCTCTCCAGGCTCAAACCCCAGCTCTCCCATGTACCAGCTGCGTGACCACAAGCAAGATATTTAATCTTTCTTGGCCTCAACTTGCCCTTCTAGTTAGTGGGAGGAAACACATCTCATAGGATCCCTACGAGGATATAATGTGGTTAAATCATCAAGCACCAGATCTTCACACAGGGCTTCTTCTGGGCTGGGTGTTGAACATTAGAGGGAAGGGGACAGATGCAGAGGGAAAAATGAATAAAATCCTGTCCCTGTTTCCAAAGAGCCAAGAGTCTAGTGGGGACATTGCTGGTTTGAATGCCTGCTGTCCTTTTATGCTACTAAATTTGGGGTGGTTTTCTGCAGGACTGCATAACCAAGACACATGTGTATCCACCTATCTAAAAGCCAGGTAGGAGGTGATGAGTCAGAGAGGACAGGAAAGTAGATGCAGTGAGTCCCCAGGAAGTCTGACCAGCCTACTGGTACCTTGCAGATATTTCAGACAAGCCGGGGCCCAGTGAACTGGACACCCCTAACTATAGGGATGCGTGCTGTGTTTTATTAATACCTCCATTGAAGGCCCTTTCTATGGTCTGAATGTCCCCTTGCCTCCCCCCAAAATTCACAGGTTGAAATCCTGGCCCCCAAAGATGATGGTGTCAGGAAGTGAAGCATTTAGGAGGTTATTAGGGTGGAAGGTGTGGGCCCCATAAATGGGATTAGTGCCCTTTAAAAGTGAGGCTCCAGAGAGCTTGTTTGTCCTTCACTGTGTGTGTGGGCGCAGTGAGAAGGTGCCAGCTGTGAACCAGGAAGAGGGCCCTCACCAGAATTTGACCATGCTGGCCCTGGGCCCGTGACCCTATCATTCTCAACAGGCCCATGGGGACTCCTCTCCCCTCTCTTTGTAATCCCTCTCTGGTCTGCACCTTCTCCCCACTTCTAAGCCTTTCTTCATGCCAGTAAAGCATTTAGGATCAGGAGAACAGTTCTTAACCCCCTTTCGTGAAATTTCTGCATGGGGGGTGGGAATGGGGGTCTCTGAACTGTAACATTTATTGTCTTTGTGTTTCTATCAAAACCAACGCTGGAAGGGCCTCATTGTCGACAGTCTGTATGTGCATGCACCCATTTTTAAAAAAGACTGGAAGCAAATAAATTAAATCTGACTATGGCAGGTTTACAAATTATTTCACTTTCTTCTTTAGACTTTGTATATTCCCGGATTTTTCATAGCAACCATAATTACATTGACAGTCAACTGAAAAACAATAACAGCCTCTTTGAGGGCAATATCCTGGCTCCCCCTGGAGTCCAGGGAATGAGAAAGGGGTCAGGAGTGGCCAAGAGGACGGAGAGCTTAAACTGTACACCTGTGCTGGTTTTGGAAACCAGAACATCCACAAAGGACTGGATCTCAAGTTGCAAAGTGACAGAGGGAGGGTCCCAAGGGAGTGCGGCTCTTGACTCTGGTACAGCTCAGGCCACTGCTCAGGTGCTGGGAAAGCAGCTCTTCCCTGAGGATCTCAACCCTGCCCCTACAGCAGCCCCAGGTGGAGCATTTTGAGAGGGGGTGGCCGAGATAAATGGTCAAGCCCTGTGCTTCTCTGTTTCCACACCTTGGACTTCCAGGTCAGAGAGCTTTTCTTCTATCATTTAAACAGGTACTTGCTAAGATCATTGCTGTTTTCAGGAGCACACCAAGCTTTGAGCAAAGCCTCTGGTGTCCATTCATTCATTCATTCATTCATTCATGATACATATTCTCTTGGCCAGTCCTATTCTGATATAGATACAAATCTGACTGTAACATGATCTGTTGCCCTCCTGGACCTCACAATTGAGAAACTCCTGGCACACCAGGGTATAACATGCAAGGTCTTCACACTCCTTAAGCCTGCCCAGAGGCCTTAGGACAGCAAGCAACCAGATGCTGGGTGGGGAACGAGCTCTGAGCTAGCGGCTGAGCCCAGTCTGCCACCAGTACCGCTGGCCAGCAGTCCCCATCCTCCATACTCTCGGGCAGTGACTCCTTTGAGGATCTGAAGATCATTTCTATCTTTCCATCATGCAGGATGCTTCCTGTGGGAGAAAATGGCTGTCCTGGCGCACAGTGACCACAAGGATTTTATGTGATTCAAGGAAGCTCGTAAATTGTAAAATTTGAAAATCTGTGTATATTTTAGAAAGAGTCAGTCCAAGGCTTTCTTGAGATAGGCTGTCAGGACCACAGTGCAAAAAAAAAAATGTTTAAAAACACCGATTTAGCTATATTCACACATTTAGGGATAAATGAATAGCATGCAAACTGTCTGTAGTAATACGATAGACTAGCTCACACTTACATTGCACCTCCTATTGCCAACACTCACTCTAAGCACTTTACAGACACAAATTTCCTGACTTCTCATGACAAGCTTGAGATTTGGAACAATTACTGCCTTTAGCTTACAGAGGAGAAGCAGAGGGAGTAGTGTAGCTGGTGGGTGGGCCTGGACTGAGCACCCCACCTCCAGGCCCTGCCCTTTACCACTGCAAGAAGTTGGGAAGAAAGAAAGAAATGTCATTGATCCGGAGGGGGAGCCCAGCACATTTGAGGATCCCCGGTCCCCTCATGTCCGCCTTTCCAATTAGTGATTGCTCCTGATTTGACAGGTGAGGAAAGTGAGTTTCAGAGAGGTGGAGTGACTTGCCCTGAATTCACCAGCTCAGCGGCAGCACTGCCTGTCTGACTTCAAAGCCCAACTCCATCCAGAGCATTGCAGGGGCAGGGTCCAGGAACCAAAGGGCAGTCACCATGTGCTCACACCAGGGTCAGGACACCTGTCCTTACAGCTGCCCCCTGGAATCTGCTGCATCGAGCTCTAACTCACTGCAGAAACCAGGCTAAGGAAACTAAAACCAAATTGCCGACTCTGGAAAGGGAATAATTGAGTTTCATACTCATGAACTGATAACCCATCTCTCCTTCATTCATTTACTCGGTGAATATTGATGGAGCACCTACTGGGTGCCACACATGTTCTAGCACGTGGGTTATAGCCAAGAATGAAACCAGACCTGATATTCTAGAAGAACGGCAGGTTTGTCCAAGCAGAGAAAGAACATGGGCTTCAGTCTAACTTTGAAATCTGAGCTAGCAACTTCTCTGAACTTTTGTTTTCTTGTCTGTAAAATGGGACAAGGACAGTCCTCCTGGGGTGTGTACGTGTGTGTGGTAAGAGAGGAGATGCAAGTGGGTAGTAGTTCTCACTCTTACCTGGCATGACAAGTTCTTCTCTTGCCCTGGTGTTGATACATTTCTGTCCTGTGAACTTGGACACACCTGGGAACCTCTCAGAGCCCAATAACAGACTGAGATTTGGACCCCAGAGCAGCTGGGTCCAAGCCTGTGCTTGGGCCTACTCTACCACTCTGTCCTCTGCCCAGCTCTGGTCTCCTAGCCCAATCTTGCTACTTGGTGGTATATGTTCCACTCAAGTCAAAGCCCCAAGCACCTGGAGACACATTCAGGAAAGCCCACGAGAGGAAGCATGAATGTCAAGGGCATATCATTCAAGACACCTCGGGCCACATCACTTCCTTCCCCTTGGGCTTAAGAAACAACCATATGTTATCCACATATTTAACTGCCCCAGAATAGTCCAAGGGTGCCCAAGCTCACTGATTACTACACATAAAGCAGATTCAAGATCCATAATTAAAAAGGAAATGTGCAATTGGATTCCTGGCCCACAGAGGGGTTTGCTCCGACCCCATGCCACCTTTGCCCCTGGATGCACTCTCCTTGAAAGCCAACATATGGTACCTCATAGGCCAACATGTTCCATCACAGAGTCATGTACCTTTAAAGCCGGAAGTTTCCTGGGCAATCCATAGTCCAGGATTGCAAACTGGAGGACCAGGGCAGGATCCAGCCCCCTACCGCAGCCCAGTGGGTCCTGATGGCCACAGAGAAGTAACCCTCTCCAGTCCCACATGTCCACTATTCCTCATTATGTCACCCTGGAAGCAGTATTCTGAGGTTTGTGAGGGCACTGGGGTTTGCTGGCCCCTGGTCTTGTCCACCTCTTCATTTTGCAGGAGGTGGTGGGGGATGGGATGGGCACATGACAAACCCAGAGAAGGGAATAAATGTGCCTTAGTTCACATGGCCAATAAGCGGCAATGTGGAGGCCACATCCACTAAGGGGCCCCATCAGCCTCTGGAGGAAGCATGTGCCAGGGAAACATTAGTGCACAACACAAAGAGCAAGGGGTAAACTCAGTTGGAATCCCCCTGGACAGAGGAGGGTCATCTTGAGAAGGTTGAGACAACTTTCAGTGAAGTTCTCTGTGTTGAGACTCCACACTGCACCCATAGGTCTGTTCGTTAATAATTACCTAATCTGGGAGGTGCTGGTGGTGCTGGTGGTGCTGAAAGCCTCTGCCAACCTTCCTTGGCTTGATAAGCCCAGACCCTGTTCCTGGGCTTCCTCTAGCACTCAGACAGCTGCCCGGGGGCCATACCAGGACTGACCGTGAGTAACTCTCTGAGGGCCACGACTGAGACTCAGAAGGGAGGGTGATCAATCATCCTAGTTTTCCTAGGATTGGGAGATCTGGAACATAAGACTTGTAGTGCTAAAACTAGGAAAGACCTAGAGGTGACACATCCTATGGCTGGAAAGACCCCTACAGATGATTGCACCAGCCTTCATATTGCACCAGTGGGCAAACCGGCACCCAGGCCCAGAAGCAGCCTCCTGCAAGGCCACACATGACTTAAGACTCAGGTGTTTTGGAGAATGTCAAATAGAGAATTCTGGGTAACTCACTGCAAAGCCAGAGATAAGTACGCATGTGACGGTTAGGGCAGGAGAAGGTATTATAGCTTGGTAGGAAGCCATGCTATGGGGACAGGTGTTAAGCAGGTGAGTAGAGCGGTTACTCCCATTCCAGGGTGGAAAATAATATAGAAAGACCAGGTAGGAAGCTATAGTGGTCTAAGACAGGGCTCAGCAAATGGTGGCCTATGGGTCTAATCTAAGCCACAGCCTATTTTTGCCTAGCCCCTGAGCTAAGAATGCAAGATATAACAAAATATAAAATATACATATAAATACAAATTTTGTAAATGGTTGAAAAAAATCAAAGGGAGGACAATATTTTGTGACCCACGCAAAGTATATAAAATTCACATTTTATTGTCCATAAATGAAGTTTCACCAGAACACAGCCACACACAAGCCTGCCTCGTGGGTAGCCGCTTTCCAGCCAACACAGCCAAGTTCGGCAGCTGCAACATGACTATGGCCTGCAGAGCCAAAGACATTGACTCTCTGGCCCTTTGTAGGAAAAGTTTTCTGACCTCTGGTCTGGGTGAATGAGGTTGGAGGCCTGAGTGAAGGTCATAGCAGTGGACAGGCTGGGGGGTTGGGGGAAGAGCCTGTCAGACATGCACAATGATTGAATGGAGTGGGGGACGGAAAGCCAAACACAGACTAGAGATGACAACTGGGTTTGGGGCTGAGAACAAGATAGTAATGGTAGGTCCATTTGATGCAGCAGCACAGATTTGATGGAGAAAAATCGAGCACCCTGTTTGGGGCGGATTAAGTTTGCTAGGAAAAGAGATCAATCCTTTTCCTGGGACTTTGGGCAGGTTAGCTTTTGAACATTGATGATCTTACCTGTACGGAGCAATGGTGAGAATTCCACTGATCTCTACCTAGGAAAGAGGGGCAGGCAAAATGGCATTAAAGTGATTATGTCGACTGTAAAGCACACCTTGGATGTTGCTGCTGTAGATGCTCACATACCCTTTGGTGATTTGCACCCTTGCTGCAGTGGGTCACCGGACTGAGGGAATAAGTGTGAATGGTAAAAGGAGCTCCAGGCTGAGTCTGGAGACTTTGTGTTCTAGCTTACTTACCAGTAAGGTGACCCAATTAAGTCATTTCTGGAGTCTCTGGGACCAGAATGGAGGCCAGTGCCTTGCAGAGCTCAGAGGGATGAGAAATGCAAGGAGGTGTGTGGGGAGGAAGTGTGCTTGGTTCATCTAAAGCACCGCCACGGAATATCATCTTCATCATATGCTGGGAAGGTGCTGGATTGTTTGCTAGCCTGCCACAGGTCCATCTGCAAGAGTTCACAGTGTCACTTATCACCCTGGGGCCCTGCCCTTGCCCAACTTCTTAGGACAGCTGGATGTTCTACTGAGGAATTGCCTGGGCACTCTTTTTCCTCCTATAGCCCTGAGAGTGCAGAAGATGGATCTTGCAGACAGCCTGCTCCTCCTTCTGGCTGGACTGATAGTCTTACCTCATGGTCAGCTGCATCCTGAGCGCTACAGCCTCCATCAGGAGCCTCCAAGCACAGGTGAGGGCTCCCCTAGCCTCAAGATTGCCCCAGCCAATACAGCTTTCGCTCTCCACTTCTACCACCTGATGGCTTCCCAAAGTCCTGGGAGCAACATCTTCTTTTCCCCACTGAGCATTTCAGCCTCCTACGCCATGCTGTCCCTGGGGGCCCGCTCACACAGCAAGACCCAGATCCTTGAGGGTCTGGGCTTCAACCTCACAGAGGTGTCCGAGTCAGACATCCACCAGGGCTTCCAGCACCTCTTGCACACTCTCCACCTTCCGGACGACAGGCTGGAGATGCACATGGGCAGCACCCTGTTCCTGAGCCAGGACCTGCTGATCCTTCCGGGATTTCTTAATGACAGTGTGGCCTTCTATGACTCCAAACTCTTCCTCACCAACTTCCATGATTCTGTGGGCTCCACCCAGCTTATCAATGACCACATCAAGGAGGAAACTCAAGGGAAGATTGTGGATTTGGTGAGCAACCTGAACACGGACATTGCAATGGTGCTGGTGAATTACATTTACTTCAAAGGTAAGAGTAGGTTCGCTAGTGAATCCTATATCTTCCCTCTCCCCCTAATTTAAGGATAGATTAAATATTTTAAAAAGAGAAAGTAGATGGATGGGGTCAGATAGGATCAAGCAACCCTTAGAAGATTCACGTGAAAGCATCAGATATCTAAGATTGTGTAGTATTGAGAAAATTTAGAAATATTTACTTATTTGTTTTCTTCATGGTAGTAATGTATGAAATGCACAAGGTGAACTGCTGGATTCATATCAAAGCTCTGCCACTTACCCCGGTGTAAACAGAGCAGGTTGTTTGCTTAAAGTAAAGATAATAAGAGTCCCTCCTTCAAAGCTTTGTTTTGAGAATCAAATTATGTCACATTTTTATGTGCTCTTTAAGAGAGGGCCTAAAGAGATAGGCAAACCACCAACCCCAGCCACATCTGATGGACCACTTGTTTCTGTCAATAAAATTTTACTGGCATACAGCCATGCCCACTCATTTATGTATTTTCTCAGGCTGCTTTCACACAGCCACAGAAATAAGCAGTTTCTACAGAGCCTAAAATATTTGTTTTCTGGACCTTTGCAAAAGAACCTTGTGGAGACTTGACAGTTATATATATTCAACAAATAGAGTAATCATAATTAATCTAATAATAACAATGCTCATTTTGAAGACACCTAAAAACACATATAGGTATAAAAGAGAAATAGAAATTACCCATAATCTTACTACCCTTAGGTAACCAGTGTTAACATTTCACCTAACTCATTCCAGTCTTCCATTCACACACATATTAACAGTTGAAATAACAGTGTGGGGACAGATTCGTACAGCGTGTATCATCAGTGTTCCATCAGAGGAACAAAGCCACCATGAATGTTCAGGGAAAGGGGATTGCTATAGGAATTGGACCTTGCACAGTTGTGGGGAAGTGAAGGTCTGGAGGAAGTGGAGTTGGAGGAACAGAGTGAAGTCCTTGGCGCAGGTGGAAGTTTGGAGTTTATCAGGGATCTATAAGCCAGGGACATCCAGCCACTACAGTGGGTTCATGTATGGGCAGCTTGTGGAGAGGTCCATGCTGGGCACCTGGTAGTGGCTTGGGGATACTGGAGGGCTAATGTTGGACAATGAACTTGGAGGACAGCATGGAAAACTTGAGCACACAGAGTTCTGCTAGATCTGTTCATCATCCCATCTTCCTGGGAAGACCTTTAGAGTATGGTGGTTGCTTCACATCTACCTCCTGATCTCACACTTGTAACCACCTTGAACCCAGAATCTACAGGGAACAGATTCTGGGAAACAGTCCCAGACTAAAATCCAGCCTAGTTGGTCATTGCTTGCATTTTACACATGGAATTTTTTGTGCACCACTGAAAACGTTTTAAAAAACCTTTTTAATTCTGCAGTAACCATAAACTTATAGAAGTTGCAAAAGCAATACAGAGAGATCCCATGTACCTTTTATCCAGGTTACCCTAAATAATATCTTACACAACTGTCATACAAAAGCAAAACCAGGAAATTGACATTGGTGCAATCTACAGACTATTCAGATTTTCCAGGTTTTGCATTCATTTGTGTGTGTGTGTGTGTGTGTGTGTGTATAGGTGTAATTTAATGCTATTGAAAACTGTGTGTGTTGTTTTATGCCACTGAAAACTTTATTTAGATCTTGCTTTAATGGTTGCACACTATTCTATAGATGTCAATCTTTTCAAAATATAATTTAGATGTATAGTATATTCCATCAACCTATCTAAAGCTTTGACCATAAATAATGCAGGGTTTGAGTGTTCTCTTCCTGAAAGAGACCTAGCTCCAACTGGGTTAGTGTTATTGGCCTGAGAATGAGAGATTCTCCAGAAATAGAATGAAGATAGAGACATCCTTCCCTCTGACACATCTGCCCAACACCTTAGGGACATAAACGTAGCCCCAGGCCTCACTGTAAGCCACATGGTGAGAGAGTGGGAAAATTGTGGCTTACCTTCAAAACTGAAAACTACCTAGCAAAGATGCACAGGATTTCTGTAGATAAGATTCTCTTGAGAGATATTAAAGTAGACTTAAATTTTTTTAAATATAGATATACTATGTTCATGAAAAGGAATAGTTAATGTGTAAAGATGTTGATTCTCTCCTGAATTAGTCTGAATATTTAACGCAATCCCAATCAAAATCCTAACAGGTTTATTTTTTCTTTTTGGTGGCAGTTAACAAGCTGATTCTAAAATGTGTATGGTGGTGCAAAAGGCCAAGAATAGTTAAGATGGGAAAACTTGACTGCCAGAGGGTGAGACTTATCATAAATCCATATTAATTTAGGCTATGTAGTATAAATGGGCCAATGGGACAGAATAATGAGGCCAGAATAGACCTTAGAAATGCCCACATCGATAGATACATGGACATTTGATAATTGTCAAAGCTGACATTCCTCCTCACTGCCATGATAGAGCACTAGGGAAAGAGTGGATTTTGTCAAAAATGGTGCTGGTGCAACTAGATACCCACAAGGGGAACAAAATGGGTTTGGACCCCTCCATTCAATGAGTAATAAGTATTTATTCTAGGTGGACTAGAGTCCTTTTTGCAAAAGAGAAAACTAAATCTTCTAGAATATAATACAGGAGACTATCTTCAAGATCTTGAAGGGAAAGCTTTCCTAAACAAGACACAAAAGACCTAACCACAGAGGAAAAGACTAATATGTTCACTGCATTAAAGTTAAGAATTTCAGTCACCAAAACACTATTAATAGAGTGAAAATGCAAGTCAGAGAGAAAGACAAGGGATTTGCAACTCATGCAACCAATAGACAATTCGTGTTCAGTTCTGAGAGAACTGCAAATCACTAAGAATCAACCCTACACAAATCAAGAGAAAAACATGAACTGGTGTTGACATAAAAAAAAAAAAGACACTTAGTTGGTCAATAAACATACAAAAGATTGCTCAACCTTATTTCTAACCAAGAAAGTACACTACAAAGCCATAATGTGCTACCACTACATAAACATCAGGTTGGCAAAAAAATTTAAGTGCAGCAATGTAGATGAAATGGTGAAGACGTGGGGTGGCTCAGTCAGTTAAATGTCTGACTCTTGGTTTCGCTCAAGTCATGATCTCAGGGTTGTAAGATCAAGTCTGGTATTGTGCTCCAAGCTCAGTACAGAGTCTGCTTGAGATTCTTTCTCCCTCTCCCTCCCCCTCTGTCCATCCCAATCTCATGCTTTCTCTCTCTCTCTTAAATAAATAAGAGCTTTGTAAATAAGGGTGAAGACATGAAACAACCTTGCTTATACTGTTTTGTATCTCACATTTTAGAATCTTAAATGAGCCCTGAGAGATCCATTTCTCAGGCAGGTCAGGTTTTGAAGGACCTAAATGGTACACCATGATGGAATAGTAGGGTGGGCGTCTCCAAGACTGTGGGAGAGGCATTCCCTAGCTGAAGGCTTAGCTTGTTGGTCCCCAGGTGCCCTGTGCCTTCTTTCCTTCTTCCTTTCAGCTCTGTGGGAAAACCCATTCCAACCCTCGATGACTACTACCCAAGACTTCCACGTTGATGAGAATACCGTAGTCCAGGTGCCTATGATGCTGCAGGACACAGCGCACCACTGGTATCTCAATGACAGATACTTGCCCTGCTCAGTGCTGCGGATGGATTACAAAGGAAACATGACAGCCTTTTTTATCCTTCCTAACCGAGGGAAAATGAAGCAAGTGGAGGAGGCCTTGACCCCAGAGATGCTAACAAGATGGAACCGCTTACTTCAGAAGAGGTAATCAATGTGCCTGGTGGTGCTGAATCTGCAGCACTGCCCTTCCTGTGGACCCTCCTAATGAAAGCCAGTGTCCAGAATGGGGGTAATTGCCGAATTATGAAAAAATTCTTATTTGGTCTCAGACTTCCCATGGGTTCCTTTAGACAATGAACTTTCCTGTTACATCTGAAATATGATTTTGCCCCTATTGGTGAGAAGAGAACCAGACTAGGTGTTAAGAGTCCTGGCTCTAGATGTAGCCCTTATATTGCACAAGACTTGTGTGAAGTGACATCGGCTCTTCAAGGATCTGCCCCTGTGCAGTGAGTGCATAGACCTCCGGTCAAGATGCTTAGTATAGAGGGACTTAAGAAAACTCCACCCATTCATCCAAGGAAGTAGCAAGGAAGTTTCCTGTCACCTTGGGGCTATGAATGGGGGAAGTTTCAAACCACAGATAAGAGCCTCAGCCTAGGGCCACATGTGGATGGAAAATTCACACGGCTCACGTGGTAGAGGAATTCTAGCCAAAGAAATCATCTTTGGTCCCGAATAAGTGAAAATCGCAGGACCCCAACAGAGATGAAGGCAAAACTGTCACACTTGTATTTCCCTGGGCACCTGGCACGTTCACAGAAAGCAGCCTCTGTTGAAAATGTGCTCCCAAGGGAGGAGCTCCTGCAGATAGCAGGCCGGGGTCGGGGGAGTGGGGATCCTGATTCTAAGTCTCTGGGAGCATTGAAGCACAGTCAGTTGGAGTGAGTGGGGCCAGCTAGAGAATGCAGTCAAGAGGACCACAGTGCACTGGGGTCCCTTGCTTGTCCCTGGGTCCAGTGTTTTAACCCCATGCCTCCTTTAGACATTTTTATAGGAAGCTCGAGCTGCATTTCCCCAAGTTCTCCATTTCTGGCTCCTATAAACTGGATGAGATTTTGCCCAAGATGGGCTTCATGGACCTGTTCTCAAAGCAGGTTGACTTGTCTGGCATCACCAAAGAGAAAAAACTGCAGGTGTCCAAGGTAAGTCATCCGTGGTCATCCATGCCTGAAGACTCAGTGGGGAACTTCTGCTGTACGAGAGCTGCCGGGTGATATGTGTTCTCTCTGCCACCACATGAAATCTCAGAGCCTGGATTTCATTCAATCATCCACAGGCATGGGCAACCATGAACTAACCCCCTGTTTGCTGGCTTAGTTCTTAGCACTGGCAAAATGGTATCCACTCAGACCCTGTCCTCCGGGAGCTCTCACAACCAAGTGGGCTTCATAGATCACAATGGACAGTGACAAATGCATTGATAGAAATAAAGGGAGGATACAGACCAGGCTGGGCTGAGTGTGTATCAGAGATCTCTTTGACAAGAGAAAGAGATCTATGACTTCAGTTAAGAAAACAAAAGTGTACTCCAGGATAGAGCCTTGAGTTATAGAGTTGAATTCCAAGTCTTTCCCTTATGGCATTGAAGGGCTAGTGAGTGTCTAGATTTATTTTCCTCATCTGTAAGATGGCCATAATATATCAACCTTATAGGATGGCTATGAAGATTTAAAAAGAGCCCTAAGCACATAGAAAGTGTTCAGTTGCAGATAGAAATAACTATTCCTATAAATAAGAGGTCATCTAGCTCACAGATCCACCCAGTGTAGACTTTCTTGCTGGGAGATTCCCAACAAGTGGCTTGGCAAGCGGTGACCTGTAGTGATGATCTCCAACCACCTCTGGTTCGCCGAGCCTTCCCTAAGTCCTGATTCCTGTTCTCTTGAGATAACACTTATGATTTCCTTCCCAGAGTTTCCACAAAGCCATTCTTGAGGTGGATGAAGTTGGTACCCAGGCTGCAGCAGCCACTGGCATCTTTACCACCTTTCTGTCTGCCTGGCACAATCACAGAGTCCTTTGGTTCAACCGGCCCTTCTTTGTGGTGATCTTTTCCACCAACACCCAGAGCATCCTCTTCCTGGGAAAGGTTGTCAACCCCACAAAGCCATAGCCCTCCCAGGGCTGGCTCTTCTGTTATAAGCAGGAGGACGTGGCCTGGGGGACTCCATGGGAGCAGCTCCATGTTTGGAGAGGGGGACACAGAAGATCCTGAGAGTCCAGGGCAGAAGCTGTTGGTGAGAGAGAGGGATGTGGGTTGTAGGAGATGCTCATGGACTGGACACCCAGATCCTCAGGACAGTGCAACCTCAGGCAGATCATCTCACCACTTTGAGCACCACCCCAGGAAGTGGGAGAAGCCCCACCAGCTGGTTGAAGGGATTAAACACAATGATGGTTATGAGGAGCCTGGTTTGGTGCCTTGTACATAGTAGGTTCTCAATAAATGCATCCTTATTCTCCATCTCTTTGGGGTTCATTCTGCGCTGCCCTGACATAGCTGGTCCCAGACACTGAGGGTGAGATGCTCCAAGTTCCAGTGGGTTGGCAAAGGTGTATATGGAATGGAGAAGCAATGTGGGCAGCCTGCTCTCCCCGGCAGGGTGGATGCCTTGTTTCAGAGTGGGAGCTCCAAAGGCCTTGGTGGGAAGAGCACGAGTCAAGGTGGCCACCACAAAGACCTACTGAAGAAGGACCAGTAAGGCAGGCAGCTCCCCTTGGGTGGTCCAGGCACTTCCCCCATCTTTGGCCATAGAGATGTGGCCAGTCCCCCGGATCAGGGGCCATGGTCACACACGCACTGCAGAAGAAGGAAGAGCCTGAGATTGGAGTCTGGAGCTTGTGTTTACGTCCTGCTCTTCCACTGATGTGCTCCAGGGCCTCAGGCCAATCCCCTTCCTTCTTGGGCTTGCTTCCTCACCCGGCGAATCGGGCTGTCCCAGGTGGTCCAGCTCAGATGTCTGTAGTATGTGGGGTGAATTCTCTCAGAGTCTTAGAGAAGAAACCTTGATCCCTCCTGTAGGGGTAAGCCAACGGAACCTGGCTGTGTCTGTTTCTGAACCTCAGGAACATGTGGCAAATGCATCTCCCTAGGCAGGGCCCTGGGATGTGTTCTTGTCACCTAGTGTGTCAGACGCAGGAGGTCCTGAGGTCACAGACCCAGATTTCCACTGGTGATTGAAGAGACAGGCTGTGGGTCACCCCCAGCGCTGAGATGACTGAGCAAGAGTCACAACGATCCAGGCTTTGTGTGACGTGGTTCCTGGCCCACATAATGTCACAGGTACAGGAATAGGCTCATTGTGGGAAGCCAGGAAACCAATACCCAGAGCAAGAATCAGATGACCTGTTTATGGCGGCAGGAAAAGCCATTGTCTCACAGGAAGTGAGAGAGGGTAGGAAGGGAAGATTTGGAGGTTCTCTCCCCTGGCCTCTAAAATGGAGCCCTGAGCTGGACAGGACAGCCTTGGGACAAGTGCCATCCCAGAGAAGGAGGGTGCTGAGCAGAACCTTCTGGTGCTCATCATACCAGCCCCAAGCTACATGGACAAGGCCCTGGAAAGGCCGCAGGACCCGTGTCTTGGCATGCTCAGAGGAATGCAGACCCTCCTCCTTCCCCAACCCTTGGTTTCATTGGCTGAAAAGCAACTACATTACTGAAAATATGAGTCCACCTCCCCCCTGCACCCGTTGGGAAGTCGAATTCTGTTTTTTAATAGCCAGGCAGGAGATAAAGTCTGGCTCAGGCTGACACTGGCAACCCTGCCCTTACAGAGGCAGCCGGGTGGGTGGGTTCAAGCCCTTCAGGAGAAAGAGACCAAGGCCTGGGGTGACTGTGCCCGGTGCTGCCTGGGTGGTGTGGGAGCGTGAACCCCTGGTAAGATGCAGAGAAAGAAAGGGGAGGAGGAGTCACCCTCAGTTCAGCCTTGAGCTTGGTGCCTCCGTATTCCGATGAAGCCCATCAGTCCCCGGCTCAGAAGCCCTCAGTGGCACCCTATTGCCTGTAAGATAACGCCCATAGTCCTCCACCTGCAGCTCTGCCTCTCCTGCCTCTGTGCCTCCTCCCACACTCGTGTGTCCAGTGACTTCAGCTGCAGAAACTTGCTGTTTCCCAGGTTGTCCGTAGCCTCCACTCCGGGCCTCTGCTCCTGCACCCCCATTGCCCTGAGAGCCCCCTTCTCCATCTCTGAGCATCTGCCAGGATCTCCTGCCTCATGCCCTCCCCAAAGCAGACGGCCATCCTCCCATCAGATGTGCTTGGCTGACACTAATCGCTGATCCCCCGGCCCTGATTAGACAGATGATCTCAAAGTCAGGGCTCTGTTCACACTGCATCCCCTTCACTCACCCCAGATCCTGGCCCTGGAGTTGACCATATGGTCTGGTGTGTGGCTGAGGCTCAACTGATATTTGGTGAACGAATGAATGAATGAATGAATGAATGAAAGAAAAAGGCTGTGCCCTGAACAAGGTCCCTGAGCTGTTTGTTCCGCACCACCCCCCGACACATCAATTGATTGGGTAAATATTTATGCCAGCTTCTCAGATTTCTAAATGCCCTTTTGGAACATTAAACCCATAAATAAATAAAAAGACTCCATGCAGGCACTGCCCCCAAGAGCGGTGCCTGGGCTCCTCCTCTTCTCCTTTGCTGCTCTCCTATGGTGTCCCTTACCTGTGTGGCACTGGTTACACCATTTGGGAGCAATGGGAGTACCACGAGCACCAGTGGCATACTCTGGGGACCCCAGAATGCCGGTGGAATGATGAGCTTGCATGGCTCTCATACGTGGGTGTGTAGAGATGCCTCGTGGGCTCTTTCAGTTATTTGTTCTTTCATTCAACAAATAGTTACTCGGTGGGGATGAGCCCCTGCTGGGAAACCAGGGGATCCCCCCCCTGCCGCCAGTGGAGGCACTTGAAATCTGGATGGAAACAAGGAGGAGTGCAGCCCCAGCTTCCCCACGAACCCTGTGCTAGGGGGCAGGCTCTTCACCCCTCTGGATCTCAGGTTCCACTCCCCACCCCATTAGTGGGCAGAGAGCCCCACAACAGCTGCTGCAGCAGAGAGGGGAGGGTGAACATGGGATCCCCTGAAGCTACAGACCTGGGAGCCCCTGGTTCTGACTCAGTGTGGCAGGTGAGGGGCAGGAAGGAGCCCTCTCCATCCCTGGCTGCCTGGGCAGGTCAGGGGCCCTTCTCTGACAAGTGGCAGATGTAAGGCCAGTGGTCCCATGCTCCCATGCTCTGAGCACCTGCAGGGAGCAAGCTTGGGTGACACATGTTTCTAGGAGTTGTCAAGAGGCCATGTGTAGAACCTAGACTTTGGAGCCAGAATGCCTGGGTTCGAATCCAGCCGCCACCAATTACTGAGTGTATTAGCTTGTTGGGGCCATCAGAACAAAGCACCACAAACTGAAATGTATTGTCCCAGAGTTCTGGAGGCTGGAAGTCCAAGGTCAAGGTGTTGGCAGGGTGGTTCTTTCTGAGGGCTGTGGGGCGGAGAATCTGCTCTGGAACCCCTCCGGGCCTCTGATGGTTTACTGTCAATCTGTGGCATCCTCTGTGTGTGTGTCTGTATCCAAATTTCCCCTTTTAATGAGGACACTGGTCAGAGGGGCTTAAGGGTCCCCTCTACTGCCGAATGATTTCACCTGAACTAATTCTCTCAGCATTGACCCTCTATATTCAAATCAGCTCAACTTCTAAGGTGGTGGTGGTGGGGACACAGTTCAGCCCATAATAGTAGCATGGGACATGGGCTGTTCTGGGCCTCATTTTCCTCATCTGTAAAATGGAGATGATACTACCTAACACAGCACTAGATTTCGAGCACTGGATGAGTCATTATATGTAAAGCACAACTCTTTGGTGCCCCACAAATGTGAACTAGTCCCTTGTTTCATCTTTTGTCACAACTCTGTCCTCTAGAGCAAGTCACAACTTCATATGCCTGCCAGGGCTGGGAGGTCACCTGAACGGCGAAGTGGGCTTACAGTGTGTCAGGGGCCAGGCAGGTGAGTCAGTAAAACCCCCAATTCATTAAAATCACTTCTGCTCAGCATTGCAGCACTCGGCTGAGCAGAACGCACCTCTGCCCAGGGCGAAGCTCATCTGTTGGGGTTGGGTCACTCTTGGTGATAACGGAAAAATAAATCTATCGGGGCTCCTGGGTGACTCAGTGTTTGAGCACCTGCCTTTGGCTCAGGTCGTGAATCCAGGGCCCTGGGATCGAGTCCTACATCAGGCTCCCTGTGGGGAGCTTCCTTCTCACTCTGCCTATGTCTCTGCCTCTCTCTGTGTTTCTCATGAATAAATAAATAAAATCTTTTCTAAAGAAGTCTATCATGACCTATAGAGTCCTTTAAATTCCCATATTCTGGCTGCTGGCCCATCCTACCCACTCCCTGAGGCTGTTACGGACTTCAGGGTGTCCCCCCAAAATTCACATGTTGAAGTCCTAACCCCTAATGGGATTATATTTGGAGATGGGGACTTTCGGGAAGATAATTAAAGTCAGAGGAGTCATAAGGGCTGGGCCTTAATCCCACAAGGATGGTGTCCTCATCCTCATAAGAAGAGGAAGAGACACTAGACCTGCCTCTCTCTGTCTCTCCTTATGGGCCAAGAGCTCATGTGAATGCGCAGTGAGAAGGTGCCATTTACGAGCCAGGAAGAGAGATCTCCCCAGAAACCACATCTGAGGTCACCTTGATCTTGGACTTCAAGCCTCCAGAAATGTGAAAAGATAAATCTCTGCTGTTAGGTCCCCCAGTCAGTCTATTGCGTTTTGTTCTGACGGCCCTAGCAGGCCAATACGGGGGCATCGCGCCCCGAGACCCTCACCGCCCTGCCTAAATCCCTCTCTTCGGACCTTAACCCAGTCTCTGCCTCCTTCCTTCGGGGCACCTTCGGGGCAGCCGGGGCGGGGAGTCAGGGGCTGCCACAGACTTTCCCCCAATTCTCAAGCTATTCCTTACAGCACAGTCTTGGAAAGTAGCCCACGTGATGTCTCCAGGAACAGCCCACAGCTGGAGAAGTCCTACTTACCTTGGTTAATCCCATCTTTCCCAAATACTTCCATGCGGAGCCCAGTCTGGGGTATTGTACACGTTACCTGTTCTTGCTGTAACTAATTCATGCCAACGTCGTGGCTTGGAACAGCACAAACTTATTCTCCTACACTTTGGGGTCCAAAGTCCAAATTAAGTCTCACTGGGCCGACATGGAGAAGTTAGCAGGGCTTTCTCCTGGAGTTCCTTGGCCATCGAACATCCTTGGATCCCCACATCGCAAGATCTTCTGCTTCCGTGGTCATGTTGCCTTCTTCTGAGCCTGATTCCTCACTGCCTTCACTTATAAGGGCCCCTATAATGAGGTTTAGGACCCACCTGGATAATCTGTGCTAGTCTTCCGCATTTCAAGATCCTTCACTTTGGAACGTCTGGGTGGCCCAGTGGTCGAGCGTCTACCTTCGGCTCGGGTCGTGATCCGAGGGTGCTGGGATCGAGTCCTGCATCAGGCTCCCCGCAGGGAGGCTGCTTCTCCCCCTTTGCCTGTGTCTCTGCCTCTCTCCCTCTGTCTCTCAGGAATAAATAAAATCTTTTAAAACAAAAATTCTTCACTTAAAGTCACATCTGCAGAGTCCCTTTTGTCATATAAGGAAGATCCACAAATCCTGGGTATTAGGATGTGGCTATCTTTGGGGGGCATGTTATCCACCCCAGCACAGGCATATAATACGATTTCCACTCTAAAGAACACAGTTTAGGAATCTCTAGGTTCTTTAAAGGACTCTTGCTATGTCACATGGGACAATGGACGGAAGAGACCTAGCTTTCCCCTTGCTAACGCTCCTCCTCATTAGCTGTGTGCCTTTGGGCTGATTACCTAACCTCTCTCTGCTTCTGTCTTCTCACTGATCCAATGGAAATACTAGTACCCACCTTCCGGCACATCTGGGAGGCAGCGAGCACAAAGTAAGTGCTCGATGCCCGGTAGTGATGGTGTTTACCTGTAGACTGAGGTGGGCCTCAGTCTCCTCCTGGTCTCAGAGGCAGTAGAGGGACCCTGTTTGCTGAACACCAAGATCGCTTCCCCTGGGCAACGTCTGGCCCCCTGTCTCCTCTGCCAATTCCCCACCCCAGCTCACCCACACCACTCCTGGGTCTTGGCCACATGCAGGACACCTGACACCAGGGCCTGGGGACCTTGGAAATGAAGCAAGGGTTGAGCCAGCACCCTGAACCAGCATCTTGGAAATGCTCTTGAAATGGCGGGGCTGAGTTCCAGAGCCCCAAGGTCAAGGTCAAAAAGGGCAGTTCAGCTCCAGCTGAGCCAGCTGAAATCCCAGATACAGCCCTTTCCTAAGGAAAAAGCCTTGACCTTGAAGTTGGTGACCTGGGCACCTGACATCATTCTGTCCCTAATGATTCATGTCCCTAATTGGATGTCCCGCTCATCTTTCTGAGCCTCAATTCAGTTATTTGCACAGTGAGGGGACTGGATCCAATGTCCCTGCATCCAGCCATGGTGACAGTCCCTCTGACTTCCTCTAGACTCTCACCATTGAAGGAATCCGGTAAGCACTGCCTGGGAATCCGGTAGTGTTGGGGGGTGTGGAGACCTCGGGCTCGCACGATCCTGCCCCAGATGTAGAGCCAAGTGGCTGTGGGAGCAGAGGAATCAGCCTGGAGAAAGGAAGGCTTGCAAGAGGGTGTCCCTTTCTCTGTGTCTGGAAGGCCAGCAGCAGGTGGCCTCCCTGGGGACCCCATGCTGTGGAGGCCAACGGGGGTCTGTTGTAGGACTGGCGAGTGGGTGGCCCTAGGTCAGAGCTCAGGTGGCTGTGCCTACAGCCTACCCGTTGGCAAGAAGCCCTCCAGGACAGGATGAGGCAGGGCCAAGGGGGCGGGGGGCGGAGTCAGGGCTCTGCCCAGGTCAGTGACAAATGCTCCTTCCAACAGCTTCTGCTTTTCGCTGAGCGTGAGGGACTGGGACCTCCACTGTGTGCACGCTTGACTGTGAGACAGAGTAAGTACAGGCATTGAAGACGGACGGGGGGGCCCACGGGCTTGAGGGCATGGGGCCTGATGGGATACTGGGGTTCTGGGATTTGAGAGGCTTCGAAGCTTTGGGGCAGCCCCAGAGTGACCAGGAAAACTTCCCGCAGGGGTGGGGAGAGAGCCAGGGCCTTGGAGGCCGCAGAGTCCACCCTCCGCCCCAGAACTGTGAACTTGGGCACACACTACATCTGGCAGCACCTTGGTGTCCTTATAGGTAAGATGCGAATTATTACACCTTCTCCACAGTGGCTGTGAAGATTCGGTATGTGGTAGCTCTCGCCCAGGAGGGATTTTTATCCCTGCGGCACATCTGGCAACATCTGGAGACATTTGTAGTGGGCACAGCTGGGGACAGGGTTGCACTGGCATCTAGTGGGTAGAGGCCAGGGATGCCCCTAAATCGCTGACAAGGCACAGGAGAGACCCCATGACAAAGAACAGCTCCGAGGTGGAGGAACCCCGAGACAAGGTAGAGGGGACAGAGTCTGGTCCACAGGCGGTGCTCCTCTGTCTGGCTTTCTGCACCTGCCATCTCGGACCTTTAGATATCAGGAGAAACGACGGAACAGCTCTGTTTCCCTGAGTCAGGGCGGCCCCGGCAGGAGCTGCCACCTACAGGGGTCTCAGGGGCTGCTCGAGGTCCGGACGCTGTGTGGCGATTTGTTAAATAGGTGAAACTTGGACATAAAATAAGTATACTTTTCAGTTTTTCTAAGGAGAGGGGCAGTTACTGCCCAGTGTCCTTGGTCACCGATCAAGAAGCATGAAGGATAAGGCGGTGGGCAGAGGGGGCCGGGAGGCGATGGGTTCGTTTGTGCTGGTGGTAGTTTCACGGGTGTACACGGCCCAGGGCTTTTTGTATGTCACTCGTATCTCAAGAAATGAGTTTTAAGGAAGGAAAAGGGAAATGGAAGCCGAATGGCAGGGGAGAGTTGTTCCAAGCCACCTGGCAACTTAGCCCTGGGTGCAGGAGGGCTCCACGTCCAGCACAGGTTCTAAAGCCTCTGAGCCATAGAGAAGGACTTCATTCATTCATTCATTCATTCATTCATTCATTCTTCCAAAAAGGGGTCTGAGCACCAGCCCTTGGCTGCAAACCTCACAGCAAGAGCCTTTTCGGTTGCTCTCTGCTAGGAGCTCGTGCTCTAGTTGGGAACAGAGGCCGGGAGGCAGGAAGGCACCTGAAAATGCTTGTGGAACCCGAGCTTCCATCACTGTGGGGGCTCAGGGGCCATCCTAGAGAATAACAATGCACAGGGAGGGGCCGGGCAGGGGCAAGGCATGACAACAGCGAGCAGCAGACAGGTCTCCTTAGGCACACACCTCCCCCAGCTGAGCGCCAAGTTGACCTGGTAGGACTTTGGGACCTAGCATTCGGAGTAAGTGCAGCAGATCTGGAGTCCATGGATGGTGGGGATTAGTGGGAGGACTTCCTCAGCGCCTGCCCAGCCCCTGCCCAGCCCGGCCGGCTCAAGTCACTCTGGCCTGGGGTGCCAGATGCGCTGGATCCATCTGCTCTTCTCCCTCGGACACGCAGGGGACCTCTCTGCAGAAACACTGGCATCGGGGGGCCGAGGAGAGGGCCAACCAGGCCAGGCTCCACTCTCCTGATTGAGAGCCCATCTCCCAGGGGCCAGGCTCCCAGGGCCTGGAGCAGACTCGCCCCAGCTCACAGTTGGCACAAAACTCTGTCAAAGCTGTGTCTTTCGGCCGGAGGCCTAGTAATATGATGACAGCACAGTCCGGGTTTGAAACTGGGAAGCCTAAAACCAGCACCCTCATGCCTCCACTCTCTCGGACCCCCTATTTCCTCCTCTGTACAATGATGGTGATGATACCAGCTCTTTGTTGCTGTGGAGGAGCATAAATGATCTTGGGCGAGACCCAGGGATACTCACCAGGACCTAGCTACAGGGGAGAGGGAACAAGGCATCTGTCTCAGAACCGTGAAAGGAAGAATGAGGCAGTGTGTACACCAGTCACAGGAATCTGGATTTTAATCCCGGCTCCATCACTCACTGGCTGAGACAAGCTATATACCATTTTGCTCAGCCTCAGTTTACCCATCTGCAAAATGGTCTCAATGATGTTTCTTCCTTTGATGGGTAGATGCAGTAATATTTGTAGAGTATCGAATAGGTTGTTAATGAACACTGTTTGGGGTTTTTTTTTTTAAGATTTTATTTGTTTATTCACAAGAGACACAGAGAGAGGCAGAGACAGGGGCAGAGGGGGAAGCAGGCTCCCTGCGGGGAGCCTGAGCCTGATGCAAGAGTCGATCTCAGGACCCCAGGATCACACCCTGGGCTGAAGGCAGAGGCTCAACCACTGAGCCACCCAGGCGTCCTCAAACACTGGTTTTAGTAAGAGAGAGAGAGTGAGCCCAAGTGGAGAGTTCTAGGTCCCAAACCTGCACCCCGGGGGAGAGTGCATGAGGCTGGAGCCACCTCCAAGGAGACCCTGGTGTCTGGGGAGACTCAGTGGGTGCTGAGAAAGTGGCTCTGGCCCACCAGACCTCTGGTGCTTGGTGGTGGGCAAAGGGGCAGTGGTGGGGAGAATTGTTTATGAACAAGCTGAGGCCTGCAGAGAGGAAGGAACTGGCCCAAGGCCACCGGGCCAGCTGAAGGCACAGGAGGCCAGAACTCTCTCTCCTGCCTGCGCCAACTGCCTCTGGGCTCCATCCAAGCAGGAACCTCCCTCGGTGTCTGCAACTATTCTCTGAAAGCATTTCTTTTGAGGCAATTATCAGCTCGGTGTTAATCTGTGATAATAAGGGAGCGGAGGTTGAGCTGAAGTGTTTGCTCAGCAGCATCCTGCTACATTGACGGCTCTAACACTTTGCAGGAGGGACCATACTGTGCTGTAAAATTGGCTAGTTTAAAGGACCCAGAGATTAAACCACCCACCCACATCCTCTAAAGACTGACACCCAGGGTGCAAACAGAAAGGGGGTGTCAACCTGGGAAGCCCAGACCCTGTGGCTTAATTATCTGCAGATGAGCAGCTATAGTGCTGGCTGCTGAGGCGGGGGATCCAGAGACTGGAGGCGGTGGCGCAGAAGGAGGCCCGGGAGCTGGGGAAGCCAAATGGCCTGGCGGTGTAGAGCACGGGCTGTGAGCCTCGGAACTGAGCTTTGCTGGGATGCCTGAGTGGCTCAGCGGTTGAGCATCTGCCTTTGGCTTAGAGTGTGGTCCCGGGGTCCCGGGATCGAGTCCCGCATCGGGCTCCCCTCAGGGAGCCTGCTTCTCCCTCTGCCTGTGTCTCTGCCTCTTATGAATAGATAAATAAAATCTCTAAAAAAAAAGAACTGAGCTTTACCACCATCAGCCAAGGACTTGGCCTGTCTGAGCGTCAGGTGACCCCTCTGAACAGCGCTAATAGCAGAACCTGCCTCTGAAGGTGGGTGTGAGGCCGAGGGAGGGCAGATAGGAGGAGACGGCGCAGCACCCAACAGCAGGCCCGTGACTGCTGAGGCTGCAGTATTTGATTCTGGGTGGCCGGAGCTTCTGCAAACAGAATGTTCTAAATGAGCCTCCTTTGTGAGCTCAGGTGTGATCTAAACGCCGGGGTTGGTGAGCGTGCCCTGCTCAGGTCACTTGATTTTGCTCAAACTCAGGACTGCAGCCGGGTCAGCCTGACTCCCAAGGTCACTGGCCCTCTCTCCCCCTGCCCTCCCCCCTCCAAGTGGGCCACTTTGTATGCAATGCCCATTGCAGCTGTTTGGGGCCTTTGCGTTTGAGGTTTGTGTGGGTCATGTGACTCTGGCAGGACCCTGAGGCTGGGGACTTGATGACACTGTGTCCTTGGAGGAAGAAGACCCAGCTGGAGGGAGATCTCACCCTCTAGGGCTTTTCTCAGCACACAGGCCACTAGGCCCACACGAGAGCAAGTGTGCAGTGAGAGTGTGTACCCCACAGCACAGCTGAGGAACCGGCGACCTCGGTGGGGCTTTGACTGGAAGCTGCCACAGCCACAGCTGACACTTCCACTGCAACAGGTGTGCGCCTTGACCTGTGTCGACTCCTTAAAGCCCCCAGTCAGCACCTGGGGCAGGTACTGGAGTCACCTCCGCTGCACAGATTGGGGGGTGTGGGTGTGGTCAGTGGCTCAGGACATGACCAACTTACCCCAAACCACACTCATGGGAAGTACTGGGGCTGACCTTTGAACTCAGGAGGCTAGGCTGCCGAGTCTGGGCTGGTCACGGAAGACGGTGGACATGGGGGACTTCGGAAGGCCTGGGCCCAGGAAGGTTTTCTGGTTGGAGAGGAAGGGTCTAGGCAGATGGAGCAGGAGAGGAGGGAGGAGGCAGGGGCTGAGGACCTCCCAGGGCCCACCTAGGAGGCCTCCTTCTCTGGGGGACGGAAGGAAGAAGACATGTCTTGGCTCAGGGTTGCAGTAACAAAGCAGCACACAAGAGGAAATGGGTCTGGAAGGGCTGATTCCTCCTGAGGCCTGTCCCCTGGCCTCGCAGATGCTGGCCCCATCCCTGTGTCCTCAAGTGGACGCCCCTCTGTGTGTGTCTGGGTCCTCACCTCTTCTCACTAGGCCTGCCCATACAACCTTGTTTTGACTTCATCACTTCTTTAAAGACCCTTCCTCCCAATACGGTCACATTCTGAGGTGCTAGGTGTTAGGACTTCATTGTAGGAATGTGGGGGACACAGTTCAGCCACCACAGAGTAGGAGGGAAGTCGAGATGCTCACATTCAGAGCGTAGAATTTTCTCATGGGGTTGGGAGTGGGGAGGTGCCTCTGATGAGGAGCGAGGATGGCCCCCGGGTCCTTGCACAGCCCTGCTCCCTGCCCCAGGGGGTGGATGGGAGAAAGGAGAAAAGAACCAACTGGCATCCGCGTGTTCCCCAGCACATCTCTGGAGCCTGGCACCCTGCCGGCCACGGGGGAGATGCTCAATATGTATTTGCTGAGTGAATGAGAATAAATCCAGCAGTTCCGAGGGGCCCGTGGTGGGGGAGTGGTAATTGGTCTGAGTTCACAGAAGGACCACCGGGCCTTGCAAACGCTGCCTCCAGGGATTGAAGTGACAGTCACAGGCCACCTTGGAAGCAGGCTTCTCATTGCCTGGGAACCTCAGAGATGCTGATGAGGCAGAGAGAAGAGAGCCATGTACTCCCATGTCCCACCTCCTGTAGCACGAACCCTGATATGGACGAGAGGATTCTTGCTCTGGTGGCCAGCCCCCACTTCTGCTCTGCGAACTCTGCTTTCCCCTTCCTCTCCCGACCTTTAGGTGCTCACGTCCCCCGAGTCTCTGTCCTCGAGCCTCCACGGCTCTCCTTACCCCCCTCTCCCAACTGCACAGGCTCATCATCTCCCTTAGATGCTGCATGCTGGGTGGTCACAAGCCTGGGACACCGGCCCTAGACACCCAGTCCCCTCTCTGAGGAGGTGCCCCCGCTGTGCACCCTCCCTGAGGACACCTCCCCGCTGTCCTTTCAGAGCGAGGAGCAGCCACCATGAAGCTCTGCCTCCTTCTGTGCCTGATGCTCTTCAGCTCGCCGGGTGCCAGCCTGCACCGCCACCGCCCCCGGGAGATGAAGAAGAGAGTCAAGGAGCCGCCTGTGGCCAGCACGGTGGCCCCCGCCAGCAGGGACTTCGCCTTCGACCTCTACAGGGCCTTGGCTACAGCTGCCCCCGATCAGAATATCTTCTTCTCTCCTCTGAGCATCTCCACGACCCTGGCCATGCTGTCCCTGGGGGCTGGATCGTCCACAAAGGTGCAGATCCTAGAAGGCCTGGGCCTCCGTCCCCAGGAGGGCTTGGAGGAGGCGCTGCACCGCAGGATCCACCAGCTGCTGCGGGACTTCACCCAGCCCAGGGAGGACATCCAGCTGAGCCTCGGCAACGCCCTGTTCATCAGCCCCACCGTGCGCCTCCAAGACACCTTCCTCCAGGCCGTGAAGACGCTGTACCTGGCAGACACTTTCCCCACCAACTTTGGGGACCCTGCGGGGGCCCAGAAGCAGATCAACGATTACGTGGCGAAGCAAACCAAAGGCAAGATCGTGGACTTGGCTAAGGACCTGGATAGCACTGAGGCCATGGTGATGGTGAATTACATTTTCTTTAAAGGTAAGACCCCGGTGCTCTGGGCCGAATGCTCTCCTTTCCTCTGTTTTTGTCAAAAGGGCCCCCCAAGTCCCACACCCATAAAGGTGAGAGAGTAGAGTTAGTCCCTTCTGGTGCCTTGTTGACAGAGTGAGGCCAACAATCAGCAGAGGGTAGGTCAGGCATCTTCCTATGGTGTAAGGGAATGTCAGTGACCCCGGCTGCTGTCCCCCCTCCACCTGCCACCCTGGGAAGAGCTGGCTCTTGTTCATGGGCCTTGGGCCCCAACTTCCACAACGAGATTGCCATGGCCACCGTACTGCCACTCAGGGAAGGATTGTAGGTCTTAGAAGGGCCTTGGAGGGCCTCCCCCTTCCCCTACACCCTTGCCCCCATGCCCTCCTAGGGGCTAGGCTCTTCTTTCAGCAGAGAAATCCCTCGACAAGCACCTGGCCTCTGGAGAGTCTTCTCCCCCCGTCCCACAACAGCTGATCCCCCCAGCTCCATCTCCCTGACGTTTCTGGTGGATACCCCTACTCATCTCCGCTCTCACGTCTGCTTCTCCTTCTGGATGCAGAGCCCCTTTGGTGCCCCCATGTGGGGCCTGGCTGAGGATGTGGAGGCAGAAGTAGATAAAGAGGGGAGGAAGGGAGAGAGGAAAGAGGGAAACAGCTTGTTAACTGCCTCCCCCTTCCTAGGAGCACAGATGGCGAGCATCCAGCTTGGAGTCCGAGTTTTCATGTCCCCCACCCCCCCATGCAGGACTCTCTCTCTCTGACACCAGGCTGCAGGGGACAACTGTGACAGAAGCTATGTGGGGTCCTGGGGTGGGCTCCGTATCTTACATCTACTAAGAAGATGCAGAAAACTATCTGTATCTCGTTGATGCAGAAGAGCTGGAGGGATCAGACACAGCAGGAAGCATAAGTGAGGGCTTCTCAGTAGGAAAAGTCCTGTATGTCCAGGAACCTTACAAACTCTCTCCCCCAAACTGAGATCAAAATCCAAAAATGGGAAAAGAGTGAAAAACAGAATAACTCCCCAAGGTGTAGTGTGGCTTTGTCAGCCGTCATTACTGCGGACCTTCTTCTAGAAGATATTCGACCTTGAGTAACACCAGAGATCAAACAAACAACTTTGGCAGTTAAGGGCCTCCAAGGACATGAAAACCATACCCTTTGCTTTGCACACGTGGAAGGAAAACCTCATAGAAAGTTCAGGCACGTCCCCGGGCACGTCCCCGAAGTTATAAAAAGGCTCACCTTTCTAGTCCAAGGGTTGCGGGATCCCTGCCACTGAGGAGGAGACTGCGCAAGGGGGGATGAGCTCTGTTTGGTGGGTTTACTGTCTCGACGCCGTTCATCTGCAGCTCGGACTTTCTAACACCTTTTCCATTTTGATATTTAGCTAAGTGGGAGACAGGCTTCAACCACAAAAGCACCCGCAAGCAGGACTTCCATGTGACCTCGGAGACGGTGGTTCAGGTGCCCATGATGAAACAGGAAGACCATTATTACTACTACGTGGACCGGAACCTCTCCTGCAGGGTGGTGGGTGTCCCCTACAAAGGGAACGCCACCGCTCTGTTCGTCCTCCCCGGTGAGGGCCAGATGGGACAGCTGGAGAATGGAATGAGTGAGAAAACACTGAAGAAGTGGCTCAAGATGTTCACAAAGAGGTATTCCACAGGCGACATGAGGCCAGGCTGGCCCTGCACACTGCCAGGGAGACACAGCGGTCGTGGGAAGGTCTCACCCAGCCCAGGAGCTGCCTCCCAACCTGGAGGCATCGTGTGAGGGCCCAGCCCCTGGGGCCTGACCCAGCTGGAGGGAGCAGGCCTGAGTGCCCCCTTTCCTGATGGGGCTGTCAGAGTGGGCGGGGACCCATGGGGACAGACCCCATGGTCCAAGTCCAGAGTCGGGTGGGCTCTAGGCAAGGGGCTGGAGGACCATTATGAAACTGAGGGCAGGTAGCTGGGATATGAGTTCAGCCAGCCGATGAAAGTTCCTATTCTCTTTCCAGGCAGCTTGAGCTCTATCTTCCCAAGTTCTCCATTGAGGGCTCCTACCAGCTGGACAAAGTTCTCCCTACGCTGGGCATCAATGACGTCTTTACCTCCCACGCTGACCTGACTGGCATGACCAATGACACTAATATCCAGGTGTCTGAGGTGAGCTCAGAAGAAGCTTTCTGTGATTTCTGTTCTATTTTGCTCTATTCTATTCTATTCTATTCTATTCTATTCTATTCTATTCTATTTTAATTTATTCTGCTCCACTCCTTTCATTCCATTCCACCTTCTAAATTCTCTCTCCCTCTTTCTCTCTCACTCTCCTCTTTTCCTTCAAGAAACAAAGATATCACTTTGCACCTCATCCTATGTGCAATGGGAAGCCATATCCAGCACCGCATCTTAGGAGGAGCTCTCAAGAAGCAATCAAAACTAAGACTTAGGTGCTAGCTCCTTCACTCACTAGCTGTGTGACACTTACTTGGCCTCTCTGAGCCTCCTTTCTCTCTATAAAATTGGAGGGTCACATCCTTGCTTCAAGATTCCATGAAAATTCAAGGGAAGGCACAGATCCCAGTGCACAGTAGTGGCACGACTACCTGTCATTTGCTACCTGCTTGGTGGCATGGTTGCACAGAGAGTTGGACAGTGATGGCAGAAGCTTCACCGTCTCCAGTGATGGCATCTCCCAGGCCCTGATGGTTTGGTGACATCTGATCTTTCCTCTGCAGATGGTGCACAAGGCTATGGTGGAGGTGGACGAGTCGGGGACTCAAGCGGCTGCAGCCACAGAAGCAATCTTCATGTTCAAGTCGGCCCCAATGAGGCCTCACAAGATCATGTTCAACAGGCCCTTTATGATGCTCATTGTGGAGAATGCCACGAACATCCTCTTCCTTGGCAAAGTGACCCATCCCTGAGGTGGGTGTTTCTCCTGAAAGGGCACAGGCCTCCATAGTGGAAGTCCCTACTGGGAGCTGGTGATTGACACAGGTTTCGTTGACTAATGAAGCATTTACAAGTAATAATAATCATAGTATTGATATACTAACGATGGCTGCTTTTCACACAACTGCAAGACGTGGCCACCTTGAGGAACCTTCGAGAGCATTTGATCTGGCCCTCACTCTTCATCAGTGGAGTCTAGCACCGAGGCCCAGAGAGGTTGGTTGACTTGCCCAAGGACACACAGCATGTTAGCAGTAGAGAGAGGCCCAGAATCCAGGCCTCTGATGCCCAGCCCAGTGCCACCGAGCTCTGTAGGAGGATTGTTCTGGCAGGCATTTCTACCAAGAAATGTAGTTCTAAGCAGAGGCCTTCTCTTGCCAGCAATACCAGCCATCCATTCATCATGGTTCAGAAAAAAAACAAGGAATGGGGCTTATGTCCCAGCTAACCAGCTGTGGGGCATTGGGGTGATCCTATTCCTCTCTGGACCTCAATTTCCCCCATGCATCCAAGGAAGGATCAGGTGAAAGGTTGAAGGTTCCTTGACATCAAATAAAGAGGCCGGGGTGTTCCCTACCCATCACCATAGATTTTAACACATTCCAGTGCTCCTTGTCCTAGAAGAAAAGCAAGTGGACACCAGGGTGGAAAGGGCCCATCACAGCATCAAACTATCCTGAGGCTTCATTACAACCTCCTGGCGTGGCTGGGGGCAGGAGAATAGAGACTTGTTGCAAACACTAGAGTATCCGTTGAAGACATTGATGACTAGCCACGAATTTTAGCATCAACAAGAGTAATAAAGCATTTTGCAAACACTGAGTGTCATTGTCCTTATGGAAGTAATGCTGGGAACGGTCACATTAATAGCTTACCGTGTACCAGGCCTGGTGCCACGTGCTTCACCTGGATGGTTGCCTTTATCTGCTGTGAGGCAGGTAGTGCTATTATCCCCATTTTACAGATGGGGGAGTCAAGGCTTGGAGAGAGCAGGCTACTTCTCCAGTCACACAAGGGTGGAGGCAGGAATTGCCCCAGGGAGTGCAGCCCCAAGACCCACATTTTCAGTCTTGTGCTCTGCTGCAGGAAAGACATGATGAAGAACCAGAAGCCTGGTTCCAGATGCATCACTCCCCTGGGATGCAGGCAAGCTTACTCTCCCTCCTCTTTTATGAAAGCCCCTACAGACACTTCCTCGTCTAGCAAATGAAATGGATCGGACACTTTAAAGAATCAATGAATGAATGAATGAGTCCTTCACTCAAATTGTCCTCTAATTAGCCACCCCTTTAAATCTGAGTGCTTGCCCAGCCCACCCTGCATGGCCCTAGTGTGCTCCCAGTGAGGCTGTACCTGCTGCCCTGATCCAGAGTCTGCACTGTATTGCAAAAGGTCAGAACCTCAAGCCTTGGGCACACCTCAAAGTACTGAGCACCTACTTTGTGCCAGCCTTTGGGGACACTTATACCTGTCATCTCCTGAATCCCTCGACAACCCCTCAGAGTATGTCCGTGTACCCATTTTACAGAGGGGACGTGAGGGCATGTGCAGAGGCTGAGGACAGTGAGAGGCTTAGGCCCTGGGACCCAGATGGCACCTGTGTTGACATATGGTTGGGCAGATGGCTGAGATGGGACCCGGACAGCTTGTCTGCATCTGAGCTTCCAGCTCAGGGACAGCATTTCAGGATTGGGTCTCCTCGTGGGCTCAGACCCACTCCCGTGTGCCTTTCCCTTGCGAAATGTCTCTCCTGCCTTGGCAGATATTTCTCTCACTGTTTGCCCGACCAGTCCAAGGTCAGAGGGAGGCCCTGCCTGTGTGATGTGTGTAAGACCAAGGTCCAGAGTTGTCTGAAGTTCACTGGGCACATGGTCACACAAGAGCTACCATGTATGAGGTTGAGATGGGCTCCAGGGTGGCTGCATGTCACACACTGAAGCTCCCGGCTGGGTGTCATGGCAGGCCTCATCACTCAACTGTCACACGGTCCTGGGATGAACACAATGATATAGCATGGGGGGGTGGGGGGGGTGGAGAGAGAGAGAAAGAGGTCAGGAAAACCTTCTTGGAAGAGGTGATATTGAGCTGGTCTTGAGTAAATAAGCCTTCACCAGACAGCAGGTTTGGGAACAGGGGAGAGACTCCAGCAGAGAGAAAGGCCGGAGGATGATGTTGAGCAAGCTGCAGTGTGTGGAAACCACAGAGACTTCATTCCAGACCAGGATAAGTTGTGTGAAGGAGAGTAGTGAGGATGAGGTGCCTGCACAAACATCTGGGACGGGGACCTTGAACAAGAAGCTGGTGTTACGGGATCCCTGGGTGGCGCAGCGGTTTGGCGCCTGCCTTTGGCCCAGGGCGCGATCCTGGAGACCCGGGATCGAATCCCACGTCGGGCTCCCGGTGCATGGAGCCCGCTTCTCCCTCTGACTATGTCTCTGCCTCTCTCTCTCTGTCTCTCTGTGTGTGACTATCATAAATAAAAAAAATAAAAAAAAGAAGCTGGTGTTACTCTGTTCTATTTCTTCCTGATTTTAGAATGGCTTGGTCATCCGCATCACACCCTGAGCCCTCCCTGGACCCCTCGCATCCCTCATTCTCACACGGGCACATGAGCAGACACCTCCACTCAGCACTATAGGGGGCACTTGCACCTATGTGCACCTGCTCCTCCAGTGGCCCTTTCTCCAATTGACCTCGTCCATCCTGTCCAGTAAAAGGGCAGCTTAACAACAGAAACTGTGTTATCACACAGTTCTGGAAGCTGGAGTCTGAGACCCAGGTGTTAGGCTGATTCCTCCTGAGGCCCCTCTCCTTGGCTGGGCTCACAGGTGGCCTCCTCTCTTTGTGCCCTCACATGGTCATCTTCTGGCATTCTAACCTCCTCTTCTGTCTCCCAGCCTCCCCAGGTCTTGTTCAATAGAGTCACCTCCATTTGAATTTCTGCTGCTATTGTCAAGCCTCATCTTGTTCTTGAGAACCCACTTTCATTTCTCTCTCTGATCATATGGATACTCAGGACCTCCCCTTGTGAACCCACTGCCACCAGAATGGCAGAGGACAATGCTAGGGCTGAGAAATCCTGTCCCCATCTCTTCTGCAGAGACCCAGGCCAGAAAAATGACCTTGGACTCCAAGAGGAAACACTTCACACCCCAATGAGCAGCATGCCCAGCCCACTCTTGCTTATTTAGCTCTTTTACCCAAAGGCCATTGTTTGGGGGCACCTACAGAGCCTCAGACATGGAAGTCATACAAGGTACAAGTGCAAGCCCAGCAGACATGGACTCTGGCCACAACCAGCTAATCAAGCAGATAAACATGAGGGTACAAACTGTGGTGAGGGTAATTCGTTCATCTGCAGATATTTATTGAATGCCCACTGCTTATCTGGAACCGTCCTGGGTATTGGAAATAAATGAAGAAAACCACAAAAATCCCTGCCCCAGTGGAGCAACATTCTTGCATGGAGAGACAATAAAATTTTAAAAAATAACAAGGAATAAAATAGAAAAGTAGAGAATATGACATATGCCCATTGGTGACAAGTGCTATGGCACGTGAGCTTGACTTGGCACCTTGTTTCTGCAAACAGAGCCCAAGGAGAGAAGGATGCTAAGTGGCGCCCGCTGCCTTGACTAAGTGGTCCAAACCCTAACCCCCCGGGGTGATGGTGTAGGAGATGGGGCCCTTGGGAGGTGATTAGGTCATGAGGGTGGAGACTCCATCAACGGAATTCGTGCCCTTATAAAAGACACTGCGGACAGCTCCCTGGCTCCTTCCCATGGCAGGGCACAACCAGAAGTCCATGAGCAGAAAGGGCTCTCATCCCACCACGCTGGCTCTGATCTCGAACTTCCAGCCTCCGGAACGGTGAGAAATACATTTCTGCTGTCCAGGAGGTGCCTGTCTGCGGTGTCCCCAGACACCTGGGGAGCTGTCACGGCCCGGGCGAAACAGAGGAGACGTGGGAATTAAGAGTAATGTGGTTTCCTGATTGGGATCCGGGAAGCGAAGAAGGACAGTAGGGAAAAAACTGTTAAAACACAAAAATACAAATGAGTCTGCACCATACTGACGTTCACGTCTTGGTTTTTGATAAATACGCCGTGGTGACAAAAGATGTTTGCATCACAGGAACTCTCTGCACTGTTTTTACTACTTTTCCGAGTATCTTGAGTTATTTCAAAACAAAAAGTTGTTTTCTTTAAAAAAAAAAATGTTAAGGAAAGAGAAGAGCAAAAGCAGAGGAGAGGATAGGAATGGGATTGGTTTGTGAAGGCAGAAGCCAGAGGCCAGTGAAGGGAGAAAGTGGGGTGCCCAGAGCGACAGCTGGGGAGACCCTCTACCCCAGGAGCCAGGGCCCCAGTGGGGGCTCTGAGGTGGTGGCATTGAAGCTGAGATCTGAAGGACAAGCCGGACTGAACCGGGCAAAGATTATGAGCAAAGACCCAGATGGGGGAGACTGTCTTCCTCGAGGAATTGAAAGAGGACACACGTGGCTGGAGCCCGGAGTCCTGCTCATCACGGTGTCCCTGTGCAGGTGCTGGTGCAGGGAGTGACAGCAGTAATACTAGGTCGCACTCGGATGCCACCTGCTGCATGCGTGGCACTGCCCTGCATCCCCTGCGTGTATATCTCAATTCACCAAGCGTCAGAGAGGCCCCTCCTGCAAGGTACTGGGGCTGGTGAGCAAGTGCAATCGGTGCCCTTCTCCAGCCGCACCCGTGAACGGACTGTCTGTCACCTTTCCACAAGGAATGAGGTGGGAGGAAGGTGGCCCCAAGGTGGCCGTGTCCTTTGACCATCTGGGAGATCCAGCATAAGTCCATACGCCACTCCTGATGGTAGTTTCCCATGAAGACATACAGAGCGCAGATAACGAAACATTTCCTACAGAGGTGCACGCTGCTGCTCACACGTATGTGCACACACACCCAGCCTGCTGGAGAGCAGTGGCTGCCCGGCAGCTAATCCAACTACAGCTTCCATTGTACTAAGATCTGAGCATTTGCTGCACATGCCTGGGAGCGAGGGGTCCCCCAGAGTCTTCCCTCTGAGCCCCTCCTTCTCCCTCAGCGTCCCAGAGAGGCTGCCATGAGCCCGTGGATTTGATCAAGTCTCTGTTCTTTCACAAATATCAAGGTCCTTGGCCTGGGTGGGGGCAGGAGCAGGAAGGTGAGTCTGGTGGGTGGGGGTGGGATGGGGTGAAGGAATACCAGAGGTGGGCTGAGATGTGGGACCTGAGCTTCTGCTCCTGGATGCTCCTGGATGCGCTGAGCGAGGTGCTCGCGAGCCAACACACGTGTCCCTTCATCCCTTGTGCGGTGGGAATGATTGTGACGATGCCCTTTCACCAGGCCGGGAGCAAATCGGGCAAAGGGAAGAAGCTTTGACCCTACAGCAGGGTTTACTCAAACGTAACTTGAGGAGCTTGTTAAAAATTCTTATTCAGGGTCCTACCCTAGGAACTGTAATGTTTGAGACGAGGTCTTTAACAGGCCCTGCTCAGATTCAGATGCACACGCAGCATTTGTGTCTCTGCTTCTCGGGGTGCATGACAGCACAGGGCTATCCTACTAGGCCCAGGCCCCAGGCACTCCTGTGCCCCCCCATCTCCCCACCACCACCACCCCGGCGCAGCTGCCACCCACCTAGACTCAGAGCCTGAAGACCCTCGTCCTCCAGGGCCTGATGCGCCTGGACGCTCTTTGCTTTTAGGTATTTTTCCAGCTAATTCTTTCAGGGCAGCAGCCAGGTAACAAATACATAAAACCCAGGTGCATCTTGGAGCTCATGGCCACTCTGACAGCTCAGAGAGTGCTTCCTCGGGTCTCTGCTCAGAGGTCCCTGCCCGGGGAGCCGTCCTGACTCCCCCAACCCGGCCCTGGGATCCCAGTTCCCCATGCCTTCCTCTTATGTTTTCCGTGCCAGAGTTAACGTCTCTCTACGTGTCTGTGTCTCTCAAGGACCATGAAGTCCCTAAGGGCCCGAAGTGGTCTCTACTCCCCAGTGCCTGGCACGGGGCTTTGCCCAAAGTGGACTCTCATCAGGTGCATGAACTAGGAGATGGCCAGCTGGCTCCAGAGGACTCTTGCCTCTGCAAGTCCTCAGGTCACTGCCTGAGACTTCTCTATTCCTTGGGTGGGACCCCGACCACAGACCCTGCAGGTGGGGTTGCTGATAACCTATAGGACACCCAACTAAGAACTCCAGGTGATAAATCACTTTTTAGGAGAAGTACGCCCAGGCCTGGTGAGGCACTTTTGCTCGCTGACTCGGGCAGCTCTATGTGTAGGGAGCAAGGATGAGCGAGAAGGGTGTCCCCACTGGCCAGAAGCCAACAGTCTCACTGCAGAGATTGGGGAAGTGACAGTCACCGGACAGCGGGGGAAGCAGAGTGGGGACACATCTGGGCTAGTCAGAGGAGGGGCGGTTCTGCCAGGAAGGACCCCAGGAGGCCTCCTGTCACATGATGTGCAGCCCAAAGTGTAACAAAGGTGTTGACTCACCGATGATTACATCAAACTGAAGCCTGAGACAGAACGTTCTGGGAGGTTTCCTTGTTTGTAAAGGAATTTGAAAGCCTCCCTTCTCCTGGTACAAGCGGGGGGGGGGGGGGGGGGGCGTGGGATCTGCAGGGACAGCTCAGCTCTGGGGAGTGCCCTTCAGACCCCTGCGGTCTGGCATCTCAGCTGCAGCTCCGGTGTCACTGTGGCAGGGAGCGTGGACCGCAGAGATGGACATCATGGGTGTCCATGATGTGGAGAAGGGACACCCCCACCCCATGTGGAAGAGGGGCAGGGGGACGGCCCCAGGTCCTGGCTGTGCTGGGGAGCAGAGGCATCATTCACTGGGAGGCGGGAAGACTGCAGGGAGCAGGGAACAGTGGGGGGGGGGGTTCAATTTAGGGTTGGATCCTTTGAGAGAAGAGAGAGGTCACTAAGGAGAGATGCCAAAAGGAGGCACTGGGGTCCACATTCTGCTCACCAGAAATCTCTGAAACTTGGAAAGAGCCACATGACCCCGGGTGAGACATGGGAGCTGATGGATGAGATGGAAGCGTGGCAGGTGGACACCACCCTGCGGGGGGAGTGGCAAGGAGGCCGGGGGAGACCCGAGGCCTGGGAGAGCCTCTGAGGCGGGGGAGCCCACCGAGGGGACACAGGAGGGAGCAGGGGCTGCAAGGGCCTCCCCTCACCCACACCCATGTTTACAAAGAGCTCCGCAGCCAGTGGCCACTTCATGTCCCTTGACCCTGACCTCAGAAACCCGTCACAGCCGGGCCATAAGCCCCCTGGTGTTTTCTGCACCAATAGTCCCCGCTCAAGCCAAGACGGCACAGGAATCGCAAGGCCACGGGCTCCATGACGAGGCTCACAGAAACCCCAGAGAGAAGCACTAAGGAGGAGATGTTAACCTGAGAGAGGGGGACAGGGGACCCCTTGCTTGGGCTCATGATATTTACAAAAACATCTTGTTTGTTATTATGATGGTTGCAAGTGCACCATGTTTGTCCTAAATATCCACCCTGATAGTGGCAAGAAATCTACCAAGTTCTGGGTCAGTTTCCTATATTTATTTTTTTTAAGATATTTATTTATTTATTTATTTATTTATTTATTTATTTATGAATGAGAGACAGAGAGAGAGAGGCAGAGACACAGGCAGAGGGAGAAGCAGGCTCCATGCAGGGAGCCTGACGCAGGACTCGATCCCAGGACTCCAGGATCATGCCCTGGGCCGAAGGCAGGTGCTAAACCACTGAGCCACCCGGGCTGCCCATAAAAGCCCTCAGTGGCCAGGCTGTCAGGACCCGTCTCACTTTTGAGGGCTTTCTCTGCATCTTTGCTTAATAAATTTCTATCATTTTGCCCGTTGTCAGGGGTCCTCGAGATTCATTGTTTGACCCCGTGAAATAAGAATCGAGCTCTCCTGTATCCGGGCCACGTGCTTTGTATGAAGTTGACCTGCTTTCTTATATAATATTTAGGTTTCCCTGTTTGTTTTCTTCCTTGATCCTAAGAGCTCGGTGGGCAGAGGATGTGGCTCGGGGTTAAGCTACTGCTGTATAATAAATCACTCCAACAAAAGTCCTCAGCTTAGAACAATAAACGTTTACAACCTCACCGTTTCTAGGGGTCAGGAATCCGGGAGAGGCTGAGCTGGGGGGTTCGGGCTCAGGGTCTTTCCTGAGTTTATGGGGGCTGCTGTCTTCATAAAAGCAGATGGACAGGCTGAATGAGTAAGGGAATGAGTCAGGAGGTACCCCAGCCCCATCTGATGCAGGGGAAGAGTCTGTGGCTTAGGGTACGTAAGGGTGTCAGGGTAAGTCGGGGACCGGGCTGCTCTGACCCCAAGTCCCTGCTCACCAGGAATTCTCAGATGCCACCTGTAATGGGAAACAAAAGCAGATGATGGCAAGCTGCTTCCTCCTCAAAGGGACCAGGCCGCGTCAACAGATGAGCAAGCAGAGGCGGGAAGTGTCCCTGTCCTGCCAAGTCCTCCCGCAGGGGCACCCGAGGGCACAGCCAGGGCGGTGCTGAGGGTTACTGGCCAGCGCACCTCCCATCTGCAGCAGCGTCTCCCCGGCCATACGAAACCAGGGGTTGGGCTGTTGCCTCCTTTCTGCCTCCTAAGAATTCTTTAAGGAGCAATGATTGACAGAAAGATGCTCAGAGAGGTGAGGTAATGAGGCCAACATCACCCCACTGGCCGCTGGTGGCAGAGCTGCGACGAGGAAGGGGCCCTTCCCATGACCGCACCTCCCCAGCCTCCAGGAAGAAGCTCTCTGGGAGGAACTGGTGTTTGTCCCTCCCAGCCTCACCTGCCTCACCTGTTCTCTGGAGGTGGGACACCCCCCCTACTTGGTGTCCTGCCATCCACCCCCCACCCCCCCGCGAGCCCCTAAAGTACATACACTCTCCCATTTGCAATAGCAGCCCCAGTGGGGATGCAACTCTTTTCCTAAGACTTTCTATAGCCTGCCTGTGCCAAGTTGGCATTCAGGAGTCACGGGTAACTACGGGAAGGCAGGGACGCCCGGGTGGCTCAGCGGTTGAGCGTCTGCCTTCGGCTCAGGGCCTGATGCCCAGTTCTGGGACCGAGTCCCACATCAGGCTCCTTGCAGGGAGTCCACTTCTCCTTCTGCCTATGTCTCTGCCTCTCTCTCTGTTCTCTCATGAATAAATAAATAAAATATTTAAAAAAACAGGAAGGCAATAACTATGGAAAATGGTAAACAGATCACAATGGTCAAGCTTGCAAGACCCAAGTCAACCCAGTCCCGACGGATTCCATATGTGGCTGCGGACAGTAAGAGTGACTGACCCACAGGCGGAGCACCTGCCAGCCCCAGGTCCAGGGATGATCACTCTAGGTCTGACTCTTGCCTCTTCCCCTCTGAGGCAAGTGCAACAGCCACACCCAGACAGACCCCAAAGGGCAGTGCCGCTTCCAGCCTCGGCCTGTCTCTGTCTCTGCACTGAGCCTTAGCAGTAGGTTCCTGGAGACCATGGCCCTGACCCCTCCCCCCCCCCAAAGCCAAGTTGAACCTTCCAGCTCTCCCTTGGGCTGTTCACCTGCGTGCATTTCCAGTCCAAGAAACACGCCATCTGCAGTCACAGGTAGAGCTGTCAACAGACAGGGACAGGGTTCCCATTCAGCTCCCATTCCACAAAAAGGAGGCAGCCTTCCCGACACAGAGCTATAGACAGGCAACACCTTATAAAATTAATGATCCCAACAGCTGTAGAAGAATTATACTCCTAAGGGGCACGATGGGATGGGGGGGGGGGTTCAGTCAGTTAAGCATCTGACTCTTGGCTTTGGCTCAGGCCATGATCTCTAGGTTGTGGGATCGAGCCCCATATTGGGTTCCAAGCTCAGTGCAGAGTCTGCTTCAGACTCTTTCTCTCTCTTCCTCCCCCTCTAACCCTACTCACTCTCACTCTCAAATAAATAAATTAATCTTAAAAAATAATTATACTCCCAAGATACGCGTTTTCTGTCATATGTTCAAGGATGGAAATCCTTTTCCTTTTCTCTCTCTCTCTCTCTCTCTCTCTCTCTCTCTCTTTTTTTTTTTTTTTTTTTTTTGAGCATGGGAAGGTAGAAAGAGCCTGAACGTGGCATTGGAGCAGCAGCTCCACCACTTAACAGCTAAGGGCCCCTGGGCAAGTCATAAGGTTAGATGTTAGCATTTTTCCTCTCCCCCCAAACCCACCACTCTGGAGGCTGGCACAGACCAAGCCTTGGTGACAAGAACATAAGATGGAAAGGGGACAGAGATCTTTTTCAACATAATGATGTACCATATAAAGAGGTGCTAAGTCCCAAGATTGGTGGGCACTGGCCATCTAGTAGACATTCTGTCTCCAGACAATGCAGCACCCACCCGGCCCCACCCAGAGGGCAGCCCAATGACACTGAATGAATGAATGAATGATGATCTCAGGTCTCAAGGAGAAGCAGAGGACTTCCAGGACTAAGAGGCCATGAGGGCAAGAAAGAGAAGGAGAGAGAGAGAAGATTCCAGTGGGGAAGGGCTCCCCCGCAATTCATTGGATGGAGTAAAAGGAGGAGGAAGAGAAGGGGTCGGAGGAGGAGGAGGAGGAGGAGGAAGAGGACCCAGCAATCAGACCCCAGGAATGGCAGAGCAACAAGACAGAAGGAGCCTGGGATCCCAACAAAGGGGAGCCTCCATATCAGCCCACACCCACACCTAAATTTCCATGAGCGAGGAATAAACATAGCCTTGTTTTAGCCACTATTTCTTTGGGATTCTGTGTAATTTTTTTAAGATTGTATTTATTTATTTGACAGAGAGAGAGACAGAGAGCACAAGCAGGGGAGTGACAGAGGGAGGAGAAGCAGACACCCCGCTGAGCAGGGAGCCCGATGCAGGGCTCCATCCTAGGACCCTGGGCTGAAGGCAGATGCTTAACCAACTGAGCCACCCAGGAGTCCCTGGGATTCTGTGTAATTTTAAAATATGTATTCGATTCTGAAAATACTTGGAACCTAAAAGGGCATTAAGTCACCATTGTAGGGAGGATGGGACCAGAATCCTCCTTAGTTACCCCAGTGCTTCCTGGACAGCATGTACTGGGTAAGTGCCCTAGGACACAGCACCACATGGCCCTGTCCTCAGCGAGCTTACGCTCCGTGTTATGTCACTTACCCTTCGTACCACCCTGGCAGGAAGGTGTCTGTGTCCGCATTGTAGAGACCAGGAGGTTAAGCCTGAGGGATTCCCAGTTGCTTGAGGCCACCAGCTGGCAAGGGTCCATCGAGGACTCGGGTCCACCGCATGCCAGAGCCACACCCTTACCGGTAATCCAGTGGTTTCCAAACTGTGCTCCATGGCACCCTCTAGTCTGTCAGAGGTTGTCATGGATGGAGGGTCGTGACATGAGGGGTCAAGGGGAAGGTGTTCTCAGGAGCCCAAGAAAGACCTGGCATGCAAGAGAGATCGGAGGAGACCTCGAGGTCACCACAGCTCTTAGCGGGAATCAAGAGTAGAAGGGCCCTGGGGTGAAGAGGAGGCCACCCAGGATGGATGGTGCCAGAGACCAGAGGCCCCCGACTGACACCCCCAACCTGGGAATGAGGGAGGGGTGCTTCAACATACAAATCAATCTACAGGCAAATAGAGCGTTGCATTTTTAAAATATATCTGAGGGGAGGAGGGCAGGGGGTGGGGGTGACTGGGTGACGGGCACTGAGGGGGGCACTTGATGGGATGAGCACTGGGTGTTATTCTAGATGTTGGCAAATTGAACACCAGTGAAAAATAAATTTATATAAAAATATACATATATCTGAGTTTGTGTATGAAGATTCGCATCAAAGAAAGTGATTTTTAAAAGAAATCACAACAAAACATCAGCTGGGGGGTGAGATTCGGGCAAGTACTTTCCAATGTCCTTCTGTATATTTTCTGGGTTTTCACATGTTCCTTAATGAATATTTCATAAACAAAAGATACAAATGAAAAGGGAAACTTGTTTTGGGGGTTTTCCTTTTTTTAAGAAACAAATGAAGGGCTGTCCTGGTAACTGGATTATTCCACTAGATCTAATGAATTCATGTTACCAGAAATGATCGCCCATTCCAGTCTAAAAACAGAACACTTGGGCGTCCCTGCCAACATTTCCCAAGCAAGGGGAGGAGTTCTTCGCACGGATAAATAGGTGTCAGCACCCGTGAAAATCCAGCACTCCGGGCAGGCGGTGGCTTTGGAATCCACTGAGTACGTCCAGCTGTAGAGGCAGGTAATCCAAGAGGCAGTGGGTGCGTCCTGGGGGCAGAGGAACCCATCTTTCTAGGGTGGTTCTAGGCCCTGGCCTGGAGCCTGGGAGGCGGGAGGGAGCCAGGCGGAGGTGTGCCAGGGTGCAGGGGACAGTTCTGGGGCTGGCCCCGGAGGCCATGCCCTCTGAAGACAAGTCTTCCCCTCTGGGTCTGAGTTTTCACACCTGCAAAGGGGTGGACATACCACGAGGGCTTCTTTGGCTGTTCCTGCCTCCAACACCTGTGGATTCTGACTTTAGCCAGCTGGGTGCCCCCATACGCAGGACCCTCCGGACCGCAACACACCCGAGGTGCCTCCCCTTGTCTGGCACCCGGCACAGCTCTCACTCCGTGGTGCAGACGGAATGTTGCAGGGGGTCCCTCCAGGCAGAGCACATGGGGTCTCCAAGGGGGCCTGGCGGGTGGCTCCTCTCCCCTCGCCCCTCCGGGGGCCTTGGCCAGGGAGACAGGCCGGCAGTGTCTGTCCAGCAACTGCTCAGAAACAGAGCCAGCCTGCCAACTTGCCCAAACAGAGTTCTTTTTCTCCAGAAATAATTCAAGGCTGGTGGTGGGGGGGTGGGGGTGCAGGTGGTGGGCAGGATGTTTAACTCGTCCAAAGAAATGGTTGCATTAGCCCAAGAGTAAACAGAGTTGAGGCAATTGAACTACTGCTGCCCCTTGGCTGATCTGAAGGTGTCTCTAGTGGCTTCTTGATGGAAATCAGTTCAACTCTGTCCCTTGCCCTCTCCCCTTCCCCTACTTCCCCTCTCACACCTTCCCTCCCCTCCCCACCTCTGCAGCTCTGCTTTTCTCCTCTGAACTCTGGGCCTGAGTGGGCAGAGGCTGAAGGTAAGTAAATAATCATGTTGGCTGCAGTCCCTGGCTCTGAAGGCTCCTGCCACAGCTCCGTCCCCTCTCCCTGTGGAATCGCAGCTCCGGCGTGGCTGGGAGTTTCAGGGAAGGGGTGCCCTGTGGGAGGAGATAGGCCTCTGGAACCCTGTTAGGAGCCTGACACCTTCATGGTTTCTTGCCCGTGAGCTGCTCAGCATGTTGTACTGAGATGGGGATTGAGGCTCAGAGAGGTTCAGCCCCTTGCCTGTCACCACGCAGCAAGGGCAAGCAGCCACAATGAAATCCTAGTCCAGGTCTGCGCAGCCCCGAGGCCCACACTGCGTTCCCCCCACCGGGTAGCCAGGAGCCAGGCCAAGGGGTGTCCTGCCCCTGCTCCTCCCGCCACTGGCTGTGTGACTGCGGGTGAGCCCCTTCATCTCTCGGTGCCTAGTTTGTCGCCAGCGGGGAAAATGACAACAATTACGTCCAGTGTGATGTGGTCTTGTATGTTGGGTGCCCGGGAGAGTGCCTTCCCCTGGAAAGTCGCAAGGCTAACAGAGGCAGAGACTGGAGCACAGGCCACACTGGGAGGGAGGGGGTGGCAGTGGGAGGCACTCGGGGCACCATCGGGCCCCCCAACACTTAAAGGAGCTTTGCCTTCCAGAGCAGAGGACAGAGGGCATGTCACCCCTCTTGGCTCTGGGGCTCCTGGTGGCTGGGCTCTGTCCCACTGTCCACTGCCTCCCGGAGGGCATGCGTGACCCGGAGAACGTCGCCCAGGAGGATCTACCCAATGAGACGTCTGAGAACAGCCTCCGATTAGCCTCCAGCAACACCGACTTCACCCTCAGCCTCTACAAGGAGTTGGCTTCGAAGAGCCCCGACAAGAATGTCATCTTCTCCCCGATGAGCATCTCCATCGCCTTGGCCTTCTTATCCCTGGGGGCCCAAGGCACCACCCTGACGGAGATCCTCGAAGGCCTCAAGTTCAACCTCACGGAGATCCCCGACAGGGAGATCCACCGGGGCTTCCAGCACCTGCTGCGGGCCCTCCACCAGCCCAGCAGCGAGCTGCAGCTGAGCGTGGGCAATGCCATGTTTGTGGGGGAGCAGCTGAAGCTGCTGGAGACGTTCGTGGAAGATGCCAGGGCGCTGTACGCCTCGGAGGCCTTCTCCACCAACTTCCAGGACTCTGCTGCCGCCGAGAAGCTCATCAACGACTATGTGAAGAATAGGACGCAGGGGAAAATTGTGGATTTGGTCAAGGACCTTGACCTACACACGGCAGTGGTCCTGGTGAATTACATCTTCCTTAAAGGTGGGTCCCTGGCTTGGGGTTTGGAGGGAAACAGGGTTTCATTTTATTTATTTTATTTTATTTTATTTTATTTATTTTTATTTTATTTATTTTTATTTTATTTTATTTATTTCATTTCATTTTATTTTATTTTTTTTATAAATTTATTTTTATTGGTGTTCAATTTGCCAACATATAGAATAACACCCAGGAAATAGGGTTTTAGTTCTGAGCCTTCGGGACCATTTCTGGCCTGTGTAGCAAACCGTGGGATTAGGGAAACTGCCACAGAGCAGGTGCCCTTGGTCTGGGGAGCGGGCAGGAGAGGAGGCACCACGTTCCCGGGACACCCCCTGCCTGTACACATGGAGTTCTTATTTTTTTTTAATAAATTTATTTTTTATTGGTGTTCAATTTGCCAACATATAGAATAACACCCAGTGCTCATCCCGTCAAGTGCCCACCTCAGTGCCCGTCACCCGGTCACCCCCACCCCTCACCCCCCGCCCACCTCCCCTTCCACCATCCCTAGTTCGTTTCCCAGAGTTAGGAGTCACACTGACTTCTTGTAGGGTTTTCCAAGTGATGCTTCGGCTCTGTAGGGAGTAACTGCAAAGTTGCCCGGCAACCCTTTGTCTGAGTCAGAGCAGCACTTTTTTTTTTTTTTTTTTTTTTTTTTATGATAGTCACAGAGAGAGAGAGAGAGAGGCAGAGACACAGGCTGAGGAAGAAGCAGGCTCCATGCACCGGGAGCCTGATGTGGGATTCGATCCCGGGTCTCCAGGATCGCGCCCTGGGCCAAAGGCAGGCGCCAAACCGTTGCGCCACCCAGGGATCCCCAGAGCAGCACTTTTTACTCCAACTCAAACGTGCCTGGCTCCCAGAAGGAAGGAGCTGTCCCTTCAAATTGCTCCAGGGTGGGCGGGAACTTCGGCTTCCTCCCTGCAGAGACACCTTTGGGGACGCTCAGGAAGCCCTTTGCCTGTGCCCACCGGGGCCATTCTGACCTGGGCTCCGTCCTGATCAGGGACTCTGGTCTGGGAGGTCCCAGCAAGGCTGGGGGCCATCTGCACGGGGACACAGCATTCAAGGAGCCCGGCCATCCCAGGGCTTTGCAACCAGGCTCCCCTGTAATCTTGAGGGTGGTGCCGGCAAAGGTCACCATCCGGGGAAGTGTCTTTGAGGGGGCACCATCCAAGACAAGACCCCTTCCCAGGCTCTGGCTGGCCCAAAGCCCGATCCCTTGGATAAGAACGCAACACTAACCTCCTCAGCACGTGCGTTCCTAAGAGGCGGAGAGCAAACAGGAAGAGTCAGCCCGTGGAGCCGTGGAGCCGCAGTCCTAGTGGGAACAAAAAAACAAAGAAGCATCATGGAGTCAGGGGGTGGCGAGGTGCCTGAGAGATAGGAGCTGCATGGAGACACACAAACCTACACTAGAGGTTCTGGCTGAGGTCTGGGGCCTGTGTTTCTGGCTGCAGGTGAAGACACGGAACCAGATTTCTCTGTAAAACTAATCCAGACCTGATATGCTGTTTGCCTCTTGTGTCTCCTGATTTTCCCCTCCTACCACTGTGCCTGTCCTAGGATTTTCTCCTCCATATTCTCCTCCCCAGGGACACATCAACCCAGCCGGGCCTTCCCCTCCTCTCCTGCCTCGAATGGTGGGACACAGGCAGGGGGTTTGGGGTGGGTGGCTGCACCTTTCCCAGCAAGTCCCCAGGCTCTGGTTCCCCCAGGAGCTCCCACTCACCCCACTGAGGGCTCCAGTCCTCCTGCGCCTCTGTTCTCCGTGGACCTCCCTCCAGCCTGCACGACAAGGCCTACGTGGGCATGCAATCGATTACTAGCATTGTCTCCTTTAGGGGGTCAGGGATTCGGCATTCCTTGCCCTGCTGCAGCCACCCACAGTGCTCCCAGGCCCCTCCCCCATCTCTCCCAGACCCACCTCTCTCCTGCATCCACTATTCCCAGATTCCTGTCGCTCTCTCATGTATCACAGCTAACCCAGTCTTTGTCTCATAGCCGTGTCCCGACCAGATCTGGGGGGCTCACCCCCACCCCCGGCTGCCACCCACTGGCCAATGCATTCCTGCAAACCAAGGCAGGGCCAGTGGCGTGGCCGGTGCTCTGCTGAGTGTCTCCATCATTCAGGGGACCCCAGGCAGAGAAGGGGTGGAGGCAGGGCAGCCCTTGTGTTCACAGACTCCTCTGACCTCCAGGCAAGTGGAAGACACCCTTTGACCCCCGAGATACTTTCAAGTCCAAGTTCCAAGTGAGCAAGAGCAGGTCGGTGAAAGTGCCCATGATGAACCTTGAGGACGTGTGGGTGCCTTACTTCCGGGACGATGCGCTGTCCTGCACAGTAGTGGAGCTCCAGTACACCAGCAACGACAGTGCACTCTTCGTCCTCCCCGACGAGGGCAGAATGGAGGCAGTGGAGGCCATGCTGCTCCAGAGACGCTGAGGAGGTGGACACACTCCCTGCAGATGAGGTGATGACCCCAGGGTGCGGCCGGTCTGCTTCCTCCTCAGCCACTCCCACCCCCTCCCCGGACTCCCCATGCCCCCCAGCACCCAGGGCCTCCCTGATGGCCGAGGCCGGGGCTGCAGTGCTGGGGGAAGCCACCCTGGCACAGGTGGAGCTTGGGTTTACCCTGCCCTTTGCTGCCCCGGGGGGCTTTGGGCCTGAAGGTATCTCCTCTATGAGACATGAGGACCTGGGACGGGACAGGGGCAGAGGCTGCCTCTGACTGCAAAATGCTCAGGTCCCGGGGAAACCTCAACAGCCAGCATGCTTGTCTCAACCTCTCGGAGGCAGAGGGGACAGATGGGCCTGCCATCAGGTGAAGGCCAAAGCAAGACAGGCTCTAAGCAGCTCTGCTCAGAGGTTCATGCGCCGGCTCTTACATTCATTCATTTATCCTTTCACCCATTTTGGCACAGGTCACATAGGTTAATGGGGAGCCTAGTAGGTGCCAGGCACTGATTTAGACCCCAAGGGTAGGTCAGCAAGTAAAACACAAATCTCCTGCCCTCGTGGAGCCTTCTTTGTACTCAGGAAATGAGAAAGTAAATAAATATGACAAACAGGGAAATGATTTAGTATGTCGGACGTTAGGAAATGCGGATGAGGCGGTGGATGATAGAGCAGGGTAAAGTGATTAGGAAAACTGGACCAACAAGGAGGTAGTTGGTGATTTTATTTTATTTTTTTAAGATTTATTTATTTATTTATGATAGACATAGAAAGAGAGAGAGAGGCAGAGACACAGGAGGAGGGAGAAGCAGGCTCCATGCCGGGAGCCTGACGCGGGACTTGATCCCGGGACTCCAGGATCGCGCCCTGGGCCAAAGGCTGGCGCCAAACCGCTGAACCACCCAGGGATCCCCTAGTTGGTGATTTTAAATAGGATTGCCATTAGGTGACATCTGAGCATCAATATGGTAGAGGTGAGGGGTTGAGGCCTGTGGGTATGTTGGGGAAAAGCATTCCTGGCAGAGGGAACAGCCAGTGCAAAGCCTCTATGCAAAGCCTGGAGGGTTAGTGAGACAAAAGAGGCTACAGCAGGGTGAGAGTCAGAAGTCAGGGGGCTCCACGGGATGGCACAGATTGAGGAGGGCCATGCAGACCTTTGGAGAAATCTTGACTCTTCCTCCTCTAAGTGAAGTGTGGAGTCATCACTAGATCTTGGGCCAAAGGGTGAATGATCAGAGTATTGTTTTAAATACACCCCAGGAGGCTGAGTGGAGAATAGAGCACAGAGGACAGGCATGGAGGCAGGAAGCCAGCTAGGAGCCCTGTGCAGCGATCCAGGCAAGAAGTGTGAGGAGTCGTCAAGTTTCAGATGAACCTGAGGGTAGAGATAGGCTAGGACATGGCATCCAGAAGACTGATGTCAAGGGGAACAAGCAAGGCACCGGGAGTTCTGGCCCGGTCCTTGAGGGTGGAGACACTGGGAGGCAGTTCTGGGCTCTGTCCCTGTGATGGGGACATAAGGAGACAACTGTGGGTCAGATCCCAGGAAGCCCCAGCACACAGGGACCCGGCTCTCCCATCCCTGTTCTCCACCCGCAATGCGTCCTTCCTTTAACAGCAGGTAGCTTCCACCTGGCAGGGGCTTGGTGACTATCTATAATCGGGTAGACTCGCCATCACACACCTTTGATTTACAAAGCACAGAGGAAATACGCCTCTGCGTGTTCCTAGCCCACGGTGGGTGCTCAATCAATATTTGTTAAGTGAATGGATGGATGGGAGAGTGAATGAATGTGGAGAGAAAGAGATATCTCCCCTGCTCATGGGACTCAAGGTTTATTGGGAGACACAGCCTCCCCGTAGCTGGCAGCTGTAAAACCAGTGACAAGAGTCTGAGGGATATAAACAGAGGGAGACGGAAGCTGGCAGGTGGTCGCTGATAGCTGCCCCTGCTTGTGCTCCAAGAATGCACCAGCAGCTCTGCTCGGGAGCAGGAGAAGCCCCTGCCCTCAAGGAGCTCACCAGACACCAAGAAGGGGACCTTCAATTGCTTGTTTCAGGATTCCCCGAGACCCTTTGAATGCGATCCCTCCGTGTCCAGCCCCTGCTTGGACACTACGCCTTCCCTCCGCTCTGTGGAGCAGCCCCTCTTTCTTCTCGAGCCTTCCTGCAGGTTCATCTATGTGCCTCCTGTTCTGCTCTTCACCCAGCTAGCTCCTTCCCCTCCCTCTGGACTCAGGCTTGATGGAAGCCTTCCTGGTGCCTGTGGAGCACGCTGTGGAATCCCCGTCAGAGACAGGGTGTTTCCTGCTGCACTGCAGGCTTGCAGGGGAGGAGCAGGGCAGGTACTGGCACCGCCACGACCCCCGTACTGGCACACGTAGGCACTTGCCCATGTGAATGGATTATTCACATTATCCACAGGATTAAGAGTAAGCACAAGAGGTCAAGAAACTGGGGAAAGGAGTACTTACTTCCAGCAAGAAGGGGATGGTTAGAAAGGAAACCAAGGAAGGCCATGCTGTGAGGTGGGAGAAAGTGAGCAGTGAGTCAAGCAGGTGTTCAAAGTCATGTTTCTCATTTCCTAGGAGGATAGACAACCTCTACCTGCCAAAGTTTTCCATCTCCAGCAGCTATAATCTGGAAGATGTCCTTCCCCAGCTGGGCGTGAGAGAAGTCTTCACCAACCAGGCCGACCTGTCGAGAGTCACAGGGCACAAGAACCTGGCAGTTTCCCAGGTGAGCGTTTCAACTTTGGATAATTCATCCTCTGTATCCAAGCCTGAATGGTAAAGGGGAGGCAGACATTTGGGGAACCTTGAGTTTGCATGAATAACTGCATTGCTCAGTACCCTGTCCCCCTCGTGGTTCTGCCCCAAGCCCAGGAGAGCTGAGTGGTAAGCATGTTGGAGGCTGGTCTGCCCCCCTCCCCTGCAATATCCTGTGACACAGAAACTACTCGTGGGGAAGAGCCTGTGCTGGAATCAGGGATGGACCCCACCCCATGCTCTATCTTTTATTGTCTACAGCAGCCAATAATTAAAGTGCTGGACCCCCTCGGTTTTTCTATAAAAGGGGGTGATAGTTCTTGGCCAGTGTGCAGTGCCCGGCAGAGTAGGGGAGAGGCACCAAGTAGTGACAGCCGTCGGGCAGTAGTGATGGGTGTGAGAGGAGCATACAGGGCTCCTTGCACTGCGCGCCCAGAAACAAGGTCCTCGGAGTGAAGCAGTTGTCTGAGCAGCCCTCCGCTCTCCTCTGCACCCCACCTTCCAAAGGGCACGGTAATGGCAAAGATGGGGGGCGTGCAGAGGGGCCTATGTGGTCCTCAGATGTGAAGCCGCATCTTTGCACAGCAGCCTGGGCCTCGAGGACATTTCGGATGGGGCAGGAGTAGAGCTGAGGGCAGTGGGGCCCTTTGGACCTGTGGGGCACCTGCAGCAGCTGCTTCGAGGTGGAGAAGCTGCCAGAAAGTCGCTTGCAGGACAATCGCCTGGGTTGCCCCGGCCCCTTCCCCTGCAATAGCGAGTGTTTGGTGGGGGGACAGCACAGTGTCTGGACTCATCAGAGAGGCCTCCAGATCAGGGTGCCCCTCCTCTCCATCTCCGTGATCCTGGGCAGATGTCTCGGAGCCTCAGAGTCTCGGTTTGTACCTCTGTGTGTGGGAACCACGCAGGACCCCTGACAGGGTTGCCAGGACGAACGAAGCGATCGGTGACAGGCCGGGGTGGAGGCTGCATGAATGTCAGTCACCTTGGGGCTCCCAGGCAGGCTGCTCACCCCTCGCCCACCGGATCTTCCCGCAGATAGTCCACAAGACCCTGCTCGATGTGACCGAGTTGGGCACAGAAGCCGCTGCCGCCACGGGAAGTAAATTTGTTTTTTTTTCCGCAAAGATCGGCCCACTGGTCACTGTTCGTTTCAACAGACCCTTTCTGTTCTGCATACACCACAAAGATACGGAGAACATCCTCTTCTGGGGCAAGGTCACCAACCCCAATCAAGCCTAGGCCTCCCCCCGCAGAGGTGGGGCCCCTTTCAGAGGTCTGTGGGTGCAGCCTGGCTTCTCTGCACTGAGGAGCCACGTGCCAGGATCTGCCCTGCTCATCCTTTAGAAGGTGCCAGTGACCACCTGGTGGCTTCCAGGGAGCCTGTGGGCTTTTTGATCTGAGGCCCTGAGGTCTCCAGACAGCAATAAACTATCTTTCTTAGACTGGACACTTCCTTTGTACCTCTCTGCCCCAATCTGCCTGACTGCACTCCCCATAGCTGCCTGTGCCCGGAACCTAAACTCTGGAACCTCCCGCTGGGCTCAGTCTCAGCCAGGCTCTGGACACCTCTGCCTTGGGTTGCTGTGCCCTGGCCAGAACCAGGCTTGGTGCTTGTGGCCAAGCCCACCTGGCCCTCGGGCCTAAGAGGGGAGGGGAGCCTGCTGCCTGATTCCGTCTTCTGTGGGCTCCTTGTCCCCGGGTCCAGTCTCGCCCTTTCTTTCCCCTCGCCTGGGCCCAGGATGTGTCCACGCGCTGACCCCCAACCCTGACCACACCTGGCACAGCCCCTGGACCCCTCGCTCCCGGGCCTTCTCTCTTCCAGGATCCCTCAGCAAAACTGGGGAGAGTAGCTACTTTGTGGGTTCCTGGTCAGAGCTCCTCACCTGCCTCCCGAGTTCTGAGTCCTCCCCAACAGATGAAGCCCTTAGCAGCCAGAATGGAGGGCGAGAGAAAATGAGCAATGCACGGACAGCTGCAGTTAAAGCCAGCCACACAGTCGTTACTCTGCTGGTGTTATCAGGAACTGTGTGATCCCTACGGCTGACGACCGACAGCTAAAGAGTGGAGATCTTTCTGCCGGGCAATCTGCCAGGACCACTACCATTTAGTCCTTGTGACAACCCTATGGGATAGATACTCTTCTGAGTCCCATTTTATAGATGAGGATGCTGAGGAGCAGAAAGGCTCAGTAGTTTTCAGCTAGGAATCATCACTAGCAGTGTGATCCCAACCTGCTCAATGTCACAGGACGTCTCTAAACCAAGCTTCTGCCCTTAAAGATGCTCATGGTGATGACTCTCATGGGCTTTGAATCTGATGGGCAAGACTGATGATAAAACTAGGCTCTGGAAGCTGAGAGCGGGGCACCAAGCTCATCTTTCTACAGGGAGATAAAGAGCTCTGATGTGCATATGTATAGTCAGAGATGCTGTGGGTCATGCGAGAAGAGATGTCTGCAGCTATCTGTAGCTCGAGAATTTGGGGTGGAGAGACGGATGGCATGGTCATTGCGTGTTGGTGGTTAAGCGAGACCATAAGAGGAGACAGGCACCTTAGTGTACATGGTGCTGAGACCCCAGAGGCACCCTTACCCAAACACCAACACATAAGGGGACAAGCAGACCACAAGGAGATTGCAAAAGAGCAGGAGAAGACACAGGAGGAAAAGTGTGGCCTTGTGAAGACCCAAGGAAGATGTTGCAGCAGCAAGGGATGGTCGGCATGGAATGGGGCTGAGGAGTCCCGGAGGAGAAGGGTGAAGAGCATCCTCTGGAAGAGTCCGACACTGGTCCAGGGGGACCTTGGCAGGAACAATCCCAGGGGAGGGTGAGAGCAGGGACCAGCCATGGGGGGTGGGCAGATGAGCCGCCAGCTAGGGGAGCTATGACGTCAACACCCCTCCATAGCTGTTTGACATCGAAAGGCAGGAAAGAGGGGAGCTTGAGAGTCACATAGAATTAAGGGAGCGGGGGTGGGGGGAACATGTGATGGGATGAGCACTGGGTGTTATGCTATATGTTGGCAAATTGAACTCCAACAAAAAATAAATTAATTAAAAATAAATTTTAAAAACAAAATTAAGGGAGGATTTTCTTTCCATTTTCTTTTGTGATGAGAGACTTAAGTATGTTTACATAGTAAAAGTCAGCCAAAGAGCTTGAAGATAGAAAATAAAAGAAGTTAATGCTCAGCGGGAAGTCTCCTTAAGGATTCTCTCCCTCGGGGTGCACCTGGGTGGCTCAGTGTTTGAGCATCTGCCTTCAGCTCAGATCATGATCCCGGGGTCCTGGGATCGAGTCCTGCATCAGCTCCCCGCAGGGAGCTTCTCCCTCTGCCTATTTCTCTGCCTCTCCCTGTGTGTCTCTCACGAATAAATACAATCTTAAAAAAAAAAAAAAAGATTCTCTCCCTGCACCCCTTCCCCTGCTCACGCTCTCTCTCTTTCTCTTCTTCTCAAATAAATAAACAAAAATTTTTTAAGTGACTTTACACAGACTCAGTTTCCAAAGCTAAAATCACTCACTACTGGCCTAGCTGGTAAATTCCAACCGTGCTTTCTATCACCCTAAAGCCACTGGGAACTCATCACAGCCCACGAAACCCCGTAAATACTTCCCCCAACTTCCCCCTTTGAGGCATTACTGAGATGCTGTCCAGGTGGTGTTCTTGCTTGCTCAGCAAGTTTATGAAACCCAGATTTGTGTGATCCAGGGAGTTCCCTGGGGATCTCTGTGGAGGAACTTCAACCTTAGGAAAACTCAGGATTCCCAGCAGAGCAGGGAGGTGCCAGCTGAGGTGCAGAGGGCACAGGAGTCTGGATCCCAGGGCTCTAAGCCCTGCTGAGGTCCTAAGTGCTAAGTGACCCAGAAGGGGTGGCCTTGTGCTCTCTGAACCTCCATGACCTGTGGGTGAAGCTCCGTGAAAACATGGGGGCTGGAAATCTGCCTCGGTACTGAGACCTCCTGGCTATGGTACACTCAATTCCTTGGAGCAAATACTTACTTTGCACAACTCCACACTTCTGTGCCCCCTCCACGGCTAGGAGGCAGTAGGAGGAATTAAAGGGAGAGAAAGGCGACAGCAGATGGAGCAGGGGAGAGATGTGTGAATATAAAAAGGGACACTTTGAGGCCGACTTAGGGAATGTCATTGATTGGATCGAGTGGAAGGAGGTAACACTCTGGCTGCCATATGGGAGGCTTGGGAACCTGGAAGACATCATCTGGTAAGACGAGTAACGTAGAGCAGTGCTTCGTGAGGTAGGCCATAGAGACCAGAGATGCCTGACCATCACCCACGAAGGGGTACAGCGCAGAGAGCAGAGGCTGATGTGGTCACATTCATACATGGGAATAGGGTGCAGCCCCACAGAGGAATGAAGTGCTGCCCCACGCCACGGCATGGGCGAACGTTGAACACACTATGCTCCGTGAAAGAAGCCAGACACCAAAGGTCACGTACTCCATAATTCCATTTATATAAAACGCCAAGTCCACAGATACAGCGAGCACTTTAGTGGTCGCCAGGTGCTGCGGAGGGGGAAGCATGCAGAGTGCTGCTTAGTGGGGCTGGGGTCTCTGTTGGGGGTGCCTGACACCGCCTGAACCTATGGAAGTGACGGCTGCACAGCATCGTGCATGTACGCACCCCCGCCGAACTGTACGCCTTTAGATGTTCGATTGGGTGCATCTCACCTCACTAGACAGACAGGGAGGCTTGCAGACACAGGAACTCAACGCCTTGCCAGATCCCAGTTGTAAGAAACCAACGGTAAAATGAAATGATGTGTAGGATTTGCTCCACACAACCCGAGGGAGAAAAGGGAGTGGAAGGTATGGGAAAATGGTGCTGACCTCATATTAATAATAATTGAAGCTGCTGGAGGTATGTGAGGTTCATTACACCATAATTCTTCCATAACAAAGATTTGGAACAAAAAAAAAGTCTTATTCCCCAGTATTCAATGCATCCTCAGCACATAGTGGGTACTGCATAGTGGGTGGATGGATGGATGGATGGATGGATGGACAGGTGAGTGGATGGATGGATGGATGGATGGATGGATGGACAGATAGATGGATGAATGCAATGAGTCTCATGTCACATCCCTGCTGTATCCTCCCCTGAGTGAACAAGAGAAACCCCTGAAGACCCTGTGAAGTCAACAACAAGGAACCTCATGGGTATTTATGTCCAGGCAGTGGATGAACACAGTAAAAGTAAAGTAATAATGAATTTGGGAGAAAATCAAGTCAGGCTCATACCCACTAACCTGTATAAACCGTGTCTCTGCACTCAGCACGCAGGCTACCTTAGTACCATCCCTGCCACCAGGCCACCTCAGGAAGGACAAGGCATTTCCGTCGCAAAAGTCTTACAAATATGCTTTCTGCTGAGGACACATTAACTTTTCTGTTGGTGCTCCGTTACAACGGAGAGTTCTTTTGGCTCTCCTGAAGAACTGGTTATTACAATATAGGCAAAGTGCAAAAGGAGTCACAGCATTTGAGGCCGACTTAGGGAATGTCATTGGTTGGATCGATGACAATTGATCGGATCAATTGAAGTTGTATAAGCCAAGCTTCGTGCAAGCAAGAACTATGACTCTGGCACAGGAGCGCCTGGCGGGAAGCAGGCGTCCTCAGGTGGAAGAATGAGGCCAGGAAAGGGTGTTGCTCCAGTTAGGTCAGTCCTTTACCGATTTTAAAGGCTGTCCCTACGCATCGCTAGATTGGATCTTCATGACCTCATCTCGAGCGGTGAGGAGGGTGAGGGAGGAATGACACTCGGGAGGGCGTGCAGCGCTGGAATCGAGACTCCCCCCACCCACCGCAGGACACCAGCCCCAACCACAAAGCATCACACCTGCTCTGTTGCTCCTTCTTCCCTGTGCGTGGGATTCCACATAACCTTGAGTTTAGGAGTGGGTTGTTTTCCTCATTATTGGGTGTGCTAAGAGTGGACATTGGGCCAAGGGAGCGTCAGTACAGCCTGTGTTAACCCCAGAGGCCCAAGCTGTCACTGTCCTCCCACAGGGACAGACTTCTGTGTCCCGGGCCATGCAGACCTGCCGGATCTCCTCCAGCTCCTTGGAGAGCACTCGACTGTAGCTGAGTGCGGGGCTGTGGGTGCAGCTGGAGCCCTGCCGCCTCCCCCCACCCCTGCTTGGTGAGCCTGCCACAGCTTGTCTCATTGTGACACATGCACGCAGGCACCCCACGCTCCGAGAGCTACGCGTGTAGGCAGCTGTCTGGAGTGGCGTTGGCTTGCCCTGCCTCCACAACCTCCGACACGCTCTTTCTCCCCTTTCAACCTCTGCTGAAACTCCTTGCCTCACTCTCTCCTGACCCATGTTCCAGTCTTAGCTCAGAAACCACCTCTTCCAGGAAGCCCTCCAGGAACTCCCCACCTTCTGTGCCTCCTGTAGGCTCCCCATTCACCCTGCATAGGCCGCCTCTGACGGAGCTGTGATCAGCCTCTCCGCGTGCCCATCTTAGGCAATCACTAGCAAGCCTCTTCCAGGTAATCCCTCATGTCCCGGCTGCCAAATATTTATTGAATGAGGGAGTGAATGAACATGTTTCTCTCTGAGTCTCATTTTTTTTTCCTGTCTGTCCAACGCTCAGATTGGATCATGGTGTCCTGGCAGCTCAATAGCTCTTTGGTTTGGAGGACTTGGCCACTCCACGCACACCACTTCAGGTGAATTCTGTGTGTCTGTCCCAGTGGACCTGAGCCCCGGAGGGAGCAGCTGCGTCTCATCCATTGTGCATCCCTCGCACGTGGCTCAAATCCTGCACAGAACCCCCACAAAAACCTGCACATGGGTGTGAATAGCAGTTGCATTCATAATTGCTAGAACCTGGAAGCACCAAGACATCCTTCAAGAAATGAAGGGAGAGATAACCCGGGGTTCATCCAGACAATGGAGTATTACTTGGCCCGTGTTTGTGCAGTGAGTGAATGAATGAACACATGAATGGATGTTCAATATAATAACGGAATGAAAGTTTTACAAACTTTTCAGCAAAACCAGGATAGTCACCAAAGCAGATGAGCGGGCAAATGGACAAATGAGGACTCCTCTGTTCTCTGCTGGTAAATGATAAGGAACAACCCTTTACAGATGAAGTTTTCCCAGGGGCTGTTTCTGTTGCTTCTCCCTTTTCCAGAGAGAACTCAAGGACTGCCTGCGGACATGGAAAATCAGAGGCAGGACAGGGCCGTGTGATGAGGATCAGTTCCATCATAATTAACCCAAACTCAGGGGTCCCCAGTGAGATTGCCACAGGGGGATGGAGGGATGGTTTGGTTTTGGGGTGGAGTCCCAAAGGATGGTGCTTGGTTTTGTGGGGCTAAGTGCTGAAACCCTAGAAGGGAATTTTTTTTTTAAAGAGAGACAGAAAAATAAATAAATAAAAAATAAAGAGAGACAGAGAACACGCGAGCAGTGAGGGTGGGGCAGAGAGAGAGAGGAAGAGAATCCCAAGCAGTCTCCACGTTCAACAAGGAGGCTGATGTGGGGCTTGATCCCCCGACCCTGAGATCATGACCTGAGCTGAAATCAAGAGTTGGACGCTTAACCAACTGAGCCACCCGGGTGCCCCTAGAATGGAATTTCCAAGGGTAACCCATAAACCATTTGTGCTTTCAACAAATATCAATTGACAGTCTGCTCTGTGCTGAGTACTAGGAATTGAGCAGCGAATACACAGACAGAATGATGCCCTCATAGAGCTTACCTTTCGGTAGGAAAGCTAGATAAATATTTCATATCATTCCAGATGAGCATAAGAAAGATAAAGCAGGACTTAGGGTGGTGAGGGCAGAGGTAGGGCCTCTCTAAGAAGGTGACCTTTCAGCAGAGAACTGAGTGAAGTGAAGGAGTGTACAGAGTAAGTGCTGTAGAAAGGCGGTTCATTGTTCTAGGTAGCAAGTGCAAAGGTCCTGAGGCAGGATTGAGCTCTTAAGTTCTAGAGTAACAAGAAGGCCAGAGTGGTGAGAGCAGAGGGAGAGAGGAGAAGGATGGTCAGAGGGGAGGTCAGAATATTGCCAAGGCCCAAATCACGTAGGGCTTCCTAAGAGGTGGTGAGAAGTGTAGAATTTCTCCTCAGGGTGATGGCGACCATTGGCAATCTTGAACTAGAAGTGAATAAATCTGATTTGCCTTTCTTTTGAAGATTTATTTTATCTATTTGAGAGACAGAGAGAGAGAGAGAGTAGGGGGAGGGGCAGAGGCAGAGGGTCTCAAGCAGACTTCCTGCTGATGGTGGAGGCCGATGCGGGGCTTGATCTCGTGACCTGAGATCATGACCTGAGCGGAAACCGAGAGTCAGACGCTTAACCGACTGAGCCACCCGGGAGTCCCAAATCTGATTTACCTTTTAAAAGTATCACAGCGACTTGACGGGATGAGCACTGGGTGTTATTCTGTATGTTGGCAAATTGAACACCAATAAAAAATAAATTTATTATTAAAAAAATTAAAAATATATATAAAAAATAAAAGTATCACAGCGGATCCCTCAGTGGAGCAAAGAGTTAGCTCACACCGTTACTGAAATAGATTCTAGTCTTCACTGAGATCTCCGTCAGAATCCTGCGAAGGGAGGCAGGTCTCCTGGGGCAATAGCATCTGCTGCTATCGGGGGCCCACCCCGAGCTGGGTCCTGGGCTAGGGCAGTATGGCGCAGGATCACTCGAATTCCTATAACCCTGCGACGAGGGGATTCTTAGCACCACCCGAGAGAGGGCAAGCAGAGGCCCCAAGAGGTAAAGTGACTTGGCCAAGGTCTCTGGGCTCGCACATAGCAGCAGAGCCTGAGCCAAGGCCGGGCTGCCAGGGTGTCTCCCTGCACCATGAGATGCCTCCTCGCCTGCTCTCCTCGGGAGCACCCTGCCAGTCCAAGACCAGGGATGAGCAACGGGGCTCAGGCGGGGTGAGTCACCCAAGGTCACATTCCAGGATATGATGGAGCCGGGATTTAAAAGGGGTCGCCTAGAGGAGGTGCTGTGAGCTGTTGGGTGAGACCCAATCTCTGTGTGAGCAGGAAGCAGGTGGGTTGGGAAGGAAGGACAAAGTGGACTGCCTCAAAGGTTGGGGGGGTGGGTTCCCAAAGCCTGGCAGGCGGCTAGAGAAGACTCAGCTGACTCGAGACCTGTGGCACCTGTGGAGCCCAGGGACGGGTGTGGAGGAGGCACGATCGTTGCCCCTGGGGGCAAATGGAGCCCTCACCTGCACTTGGTGCCAAGGGCTCTCTCAGCAGGTGTGCAGGGATGTGCGCTTCTGTTCACACAAGACAGCTGCTTGGGTGTTCCTTTCATCTCCTCCTGAATCCACCCACACCCAGGCTCTGGGTTCTAATCCTGATCCCACCACCTACCAGCTGCTTGGCTTCCTGCAAGTTTCCTAACCTTTCCAGGTCTCGTCTGCCAACTGCGAGTGCAAAACCAGTGCCTCCCCGCACAGGGGCGTGGGAAGGATGACAAGAGGACTTGCCCGTGATGCCCGGGAAGCATCTGCTCAATGCCTGGCCCAGAGCAGACATTCTGTGCATATCACTGGCTCCCGTTACTGTCACCATTGACGCTGTGCTTCCGGCCCCTGCTTCCAGACCAAGGACCCTTAGAGGCCGGAGGCCCCTCGGTGGTGTCTGCTGGTCACCGTGCCCACGGCTGCGGCTCATTGTCCCGTCCTGGTTAACCAAGAGGTTTCTGATCTTGTCGACCCGAGCTGCAAACCAGCCTTCCCAGGCCTGCCCTGCCTTGCCACAAAATTTCCGTGAACAGCATGGACTTTGCTTTCAAGCTCTATAGACCGTTGGCTTTGGATGCCCCTGGAGAGAACATCCTCTTCTCCCCAGCGAGCGTCTCCTCGGCTTTGGCCATGCTCATCCTCGGGGTCCCAGCAGCCAGTAGGGCCCAGCTCCTGGAGGGTGAGATCCAGGAGGGCTTCCAGGATCTGCTGCTCAAGCCACCTGTGCCGGGCCCACAGCTCCTCCTGGCCATGGGTCAGCACATGCTCAGGGCCAGCCGAGACCCGGCGGAAACCCAGAAATGCATCCACGAGTACGTAGAGAAGCAGACCCAGGGGAAGTGTGGAGCCCGGGCAGAGGAGCTCGGGACGGAAACCGCAGCAGTGCTCGTGAATCACATGCTCCTCAGAGGTAGGAGTATATACATCCATTGTGGAATCTCCTTTGCAGAATGGGGGCTCCAGCACACCTGAGCCATCCTCCTCACAGCTCCCGGGAAGCCTCCCCTGCTGACTTAGATCTAGGGGACACTCCATAAGTGTCTGCCCACTGAATCCTTGATGCCTCTACTTGAATACCCCCATAACGGGGAACTCATCACCTGTCCCACTTTAATAGTACTTGTTGCGTTTTTTTCAAAGAAGGATCTTTGCATTTTCAGTGTGCATAAGAACTCGCTGGGGTATTTGTTTAAAATGCAAGTGTCTGATTCTGACTTAAGTCAGGGACCTATGACCCTGCATTTGAAGCAACTCGCCTCTCTTCCCCCCACGGGTGATTCTGCTTCAGGAGGGCTGCGATCTCCACTATAAGCAACCACTGGATTAAGAAACATGATTCCCTTCCTCTGGCAGGTCCCGGGAGTCATGGATTAGAGCCAGAGGAATCCCAAGGCAGGGAGGTCCTTTATTTTCTCCAAAAAGAGCCAACAGGAGTGTATGCCTCATTCCTCCGTCACACTTCATTCAGCAGGTGAATTCAGAGCTGGTTATTTGTACAGCGTTTTGCAGGTCTTGAGGGCTCTTCCCACCCGCAATCTCATTCGATCTTCTCACCTGGAGGAGGCAGACAAAGCTAAGATGAACATTCCGGTCTTACAGATAAGACAGATTTTTTTAAAAGGAGGAAAAGTTCTTTTCCTGATCCAATAAGGCATCGCCCAAATACACATCTGTGCATGTTTATCATCTGTTATATGTGTGTTTGCACACACACCCACACACCCAGTATCAGGTCCCTAAGTACATGTCAGGCACGGTGCATATTTCATTTGTGTTGGATTCTCCTCGCAACCCGGCCAGATCAATGCTATGACCACTTGAGACATGAGAACACTGAGGAAGCTGGGAAGTTAGGTCATCCACGTCTCAAAGCCAGGCAGGCCTAGTCTTCAGAGCCACACCTACGTTCTCAGCAGCTTGTACCACAGTGATGGCCTCTTCTTAAAAATTAACCCCCTCCCCGTCCACCGCCAAGAAAGGTCCAGGAGACCAGAGAGAGCAACCGTGTACCAGCGATAGGATCACACTATCATAACACTGTTGTGCTGTCATAATAATATTTATCTCCATTTTACAGGCAAGGGGACAGACGCTCAGAGCCACCAAGGGCTCAGCACCCCCAGGGTCACACAGGCAGAGAAGACAGCCCTGAAGCTGGGCTTGGTGTCCAGAGTGTGGACTTCCATCCCCAAGGGCTGCCAGAAGGTGACCCCTAAGCCCATTCTTGGTTCTTTCCCCGAGAGTGACATTGGGGTTCGTCTACCCCTCAGCCTGGTGCGTGCAACCCTGTGACCCACATGCCGCTAACCCAAAGGATTTCTTTGGGGATGAGCACAGAGCCGTGCAGGGCCCACGATGAAGCAGAAGACCCGCCACCACTTCCTCCGTGATCCTGAGCTGCAATGCTCCCTGCTGAGATGGACCAACCGGGGCAAGACGGGTCAGCCCTGCTGCTCCAAACACTGATGAGTGAGATGGTTTGCCCAGGGCAAGGTAGACTGGCCCAGCAGCAGAGTCCCGGGAAGTCGGCCCCTTGCCTTCTCCACCAGGCACCCCGCAGTGGCCCTCAGGCCCCCTCAGCGCATCATCACTCCCCCAGCGCAGTCATCCCCTAGGACACTGCTATTCCCAAGACACTGTCCACCACACCCAAGGCATTGTCACCCCTCCCCCCGCCCAAGGCTTTGTCACCGTTCCACAGCCTCCCTGAAAGTATCTGAATGGGGCCAAAAGGGAGCAGTGGACCAGGAGTCTGGAGGCCGGTTTCTGGTCCTAGCTCTGCTGCAGACCAGGGTGGCACATTGATTAGCCGGAGCTCCAGACCCTAAAACTAGGGGAGGCCAAGGGATCCCAGGACAGAGGATAGGGTGCATTTTAGAAAGCCCTCTGGAGGCTGCCCCTCGGAGAGGCGGGTGAGAAGCCTGAGCTCCTGGGGCGGGTTAGAGGCAGTGGAGGCATCTGTGAAAGCCGCGGGCCTTCCTGGGATCTCAACGGCAAACCAATTTTGGTCTCCCCAGAGAACTCGATTTCCATTTCCCCAAAGGTTCCCTTCCCAGCACCGGTGGAGCAGAGGTGCCCCTCCCAGGCGTGCCCATGGGCAGAGGCCTGTGTGCGGGGGCAGCCTGCACTGAGCACATCTAAGGTAGGTTGCAAATCAGGTTTCGGGGGATCCCCTCAGTGTCTCTGGGCAACTTCTGGAAGATGGCCACTGCCTCCTTAAAGCTGGCAGCTGCTGCTTCTGTAACACTGCAAGCTGCTGTTTGCCTGTGCATTCGATCCTCATTAGGCACACGAACACCTGAGACTCTGGGGATCCCCTGGGGATCCAGGCAGCATTTCTGTCCCCAGGGCACGGACAAGGAAAGGGGAGCCAAGAGATTTGCACACAGTCAGGCCTGGAGGTGCAGAGGAAGCCTCCTGGGGAGGACGCTCCTGGTCTGAAGGAACTGAAGGGGAACATGGGCACAGCCCAGGGAGCAGAGGCTGGAGCCTCTGGGAACGGGAAGTCCCCTGCTATGGGTGGAGCTGGGGCCCTAGGAGAACCTGTAAAGCCACCCTGAGGACCTGGGACTCTATCTGGAAGCCAAATGAGAACACACAGGGACTGTAAGCATGGAGAGCAGCATGATGATATTTGCATTCTAGAAAGATCTAGAAAGATCTGTGGAGGGTGGAGTGGAGGGACATGGATCAGAGAGAACAGAGGAAAGGCTCAAAGCCACGCACTCAGGGAGAGAATCGCAGAAGAAGGAAGCAGAGGGCTGAGGGCAAATCAGGGTGGGTGGGGGGAGCTCGTTGCCTGAAGCGCCATCAGCTTCCTCTCCCATGGCGCTCTCATCGGACATTCACTGGGCACCATGCCATGCCAGGTGCCATGCCAACACCTGGCAGCAAACTGACGAGGTAGGTGCTGTGCCCCTATTTTATAGATGAGGAATCTGAAGCTAGTCACCCGGTCACCACTGCTAGTTAGCATCACACCCTGCTAGTTAGCGTCAAGCCAGGGTTTGAGGCCAAAGGCCTGCATTCTTTCTCAAACAGCACTGGGTCCCTGTGGCTTCCATATCACACACATTCCAGAAAGGGGCAGTGGAGGGTGAGGGAAAGAATGTGGGGTCTGAGGTCAAACAGACACTAGTCTGAGCCCTTACTTTGTCCCATCCTAGCTGTGTGACCTTAGGCAAGCCACAACACCTCTCTGAACCTCTAAACCTCCACTGCCTTATCAGATCACTGGGGACCCTGAGCAGTATTTGGGAGGGGAAGCAACTTTCTAAGATCACATCCTGGGGTGAGGAGCCAGGTGCAGTCAGGTGGGGTGGGGTGTAGAGCCAGAGTCCTCCAACTTCAGGTCAAGTGATCTCTCACAGGCAGTGACGATGGAGGGATACGAGCCAGAGCGAGGGATTACTATGTCCCGGGTGTAGACTGAGTTTGGGGAAGGAGCAGTAAACAGAGCAAAATCAGAGTCTAGTGTGTGGCTGGAGGGCACACAGCAAGTAGACCACCTGCATCTGTAGCATGTGAGTGACAATAAGTCTCACAGTCTAAGGGGTGGACAAAAGGATAGGTGACCTGGCAGGTGGAGGGATGGTTATGGGTGGGGGTAAGTAAGAGAAGAGAGAAAAAATTGGTATAAAAATAAGGGCCCAGGGACCCCTAGGTAGCTCAGCGGTTTAATGCCTGCCTTCGGCTCAGGGTGTGATCCTGGGGTCCCGGGATCGAGTCCCACGTGGGGCTCCTTGCATGGAGCCTTCTTCTCTTCTCTGCCAGTGTCTCTACCTCTCTCTGTGTGTCTCTCATGAAGAAATAAATAAAATCTTTTTTTAAAAAAAAGGGTGGCCTGGTAAATCCCTCCCATGGGGTCAGTCAATGATTCCAGAATTTTCTTTGCAGGTCATTCACAAGGTTGAGATGACTCTGAATGGATAGGGCTCAAAGGCCATTGCCGCCATCAGCCTCCCGGTCACTCCCAGGCCTCACCCCAACCTGGACCCCGCACCCCCTCCTGGCACTAAGTTTAACCGACCCTTCCTGATGAGGACTTTTCACTTGGACACAGGAAGCATGCTTTTTCTGGAGAAGATGGTAAAGCCACTGGGATCATGCTCCCCAGAGGCACTGGACGGTCCTGGGAGAACAGAGCTGGGGACCACCCTAGAGTCCCTGCTCTGAAGACTGAGTCACCGTCAAAGTCTCTGCGTGGCCTCGGAGACATCACCAGGCTACTGGGGCTTCTCTGCCTCTTTGTCTGAAGGGAAATGGGAGGCATTCTTGAAGCCGGCTGAGGGCAGGGATCCTCGTACAAGCTTCACGCAGCCACGAAAGTCACCCCCTGCTCAAGTGCCAGGAGCTTCTGTTGAGGTATCAGGTTCAATGAGACATTGTGCACACCCTATTCTTCTGCGTGGTTTCATGGGAACCTGAGAACCTGGGGTGAGGGTAGGAAGGGGGCATCAAGCTGTGGCATGGAGCGAACACCTACGTACCAGTCGTTCTCTATATTTTATCTCATTTTAAAACTAATTCCCACAACCTAACAGGATAAGTGCTGGTTGAACCATATCACATTGATTATATTTGACCTTTTTTAAAAAAAAAAAACCTACGATGAAGGGCAACTTCACATGGTTCCACTTAATATTATTTCTCTCTTTTCATAGCTGGGGCTCAGAGTTTACGCAATGCACCATGCTTGGGCAGCTCAAAAGTAGCAGAGCTGGGATCTGGAGTGTTCTACTTCAAAGCCTACACTCTTCCCATTCTCTTCCATTTGGCGAAATTGGTGATTCTCAGGCTTGTTCCTGGGCGCAAATCCCGAGCATCTTGTTAAAAAGTAGACTTTGAGTCAGCAGGTCTGGGATCTGGGCTTCCTAACAAGGTCCCGGCGTTGTGAGGCTGCTGCTGGTCAGGTGAGCATGCTTGTGGTAGCAGGTGCTTGATGCTCTCGTCCCCCTGATGCAAGGAGGGACTGGTATGGTCCTCAGGACAGAGGAGTGTCACGGGCCCCTCAGTGCATGTGTGGGCCTGAGTACAATTTTAGAAATACTTTTTTGAAGTCTACAGACAGAGCTTGCTCTAGGGTCGCCAATTAATGCACATATTGGGTGAAAATAAGTGTCCTGAATAAAGTCGTGTTGCCCCTTCTAATCATACCATAGGGTCTGTAACCATCTGTGGGTTATGGGCCATGCCAGTCCCTGTAGATGGGATGTTGGCTGGTCTCCAGCTTCTCAGAAGGGAGCCACACAGACACACAAATCCTGTCCCTGGCTCTCACTATGCTTATGCCCACCAGAAGCAGTAAGTGGGCAACTGGCAGGTGCAAAGAGCTCCACTGAATTCAGGGCAGGGGCTGTGCTGTGTGACCCCATGTAAGCCTCATTTTGTATTTTGCATTTACAGCCAGAGATAAAATTGATTTTTCCTCTCTTCTCCAGTGAGCACCAAGGAGTCCATAAAATCAGCCTTCCCAGAGTGGGGAGCCCAGAACCCCTAAAAAGGAGAGGTGAACAGCCCCAAAGTACTGGAAAATAGCTATCTTGCTTATGTTTTGTTTCTTGAGGATTGGCGATGGGTGTTCCGAACTCAAATACTTGGGGGCCAGGTTGGGCAGTAGGCAGAGATTTTGAGTTCAGGAGCAGAAATCAGCTGAATTTGGTGTTGGGAAAGCACAGGGAGTGGCAAGATCTGTGGATCTGGACAGCAGGGCCTCAGCTAAACGTGGCACACAGGGTGGCCTGTCTATGACAGTGGCTTCTTAGAGGGCATAGAATTTACATTTTGACCAGGGCACTTGGGTGGCTCAGTCGCTTAAGTGTCCGACTCTTGGTTTCAGCTCACGTCATGATCTCAGGGTCATGAGATGGAGCCCCGAGTCGGGTTCCGTGCTCAGCGGGGAATCTGCTTGAAGATTCTCTCCTTCTTCCCCTTCCCAACTCTCTCCCTCTCTTTCAGATAAATAAATCTTTTTTTTAAAAAAAGTTTTACACTTTGACCTAAGAATGTAGGCAGACCTAGTGGTTCTGTTTCACCCAGGCCTCTTCTAAGTGGTGGGCCTGCCTTCCGTAGGGGGTTGTCCTCACCTGGCTGCTGGAAAACCACCCACCAATGCCTCCACCTTCCAGCCGACAGGAAGGGGTGAGGAAAAATGGAAGGCACCCTCTTCCTTTAAGTGTGCAACCCGTGAGTACCACCCCTCTCTTCAGCTCATCTCCTATTGGCCAGACCCCAGACACATGGTACCCCTAGCTGCAAGAGAGGCAGAGAACGTTGCTTCCATCTTGGGTGACCATGTGCCCGGCCAGAAATTGGGGATTCTCAGAAGAAGGGATGATAGACTACTGGGTACCCCCCACAGCCTCTGCCTAAGTTCCTGCCAGCCTCAGTTGGAATTGCCTTGCAGAAAGGTGTCCCAGGGCTGCTGGCTTTTCAAATTTCAAAAGAAACTAAAAAGCTAGGTTTTTAGGTGAAAATGTTTCCCCTTTTGAATGTTGACAACCAGTTCAATTTTTAAAAATACCGAGCAGGCCGACGGCGCATAGGGTAAATGAAACACGCAGCTGGGCGGAGTGGAAGGCCACTACAGCATGACCCTAGGACAAGGTACTGGCTGCTGGAGTTTTGGTGAAAGCCCAGCCCTGGGGTATGACCTGCACTGAGGTCTCCAGGCCACCACGAGACAGTCCCCAGAGAGAGAAAGTGTCAGCTACAAAGTAGCTTCGATCACAGGACTGGGGTTCAGAAATGTTTGAGCAGATTTTACAAAAGATACTCAAGACTCGTCTTTTAGACTGTTTCTGCCAATAGAGCCAATTTGTGCAAGAATCACTATTATAACAAGCTAATTAGTGATTTTGTTGAATAGAGACAAAAAACAGTAAGTGGCTTGGAAAATATAGAAACATTTGTGAATTATCTATGTCTTCCCTTATTTCCCATCTAGACATTATTGGCCCATCCAGGACACCCAGACATGAACAATCAGAATTAAATTCAGTCACCTTTGGTATTTTGCTGATTTCCAGTCACATGAAACTGCAGCTGTGTACGGGATTTTCAATCCTATTATTTTGAAGGTATCATTTTTCTATTTTCCATTTTGTTCAGCAGTTTGTTTTGGCGTGCCTGAGAGCTGGTCAGGCTCCAGATACGTATGGAAGCTGGGAACCGCTTGCACTTTGCCCTTGGTAGGCCTTGCTAGGAGGTAACCAGGGTCTCCCGCCTGTCCCCTCTGGGCAGGATACAGTAATAGACGTGTGACATCAGGAAGAAGGTGTGGGCAGAGCCAGGACTCCTCAGGCCAGACAGAGCCCGAGGCCTAGAGCCAGGAGGGGTTCCAGGGTGGAGAAGGACCCTCCCAGCTGAACGGTCACCCATCCTTCATTCCACAAGTATCTGTACCCACAGCCTGCCAAGCGCTGGGCGTACACTCATATGGTCAGAGGCAGGAACCCACCCTGCAGGACACCCTGTGGGGAACATGGGATCTTTGACCCCAGAAGTCCCAGGGAGGCAAGACCTTGGCATCAGCACCCCTGCTCAGGTGGCTGCAGGGAAGGGTCAGAGCTCCTTGGGCAGAGATCCTGGGCACACGATGAGGTGTGTTGTGAGTGGGGCTGCTTTCCTGGTTTAGGAGGAAGGAAATCATCAGGGCAACCAGGATGGGGTATTGGGAGGGATGACCAGAGTCTGGGGCAACCCACCCTGACCCCAACTCCCCATCTCCCACCGCTGGAGGCAGTGCAGCCTTCCAGGGAAAGAGGGACGGAGAAGAAAACTCAGCGTCTGACCAACAGCTCTGCCCAAGCACCTGTGTCAGGAGGACGGGGTTAGACTACACTCAGGTATCAGCAGTCCCTAAGGAGAGGGGGGCACTGGAGGCCCACCATGAGGGCTTCTCTCTGCACCTTCTTAAGGACCCACATGGGCATGGGCCAGCGTGGCTCCATGGTTAGGAGCTGGACTCCCAATCCCCCAATCCATATTTGGCCTTTGTGGCAAATTAGGAACTTCCATCCCTCAGCCCACTATAAACTGGAGGTTCTCTCACCTGGGAGTCGGGGGACACTGGCACCCCCCACCACGTGGGGAGTGCCGAGCACAGTCCCCAGGCCAGGGAAGAGCCTTGGAAGTGCTCTCTGCTATCACCACCCAGACTGAGTGGAATGATGGCCCCTGGAAAGGTATGTCCGCATCCTAACAACCAGACCCGGCCACCATCACCTCTGTGGAAATGGGGTCTTCGTAGATGTCACCAGGTGAGATGTCACCCTGAGCCCAACGACAAGTGCTTCTAAGAGTAAGGAGGAGACACAGACCCAGAGGAAGGTCGTGTGGAGATGGAGGCAGAGAAGGGAGGCCGGCCGTGTGGGAGGCTGACAGCCAGCAGAAGCCGGGGGACAAGCAGGAATTGTCCCCTAGTGCTTTCAGAGGGAGCGTGGCCCCCGCTGACACCTGTGCCTGAGACTTCTAGACTATAGAACTGTGAGTCAAGACAGTTCCTTTGGTTTAAGCCTGCCAGCTTGTGGTCCTCTGCTCGGGCAGCCCTAAGAGAGCAGTACACGAGCGGTGCTGGAAGTCAGAGTTGGCAATGCACTTGGCGTGGCGAATGCTTGCTGGGTGATGTCCACATGGGGCTCCAGACGCAGCAGGGGTGACTCGCATCCCCACCTCTGGAGTCAACAATGCTGTGTCCCTTGAGCTCCCCAGATGGGTGAGATCTGTTCTGAGCCCCATCCTTTGGGGCTGGTGGAGAGTCCCCTTCAGCCACCTGGGGCTCTTCCCCAGGCCCTGCCGGGCTCTCAGTGGTGCTCTCCCCTCAGAGGCCCTGCTAGGTCGCTCCTCGTCCAGGCCTCCAGGGGCCCGGGAGATCCCAGGTCATAGCTCCCACCTCTGGACCATTTCCACCCACCCCTGAGCAGCACCTTCCAAGGCTTTGACAGCCCCTGGCCTCTGCAAGGGAGTGAAGTGCTGGTGTCCTGTTCAATGCACCCACTTCTCCTTTTTAGGTTTAAGGAAGCTGATCTGGCCAAGCCCCAAGCCCTACCTTCACCCCAGTGATGACGTGACCCAAGGCCTCAGCGTGAGCTCAGACGTCCACCATACCAAGGCCAGGAGGGGCTCTCTGGCTGCCTAGCCACATGGCTCTTGGTCCTGGGCTACAAAATTCCTGCAACAAGGAAGCTCGCTGAAGCTGGTCGGCCTTCTGGGACAAGCACACGTGCCAGTAGCACAGGCCATGTTGGGGTAGGTCATCCTGCCGCACACAGGGCAGCGTAACACAAACCCTGCCCCTGAGGAGCTCACCGGGGTTGCTGTGCACACTGGGGCAGAATGTAAGTAACCTCAGCTATGATGGAGGGCAAATCGAGGACAGATTTAGCCTGACGAGGACGATGGGGAGGCAGGGTGGCCCTGTCAGAAGGTGCTAGGTGGCATCCTGGTGCCAGCCAGTAGCTGTTGTATGGTGAGCAAGTACAACTGTAAATGGAGACCAGAGTGACACTGGTCTCATACCTTCGTTCAGTCCTCACCACCACCCTGACAGTGGGGAACATTTGGGGACACAGAGGCTTCAGTAACTTCCAGCTCCAAGCTCTCAAAGGGAAGCAATGTCTGCTCCAAAGCCTTCAGTGCCCTCCACACCTGTCCTGAGCCCAGATCCCCCTTCTCAGGCATTTTGGTCTTAGTGTCCACCTGTCATGCCTACAGCAGAAGGGACCATGTCCGAGCCACTTGTCTCCAAGGCTGGGGGGCAATGGGGGACCCTGACCAGCTGGCATCCCAGTAGACCCAGGCTGTTCCCCCAGGAGGAGCAGAGGAGAGAGAGAGATTGAGGTCAAGGGGAGAGGCGTTAACGCAGAGCACCCTCTGTCTGACACGTCTACACACGTGCCCATGTAGAGGGCAGGCTGGGGGCGAGCCGGAAGGCCGAACCCCAGAGGTAGAGGCAGAGAAAGGCAGAGAGAGAGAGACAGGAGACAAAATTTCACAGACTCCCAAAGCAGAGCAGAAGAAATTGTTTCCAGAGGCACTTCGGAGCTGGCCCCCCTGGCCCCTACAGCCCCGTCACTTAGCAGGTCTAGAGGTCCCCTTGCAGCTGCCAGGATTGGAAGGAGGGGGGTGGGCAGGGGCGGTCAGGAGCCTGCTGGAGAAAATCTCCCAAAACCAGGCTTGGCATCCAGGCCTCTGATTGCCCTGCGCCTGGGGGAGGGGTGGCAGAGAAAAGTGGTCCAATATGGTCGGTGCACATGCGTACCCCAGATGCCCATCTGCTTGTTAGGGGAGGCCGAGTGGGTAACCTGAGAGCCCCAAAGGCGTGGCCCTTAAAACCAGGCCCTCCCTAAGTGGGGGGGGGGGGGGCTCCGTCTGCTGGATCTGGGGTTGGCAACACTAAAACACAAAAAACTCACGTGCAGCTCTAGAGGAAAAGCAGTGCGAGGTAAGGAGATCCAGCTGAATTCTTCCCTTTTTTTTTTTTATTATAGTGAGAATACTTAACATGAGATTTACCCTTTTAGGAAATTAAGTGTACATGCAGTACCATTAGCTATAGGCACAAGATCGTACAGCGGGGCTCTGGGACTTTTTCATCTTACCTAACTACGACTTCTATCCATTAAATAGCAGCTCCCCACGCCCCCTCCCCTCAGGCCCTGGCAACTACCATTCCACTCATTGCTTCTAGGAGTTTGGCTATCTTCTATACCTCGTGTGAGTGGAATTAGAATTCGCCCTCCTGTGCCTGGTTTATTTCACTCGGCGTAATGCCCTCCACGTTCATCCATGTGGTCACATATTATAGATTTACCTTCTTTTTTAAGGCTGAATAATACTCCATTGTATGTATGTGGTTAAAAAAAAAAAAAAAGGAAGCCTACAGAAGGAGAGAAAATATTTGCAAGACTGTCATCTATCTGATAAGGGGTTAATATCCAAATATGTAAGGTGCTCCTACAACTCAACAGCAAGACAAAAAATGCAAATAATCCATATTAAAGACCGGATAAAGGACTTGAATAGACATTCAAGCCCTACAAATGGCCAATAGGCACATGAGAAGATCCTCAGTGTCGCTAATCATCAGAGAAATGTAAATCAAAACCACAGTAAGATAGTCACCCCACACTTGTAAGGTGGCCATTATCAAAAAGCAAAAAATTGAAAATAGAGCTACTCTATGATTCAGCAATCCTCTTTCTGGGCATATATCCGAAAGAACTGAAGTCAGGATCTTGAAGAGATGTCTGCACTCTCATGTGCACTGTGGGATTATTCACAACAGCCAAGACATGAAAACCATCTAACTGTCCCCCGGTGCATGAGCAAATAACAAATTTTTCTCATTCTTTTCCTCTTTTATTGTTCAGCACCTAATATTAGAGCATTTATCCCCAAGCTTTTCAAGTACAAAGCTTCCCCCATGGAGATCAGGCCAGGGGATGGTGGGGCAGAGGGGGTCAGCAGGTGGCATGCACTGACCCCTAGCCCTTCCCAAGCTGTGGGTTCTGCTCCCTGTTCTTGAAGCAAGGTTTCAATTGACACTGCTAAAAATATTTAAAGTGTAAACAGTTCTTAATGACATGTTATATAACTTATTATTTCCCCCAGGGAGGGAAAAGTCGTTGGCAATGCCCCAAGTCCTCACAGCCAGAGTAGGGAAGAGGCTGATCTGGGGAGCTTGGGCCTCTAGGTCAGGCAGACCTGGCTATTCTCCTAAATTCTGACCTTTTTAGCTGTATAACCTTGGACACGTTGCAGAACTGGCTTCCCACGTCATGGGGATAACACAGTGCCTTTACCCTGGGATTGCTGACAGGGTAAAACAAGTTCTAACCCCAAAACACTAAGGAGCATGTGGGCCTGGGATACTCGGGAGCTCCCATTCTCTGGGCTGGGGACCCCGGAGACACTACTACTAGTTCTCAGCTTGAGCATGGACACCTCACCGTCTCTCACTCCCCACACCTCATCTGCTCAGCAACAACACTGGTCTAACATGGTGGTTCTCCTCCTTGCTGCACAAGAAAAATCACCTGGGAAGTTTTGAAAGGTGTGGAACTCCCCACCAACCCAGGCCTTGCTCCCACAGTTTCTGGCATCATTGGACTGAAACAGGGCTGGTATCAGTGCTTTCAGAAAGCTCCCTTAGTGATTCTCACGGGCAAGCCAAGTTGAGAACCACTGCTCTAGCTAATTGGTGCTTACACGTCATGGCTGGACTCAGCTTTATTCCAAAAATATTTGATAAAGAACCTAGTGGGCTTCAAGCACTGTGTTTAGGTGTCTGATCCAGGGATGTTCTCCTTCATTTCACTGCCTGAGAGATGCCCGATGTGCCTGAAGCTGGGAGTTGTGAAGTAAGGTGCATTTCTTTCTCTGGTATTAACCTGCTTCCATCTTGCCAACTTTTCAAATAAACTGACTTTGTGAATAACCACCTTATCGCTCAAGTTCATAGTCCTAAGATCTATAGAGGTTAAACACAGGGGAAAAATTATCTGTGAACAACTCTAACTCACGCTTACGTTAACATGGGTCATGTCTATCCCACCTGATGTTTGCTTCCAATTTAATAATTGTAAAGGAGGCTGGAGGAACCAATAATTTTCAGGCATATGAATATGGAGGGGAAAAAAGGGAGGAGGAGATGGAGAGAGAAGAAGGAAGGGCCTCTGTTCAGACGACAGCAACATGATGACAAAATAGTCGGGAACAAGCCAAGAAGCATGTTAATGCTAGATGGGAGAAAATCTTCAATGCTGCTATAAACGTAAAGAAGAGTCAAACAAAAGGAAAGACATATCACACAGACTTGGGCAGGAAGGCCTTGCATCATAAAAATGTCAGTTCTTCCCAAGTTAATATATAAATTTAATGGGAACTCAATAAAAACACCAACAGGATCTGGTCACTAAACAAGACGATTCTAAAATTCATATGAAAATATAAACCAGCAAGAATAGTCAAATTCTCAAAAAATAGAGAGTACTGGAGGAGGACTAGCCCTACCAGAAAGCAAAATATCTTTTAAAACTCCAAAGTATAAATTATAAAATAATAATTTAATAATTATAAAACATACAATGAAAACCATATGGTGCATTTACAGGCAGACTCATCATTGGAACAAAATAGAAAATCTATAATAATCCAACATACATAATAGAATTTAAATCATGATAAAGAAGGCTTTTCAGATCAGTAAAGAAAAGGTGGATTATTCATTGAATAGAGCTGAGTGTTAAGTTGTCATCTGGAAATGAAAAGATCCATAACTCTTATAGTAATCATTGAATCTATTCACAAATATTCCAGTTCTTCTCTTCTTCTGACCATGTGATTTGCTCTGATTGATGGAATGTGAACATAAATGTGTTTCTTTCAAGAGGAAGTCTCTAAGAGCCAAATTATGGTTCACCACATCTCTCTCTATTCTTGCCACAGTGACCAATGACGCTCTCTGTCTGCCTGAGTCCTAGAGCCCAGAGCTAACACAGAATGGATGCATAACATGAATGAGGAATGAGCATTGCAGCATCCATTAATCTTATTCTGGAGGCGCCTGGGTGGCTCAGTGGTTGAGCGTCTGCCTTTGGCTCAGGTCATGATCCCAGGGTCCTGGATCAAGTCCCTCACCGAGCTCCCCACAGGGAGCCTGCTTCTCCCTCTGCCTATGTCTCTGCCTCCCTCTGTGTGTCTCTCTTGAAGAAAAAAAAAATCTTATTCTGTTGCATTCACAACATACGGTGGGATAAATTTCATAGACATTTAAAATTTAAAGGTAAAAAATTAAGCCCTTAAAGTGCTAGAAAAAAACCATGAGAATTTAATACCTTAGAGAGAAGAATGCCTCTCTAACTAAGATATAAGAGCCCAAAACCATTTTTTAGAAGATTATTAAGTTTAAATGCATACAAAGAAAAAAACTGCTACATTACAAAAGCTGCCATAAGCAGAGTTAAAATACCAAGGGAAAACCTGGAACAAAAACTTATAACTCATATCATGGAAATTTATACATTTATAAATTATAAATATATACGTGAAATTTATATAAATATATAAATTAACATTATAATGATTAAAAATATATATATATAAATTTCACATATATAGAGAGAGTTCTTATAAATCAATAAGAAGGGGATCCCTGGGTGGCTCAGCAGTTTAGCACCTGCCTTTGGCCCAGGGGGCGATCCTGGGATCGAGTCCCACATCAGGCTCCTGGCATGGAGCCTGCTTCTCCCTCTGCCTGTGTCTCTGCCTCTCTCTCTATATATATGTCTATCATGAATAAATAAATAAAATCTTTAATAAATAAATAAATAAGAAAAAAGACTAGTGACCCAATACAAAAATTAAACAAAAATATTAATCAATTACTCATAATGAAGCAAATTAACTTGCCTTTTAGATTTATGAAAATATTAGGTTAAGAAAAATGCAAATTAAAACTACAAATGAGAAATTCTGTTTTACCTGTTAGATTGGCAAAGATGAGAGAAGCCAATGTCATATTGATAAGAATGTGGGAAATAGGGACCCTCGTATTTTCCTAGAGCAAATATAAATTGGAACAGTCTCCATGGAGAGATATCTGATAATCTCTCAAAATTATAAATACACATACTTTTTAATTCAACAATTCCATTTCTAGAAATTTATCCCATCAGTATGCTTACACAGGTGAGAATTGATAGGTATAACAAAGTTATTCATTGCAGTATTATCCAAAGTCGCAAAAAAAGAAAAAAGAAAGGAAACGGTTTAAATACCCATGGGTAAATGACAGTTTACATAAATGGCAGTTCATACATGTCACAGAATATGATGCAGGCAAAAAGAATGAGCAAACGTTTTGCCCTCTTTGTGAGCCAAGATGGAAAGATGAGCCAAACATGTCGTTAAGTACATGAAAAGAGCAGAAAAATGTGAATATCATGTTGTCATTTGCAAGTGAATAAAATCTTTCTGAACAAAAATATTCAAGTTGCTTAAAGCATATCAGCCTCTGGGAAGGGGACCTTAATGTCCCCCTTAATGTAGAAGGGGTTTGGAGGAAGCTTTTGCCATTTACCTCTAATTCATTTTGAATTTTGAACAGTGTGAAAATTACCTATTCAAAACACCACTTTAAATATAGGGGTGAACAAAAAACTCTGACTGTGACTAGTTCTCTCGAATCTACCAGCACAGGACCACAATGAGGACCCATCAGACAATGAAATTAAGTGTTTATGTGTTTCTGAGCATTGGAAACAATTATGTAACCCTAGATGCTCTGAAATCTCATACCAAGAAGGTTCAAGGCAATTGACCATAATTTCCCGCTGCATTGAGTTTCGTATATTTCAGAATTGGGAGACATTTTTTCAGAGAAGCTAAGACCAAAATTTCTTTAAAAGGTCAACTCTAATTTCATTTCAGTTGAGAGATTTTTTTTTTTTTTCTAACAAGAGCCATCAAACTGCTCCAGAATGTCAATGTATTTTTCATCTCCTTATCTTGGACAGAGGTTCCCATGAAGATTGCACTCCGCTCTCTTCTTGGTAGAGAAGACCAAGAGAAGCCTTTGCCCAAATGGAGAATTTTCTATCCACCTAAACCACTAATTTCAAGTGACAAATACCAACTTGAGATCACCTGGGGAAAATGATGATGCTATATCAGGCAGTTGTGTGTTTCGGTAAGGGCTGGGAACAAAATTGGGCCTCCCTCTCAGAGGTCCACCCTACCCTACTGTTGCTCATTCTAAAGACGTCATGCATGGAATCAGCATAAGAAGGAACTTCCAAGTCAGGAAGACTCAGATTTGATTGCACATTTCATTGAGGGATTTATGCAGAATTTCTCACATTCCAAAACCATCAAGGGATTTGATGGAAGCAGACAATGGAAGGTCAGGCACCGTGACCATGACAATAAAGATTTAGACAATGAACATCCCTGACAATGGACAAGCAGACAATGGAAGACAATGGAAGGTCAGGCACCGTGACCATGACAATAAAGATTTAGACAATGAACATCCCTGAAGCACCATTAGGACAGAAGAGCTAAGGATGATCTACAATGTAATGAGCCCCACCCAAGCCTCCCCTTCAGCTACCTAAAAAGGAGGGATAACTCACACATACCTGTTTCCTGATAATGATCGACAGTGAATTTCCAGACAGCTGGATGGGGAAGCAGAGTCAGATAAATGTAAATTTTAAAAATCAAGAAATGTGGGATCCCTGGGTGGCGCAGCGGTTTGGCGCCTGCCTTTGGCCCAGGGCGCGATCCTGGAGACCCGGGATCGAATCCCACATCAGGCTCCCGGTGTATGGAGCCTGCTTCTCCCTCTGCCTGTGTCTCTGCCTCTCTCTCTCTCTGTATGACTATCATAAATTTAAAAAAAAAAAAATCAAGAAATGTAACACTTGTACATCTGAGTTGGCGGTGCAAACCAAATATTTACTACATTTTTATCATTGTTATTATTATGTTAATATTTTCAGGAGATGCCAATCTTCTGGTCTTCCAACATGTTGATTCACATAACAATGCATGTCCACGAATGGGGCTCTCTCAGGCTCTGTGTCACCCCCCAGCCTGAACCGGCTTGTTCAGAGCTGGTGTCTCTGCTGCTCCATTGTCAGCCCCTGCCTTCCACTAACTGTTTAGATCCTTTGGGTCAATGCTGCTCTTGTAACTTGCGCTTGGCTATGGGTCCATTATTACTACCAGATGTTGTCCCTTAGCTCCACCTTCTATTCCCATATCAGTTCCACCCACTCCCATATCTGGTTTTTAAAGATTTAATTAATTTATTTATTCATATTTATTTGTTTATTTTTATTTGAGAGAGCGAGAGAGAGCACAGCAGGGGGAATAGCAGAAGGCGAGGAAAAGAGACCCCACGCTGACTCTGTGCTGAGCGTGGAGCCCTACACGGGCAGGGTTCGATCTCATGACTCTGAGATCATGACCAGAGTCAAAATCAAGAGGTGGACACACAACCAACTAGCCACCCAGGTGGTCCCCATATTCTGTTAGTTTTAAACCCCTCAGGTGACCAAGATCGTCCAGAAGTGTTTTCTGATTTGCTTACGCTGAGAGCCAAAATCTCTGCTAAATTGGTCATACAAGGTGTATTCAATCCACTCATTTTGAGCATATAAGAACAAAGTTCATTGAGAATTACTGACCTTGTATTTTGGAATAAGAACTACATTTGGTTAATTTAAGCAAAAATATACACATTGTGGGGATGCCAATGTGGCTCAGTGGTTGAGTCTGCCTTTGGCTCAGGGAGTAATCCCAGGGTCCTGGGATTGAGTCTCGCATCAGGGTCCCTGTGGGGAGCCTGCTTCTCCCTCTGCCTATGTCTCTGCCTTTCTCTGTATGTCTCTCATGAACAAATATATAAAATCTAAATATGTATGTATATACATATCATGGATCTTATCCAAGGACTTCTCATGGTGCTTTAGTTGGCCCCCATCGGGGAAAGAATGAAACCCTTAGCCAGGACTGCCAGAGGACAGCCTCTGTCCTGATGTGTACCTTTTTTCTCCTACCTCTTGAGCCCTGTACTGCAGATTCTCTGCCCTTTGGTTTGGCCTTGTCATCCCTGCCCTTTTATATTAGGATGTCATCTTAATGGGACCTCCTCTTACAAGTGCTCATCAAATGCACATGGAAATGTTAAGCTTCCTTTCAGGTAGAATGTTACTGGAGGCTCCATTTCCTCTCATACGTCTCTTAAAATCCTGGCTGACTGCTGCAATTCAACCACTCAACATAAAAATTACATTGGGTACATTCTCCTTGCCTCTTTTTAAGCTCTGAGGATGGCTTTGCCTGTTTGCAGGCTTCTCTGACACATCCGATCTGGTCTAGCTGTTCTCAAATTCTTCCTATCTTCTGAGCCATGGCTCAAAGGGTTTCCATGACTGCCAAATGAGGTCACATAATTAAGGTGCCTCACCCGGTGCCTGGCATGTGGTGGACATAACAGACTAGAGCTAGTACTATTATTGTCCCATGTTTGTGCCATTCCTTCAAGACCTAGCATGATAGTCACCTCAGCAAATACAGTTTAGTGATTTTTAAGGAAAGTTCACCACCTTCTCGTTACCATCTCCTTCTGTTCCCCCTAAAGGTGAGCAAAAATGTGAAATTACTTCTAAAAACCAACAACGTGACATGTTAATCCCACACAGTTATGGAAAACCACCTACCATTTTGATCCAATGCATTCATGTGCATGCAATGTTCATTTTTTAAACTCTTCCTTCATGCTAGGTCTTGACAGCAAGTAGAGAAACTTAACAGGAAGTGGAACAATAAATAAAAAATTGCCAACCCAAGGCAAAAACATCATGTGCCAATGGTAATCAGATTATCAGTGATGTTCTCTAACACTGTAAAGAGGCAGCCAGGCTCAGAAGTCTTCAGAGACTCAGAACCCTCTGCCCAAGAAGCCACAGTCATGGACACCACCTGCAGAGCCCTCTGCTCAAGGCATCTGCTAGGGCTCAGCTACTCCCTGTGCTGGAGATCACATTGCTAACTCTAGGACCTCCTCCTGTTTTTCCATCCTGGTTCCCTCACCACCATGGCACAGCCACGCCCAGGCTGAGGTTGGCCAACATCCAGACAGACAAGCCCATTCATGACCATCAAGAATCAATTTCTGAGTTCCAGCCATGCAGACCCTGGGCCACAGGGGTGGGGGGCTTGAGAGGCAGGCTGTGCATTGTTTTCAAGCTGCTTGCCCACCAAGGCTTGAGTAAACTTACTTGGCCACCCTCAAATTAAGAAATTATAGGGGCACCTGGGTGGCTCAGTGGTTGAGCATCTGCCTTCAGCTCAGGTCGTGGTCCTGGGGTCCTGGGATTAAGTCCTGCATCAGGGAGCCTGCTTCTCCCTTTGCCTATGTCTCTGCCTCTCTTTGTGTGTCTCTTGTGAAAAAATAAATAAAATCCTTTAAAAAAAAGAAATTATAAAGTAGCTCTGGAAATGTTACACCAAATTGCTTTAACTGAAAGAATAAAATGTTAAAATATTAGATCAAACCCTATGAAATTGTCATTTTTATAGGTCAAAAATCGCTGAATATTGGCAATTTGCAATGATTTGATCCAATGGTGATGGGCTATATTCATTAGTATTCATCATATACCATATACTGTTCTCTGTGCTTGAACTCTTAGAGGGAAGGGTCATTATCAGACAAGGAGAGTTCACATCCAATTTTGACAACCGCTCCCTTGCATTTAGTTTTAATTCCTTTCCCCCCTTCACCTGGCAAACCTCCAAACCTGCTGATACCCAGTCACTTTACAAACAGGGTACTGATTCTGGGGATACCCAATGCCCCCCAAAGACACTATCAATATTCAGAGATTTAGTTGTGTTTACCACACTCCAAGATAGACTAACTCAGCCATCCTGGAGATATTGCCATACAAGTGCTAAAATCAAATCAGAAGTTTCTAGTAGTCTACAAATAACAGAGGGAAGAAGCAAGTAAAATATTCCTCCTTTCAATTTTGGGAAATATCAAACACATAGAAAAAGTAAAAGAATAACACAATTTAGAACCATATACCTTTCTCCTAGATTTACTAGTCATTAACATTTTGCCACAGGCGATCTCTCTCTCTCATTCTCTCTCTGTATACACACACACATACACATACACACACACACACATATATACTTTACACACACGTGAGCAGAAATACACACAAACGAATGCATTAAAGAACATTCAGAGGTGGGTGCTCCATGTAACTCTAAACATCCACTCTCATGACTAACACCGTTCAGACCCCAGGAAAACGGAAACATGTCTCCAGGTCTCTTGCATCATGTCATCAAAACAAAAGATAAGTGTGTCCAGATGTTGGGAAGGACTGTGGGTTGTGTCCCTGTAGATTCTGGAGACAGACCCTGTTTCTGAGTGTGAAGAAGAGTTGAGTGCTTGGGTAAGAGGAAAGAGAAATATAGTGACTTGCCAATTCTTTCTCTTGGGTAGCAAGAATTCAACAGATACCTGCATAATGATGTATCATTTTCTGGAAGTACCAACATCCATTTTCCTGCTTTTTTTGTGTGTTATAATTTGTGCTTCTGGAAGTACTCACAAATTAGCATAATGTCCCCAAAGAGTTGTTCTCATGATAGCTGAGGAATATTTTTCAATATTAAATAATTTAGATCAGTCCCAAATTTGTGTAAGATAGACCTAGACAAAACACACATGAAGCATGTGGTGGATTTTTCCACATTGCCAGTTATGCTAGAGTTGCAAATTATTTCATATTTATTAAAATATTTAATAAGATTTAACTAAATTTAAAAATAAATTCTGCCTTAGTTGAATAATTCTTAATTAAAATTTTATATTTACTTATTTTGATTTGCATTTTGTCATTTGATAAAAGATAATTTAAAATATTTTAGAAGATAAAGTCTTTCAAAAATGAGCAATTTTTAATTTTCTTTTACATTTTTCATTTATGCTTTTAGGAAAGAACATTCACATTTTCTATACTTTGAATTAATTACATTTTATTGTTTAAAATACTTTAGCTCATTGCTGTCAATAAAAAAGATTCTGTAATAATCTTGATTATAGTAATATAATTAATGATTTTGCTAAAATGAAGGCATAAATAAAGAAATAAAAATATTTTTGAAACATATAGCTATTTAAGCATTCTGTGTTTATATATTACACAACCAAACATTGACAGTTCATCCTCAGAATATTCAGACACTCATGATAATAATTCAATTCAGTTTTTTCTTAAATATTTTGCCAACTTAGTCACATAAAAATCACAGCTTTATAGGCTGCTTGTTTTGTCATTGTACAAATTATATTTGAAAAGGTACAATAGAACATATAACATTTAGTGATTTGTTCATTTGGTTTACAACCTTTAAACATCTAGTTTATATATGTGCAAATATATACTATAGGCATATAGTATGTGGGCTTCTAATCCTACTCATAACCCAAAACCTCCAGATAAAGTCTCATTGTGGCTCCTGCAAATGTTAGGTCAGGACTACCCACAGATCTGGAGACGTACACTTATCTCACTCATATAAGATATGAATGGGAAAACACACACATATTAACAAGCCAAAAATCAAATTATAACAGGGTTATCCAGGACCTAGTAGAAAAATTTGGAAGGCAAAGGGATGTAATAGTAAGTAAACTATTAATTTACTAAAATGCATTTATTAAAACAAATAGTCTTAACAAATGCCACAAGGAAAGTTGATGAAATTTTCTATTCATTCTTCTCAATTTAAATTTTGGGAACATTTTAGAAAATTAAGAAAAGTACATCTAACTTAATCTCATGCTTGATGGTGAAAAATCACAGACATTGCCATTAAATTGGGGCAAGAAAAGGATACCAGGGATTTTTTTTTTTATTAGTTCACATTGTTCTTGAGTGTCCATCCAATATAATTGTGCATAAAATAGATACAAGAGATATGATTTCTGGAGGAAGAGATGATATCAGGTTATTTTTAGGCAATATTGAAATATCAAGAAAACCCAAGAGAATCATCTGAAAAACTATTAAGAAATAATGGGAGTTCAATACTATGGCCAGATATGTGATAAATATGCCAAAGTCAATAGCTTTTTTATATACCAGCAAAACCAGATGGGAAGACACAAAAAAGGAAAGAGGATTCCCTACATAACAACAATAAAAAACATAAAATCTCTAAGAATGACTCTAAAAAGGTAATGCAAGAATCTGTATGAAGAAGAATATGAAACTTTACCCAGACCTATAAAACAAGCCTTAAGGAAATTGAGAAACCATGTTCCGGAATGGGAAGACATGGGGGAAAAATATGTCAATTTGTCCCAAATTAAATCAAGATTTAATGTAATAATAGTCAAACTCACAGAAGTTTTTCATAACTTGACAGAAGTCTTGTAAAGTTATTCCTTTAAAAAGTTAGAATAGGTTAACAGAATTTTTTGAAAGAAGGGTCAAACGCAGTCCTTAAGTCCAGTTATTAAAATGTATTATCAGCCTACACTAATTAAAAAGCACGGTACTGGTGTGTTCACAGATGCGTGCAAATTCAAGCAAAAATCGACCTGCCTGTGGCTCTGAAGATCTTGCTCCTGCCCCTGCACCTCCAGTCCCCGGCTGCTGCTAACCTCCCTCATCCTCCTCAGGACCAGTTCAGCAAAAGTGCCATCAACACACATCCCTGAGGTATTCCTTGGTTTGTAACTTTTTCTCTGATGATAAGATTCATATAGCTGAGGGGGGCACTTGACGGGATGAGCACTGGGTGTTATTCTGTAAGTTGGCAAATTGAACACCAATAAAAAATAAATTTATAAAAAAAATAAAGTGGAGAAAAAAAGATTTACAAGTAAAAAAATTCATATAGCTAAAAAATGCAAAAATATTAACCTTTATATGTTACATATATAATGTTCTGTCCTTTTGGGGCCAAAGTCTGCATTATTTTTAGCCTTTTAATTTATAGCGCATTGCAATGCAAGGAATTCTGACAGGTCTATGCGGTCAAATCTTTTGACCTCTTACAGTGTAACTTCCTCCCTTATCTTTACGCTTAAAAGATTCTTCTCGATTTAATCTATGTTAAATGTGACACTTTAAAGTCGGAGTGGGGAGATGACTTTTTCAATCTACACATCGTTTGGACGACGTGGCAACAATGCAGACAAAATTAATTCTGTTTCATCATTCTTTATATCAATATATTCCACAAGGAAAAACAACTTAAATATGTAAAAAATGAAAAACATTAAAATGTGTTAAAGAAAAAACAGGACAGATTTGTTTGTATTTATGATGTGTGCATCTGTGTGTTTTCTCCTAGGCATGACCCTAAACCCAAAGCCCATAAAAGAAAAGATGATAAATTTGACAGATTTACTGTGTGTAATTTGGATATTCAATGTGGCAAAGGTACCATGAAGTCACAAGACAAGTGACAAACCAGAAAAGCAGTTTCAGGCTGTGTGTGTGTGTGTGTGTGTGTGTGTGTGTGTGTGTATAAAAGTTGGAATAGGTTGGAACATATATATATATATACACACACATACATATACATACACAAAAAGATAGACATATATTCAGGCTACACATATATATGCCTCACTGTATATAATTTATAGTTACGTAAGTATACATAATTTGCATATAATCTACAAATTATTAATACATTAT